>NW_027133900.1:0-338637 GCF_037392515.1 Haliotis asinina
GTCGACATGAGTCGGCGGCGGAAGTCAAGCCGGATAGAAAAGCGGCACTATATGCAGACGGTTGCAGCTGTGCACAGCATTGCAGACGTGCATGTTATGCATCGCCAGAAACCCCATGCAAAGACCTTTCAAATGAATCATAGGTATTAGAAATCCAATGAGGGATAACGAAATTAGAACGAAAGTCTACTTCCGCTACCGGCGCCGTTGCGACGGAACGGACAAGCGGCATTACCTACGGACATGCCTAGCATCTTTGCTCAACGTCGCACATGCACATGCCATACACCACCAGAAGCGAATTGAAATGCTCTTTCTAATGAATATAAGATACTGAAAGTCGCATCAGACATGTACACATGGTTAACCAAGAAATAACGCACTGATGGCGTTGGCGACGCACGGGACACGCGGCATGACACGCAGACGTATGTAGCTTGACATGCCAGTGCACATGGGCATGTCGTACATCGTCTTGAAGCCCATTTGCATGGGCTTTCACATGCACTGTAGATGTTAGGGATCTTCGAAAGGAGAGAGATATTATAAGGGGTTATTGGCGGGGTCGACATGAGTCGGCGGCGGAAGTCAAGCCGGATAGAAAAGCGGCACTATATGCAGACGGTTGCAGCTGTGCACAGCATTGCAGACGTGCATGTTATGCATCGCCAGAAACCCCATGCAAAGACCTTTCAAATGAATCATAGACATTAGAAATCCAATGAGGGATAACGAAATTAGAACGAAAGTCTACTTCCGCTACCGGCGCCGTTGCGACGGAACGGACAATCGGCATTACCTACGGACATGCCTAGCATCTTTGCTCAACGTCGCACATGCACATGCCATACACCACCAGAAGCGAATTGAAATGCTCTTTCTAATGAATATAAGATACTGAAAGTCGCATCAGACATGTACACATGGTTAACCAAGAAATAACGCACTGATGACGTTGGCGACGCACGGGACACGCGGCATGACACGCAGACGTATGTAGCTTGACATGCCAGTGCACATGGGCATGTCGTACATCGTCTTGATGCCCATTAGCATGGGCTTTCACATGCACTGTAGATGTTAGGGATCTTCGAAAGGAGAGAGTTATTATAAGGGGTTATTGGCGGGGTCGACATGAGTCGGCGGCGGAAGTCAAGCCGGATAGAAAAGCGGCACTATATGCAGACGGTTGCAGCTGTGCACAGCATTGCAGACGTGCATGTTATGCATCGCCAGAAACCCCATGCAAAGACCTTTCAAATGAATCAGAGACATTAGAAATCCAATGAGGGATAACGAAATTAGAACGAAAGTCTACTTCCGCTACCGGCGCCGTTGCGACGGAACGGACAATCGGCATTACCTACGGACATGCCTAGCATCTTTGCTCAACGTCGCACATGCACATGCCATACACCACCAGAAGCGAATTGAAATGCTCTTTCTAATGAATATAAGATACTGAAAGTCGCATCAGACATGTACACATGGTTAACCAAGAAATAACGCACTGATGACGTTGGCGACGCACGGGACACGCGGCATGACACGCAGACGTATGTAGCTTGACATGCCAGTGCACATGGGCATGTCGTACATCGTCTTGATGCCCATTAGCATGGGCTTTCACATGCACTGTAGATGTTAGGGATCTTCGAAAGGAGAGAGATATTATAAGGGGTTATTGGCGGGGTCGACATGAGTCGGCGGCGGAAGTCAAGCCGGATAGAAAAGCGGCACTATATGCAGACGGTTGCAGCTGTGCACAGCATTGCAGACGTGCATGTTATGCATCGCCAGAAACCCCATGAAAAGACCTTTCAAATGAATCATAGATATTAGAAATCCAATGAGGGATAACGAAATTAGAACGAAAGTCTACTTCCGCTACCGGCGCCGTTGCGACGGAACGGACAAGCGGCATTACCTACGGACATGCCTAGCATCTTTGCTCAACGTCGCACATGCACATGCCATACACCACCAGAAGCGAATTGAAATGCTCTTTCTAATGAATATAAGATACTGAAAGTCGCATCAGACATGTACACATGGTTAACCAAGAAATAACGCACTGATGGCGTTGGCGACGCACGGGACACGCGGCATGACACGCAGACGTATGTAGCTTGACATGCCAGTGCACATGGGCATGTCGTACATCGTCTTGAAGCCCATTTGCATGGGCTTTCACATGCACTGTAGATGTTAGGGATCTTCGAAAGGAGAGAGATATTATAAGGGGTTATTGGCGGGGTCGACATGAGTCGGCGGCGGAAGTCAAGCCGGATAGAAAAGCGGCACTATATGCAGACGGTTGCAGCTGTGCACAGCATTGCAGACGTGCATGTTATGCATCGCCAGAAACCCCATGCAAAGACCTTTCAAATGAATCATAGACATTAGAAATCCAATGAGGGATAACGAAATTAGAACGAAAGTCTACTTCCGCTACCGGCGCCGTTGCGACGGAACGGACAATCGGCATTACCTACGGACATGCCTAGCATCTTTGCTCAACGTCGCACATGCACATGCCATACACCACCAGAAGCGAATTGAAATGCTCTTTCTAATGAATATAAGATACTGAAAGTCGCATCAGACATGTACACATGGTTAACCAAGAAATAACGCACTGATGACGTTGGCGACGCACGGGACACGCGGCATGACACGCAGACGTATGTAGCTTGACATGCCAGTGCACATGGGCATGTCGTACATCGTCTTGATGCCCATTAGCATGGGCTTTCACATGCACTGTAGATGTTAGGGATCTTCGAAAGGAGAGAGTTATTATAAGGGGTTATTGGCGGGGTCGACATGAGTCGGCGGCGGAAGTCAAGCCGGATAGAAAAGCGGCACTATATGCAGACGGTTGCAGCTGTGCACAGCATTGCAGACGTGCATGTTATGCATCGCCAGAAACCCCATGCAAAGACCTTTCAAATGAATCAGAGACATTAGAAATCCAATGAGGGATAACGAAATTAGAACGAAAGTCTACTTCCGCTACCGGCGCCGTTGCGACGGAACGGACAATCGGCATTACCTACGGACATGCCTAGCATCTTTGCTCAACGTCGCACATGCACATGCCATACACCACCAGAAGCGAATTGAAATGCTCTTTCTAATGAATATAAGATACTGAAAGTCGCATCAGACATGTACACATGGTTAACCAAGAAATAACGCACTGATGACGTTGGCGACGCACGGGACACGCGGCATGACACGCAGACGTATGTAGCTTGACATGCCAGTGCACATGGGCATGTCGTACATCGTCTTGATGCCCATTAGCATGGGCTTTCACATGCACTGTAGATGTTAGGGATCTTCGAAAGGAGAGAGATATTATAAGGGGTTATTGGCGGGGTCGACATGAGTCGGCGGCGGAAGTCAAGCCGGATAGAAAAGCGGCACTATATGCAGACGGTTGCAGCTGTGCACAGCATTGCAGACGTGCATGTTATGCATCGCCAGAAACCCCATGAAAAGACCTTTCAAATGAATCATAGATATTAGAAATCCAATGAGGGATAACGAAATTAGAACGAAAGTCTACTTCCGCTACCGGCGCCGTTGCGACGGAACGGACAAGCGGCATTACCTACGGACATGCCTAGCATCTTTGCTCAACGTCGCACATGCACATGCCATACACCACCAGAAGCGAATTGAAATGCTCTTTCTAATGAATATAAGATACTGAAAGTCGCATCAGACATGTACACATGGTTAACCAAGAAATAACGCACTGATGGCGTTGGCGACGCACGGGACACGCGGCATGACACGCAGACGTATGTAGCTTGACATGCCAGTGCACATGGGCATGTCGTACATCGTCTTGAAGCCCATTTGCATGGGCTTTCACATGCACTGTAGATGTTAGGGATCTTCGAAAGGAGAGAGATATTATAAGGGGTTATTGGCGGGGTCGACATGAGTCGGCGGCGGAAGTCAAGCCGGATAGAAAAGCGGCACTATATGCAGACGGTTGCAGCTGTGCACAGCATTGCAGACGTGCATGTTATGCATCGCCAGAAACCCCATGCAAAGACCTTTCAAATGAATCATAGACATTAGAAATCCAATGAGGGATAACGAAATTAGAACGAAAGTCTACTTCCGCTACCGGCGCCGTTGCGACGGAACGGACAATCGGCATTACCTACGGACATGCCTAGCATCTTTGCTCAACGTCGCACATGCACATGCCATACACCACCAGAAGCGAATTGAAATGCTCTTTCTAATGAATATAAGATACTGAAAGTCGCATCAGACATGTACACATGGTTAACCAAGAAATAACGCACTGATGACGTTGGCGACGCACGGGACACGCGGCATGACACGCAGACGTATGTAGCTTGACATGCCAGTGCACATGGGCATGTCGTACATCGTCTTGATGCCCATTAGCATGGGCTTTCACATGCACTGTAGATGTTAGGGATCTTCGAAAGGAGAGAGATATTATAAGGGGTTATTGGCGGGGTCGACATGAGTCGGCGGCGGAAGTCAAGCCGGATAGAAAAGCGGCACTATATGCAGACGGTTGCAGCTGTGCACAGCATTGCAGACGTGCATGTTATGCATCGCCAGAAACCCCATGCAAAGACCTTTCAAATGAATCATAGACATTAGAAATCCAATGAGGGATAACGAAATTAGAACGAAAGTCTACTTCCGCTACCGGCGCCGTTGCGACGGAACGGACAATCGGCATTACCTACGGACATGCCTAGCATCTTTGCTCAACGTCGCACATGCACATGCCATACACCACCAGAAGCGAATTGAAATGCTCTTTCTAATGAATATAAGATACTGAAAGTCGCATCAGACATGTACACATGGTTAACCAAGAAATAACGCACTGATGACGTTGGCGACGCACGGGACACGCGGCATGACACGCAGACGTATGTAGCTTGACATGCCAGTGCACATGGGCATGTCGTACATCGTCTTGATGCCCATTAGCATGGGCTTTCACATGCACTGTAGATGTTAGGGATCTTCGAAAGGAGAGAGTTATTATAAGGGGTTATTGGCGGGGTCGACATGAGTCGGCGGCGGAAGTCAAGCCGGATAGAAAAGCGGCACTATATGCAGACGGTTGCAGCTGTGCACAGCATTGCAGACGTGCATGTTATGCATCGCCAGAAACCCCATGCAAAGACCTTTCAAATGAATCATAGACATTAGAAATCCAATGAGGGATAACGAAATTAGAACGAAAGTCTACTTCCGCTACCGGCGCCGTTGCGACGGAACGGACAATCGGCATTACCTACGGACATGCCTAGCATCTTTGCTCAACGTCGCACATGCACATGCCATACACCACCAGAAGCGAATTGAAATGCTCTTTCTAATGAATATAAGATACTGAAAGTCGCATCAGACATGTACACATGGTTAACCAAGAAATAACGCACTGATGACGTTGGCGACGCACGGGACACGCGGCATGACACGCAGACGTATGTAGCTTGACATGCCAGTGCACATGGGCATGTCGTACATCGTCTTGATGCCCATTAGCATGGGCTTTCACATGCACTGTAGATGTTAGGGATCTTCGAAAGGAGAGAGATATTATAAGGGGTTATTGGCGGGGTCGACATGAGTCGGCGGCGGAAGTCAAGCCGGATAGAAAAGCGGCACTATATGCAGACGGTTGCAGCTGTGCACAGCATTGCAGACGTGCATGTTATGCATCGCCAGAAACCCCATGAAAAGACCTTTCAAATGAATCATAGATATTAGAAATCCAATGAGGGATAACGAAATTAGAACGAAAGTCTACTTCCGCTACCGGCGCCGTTGCGACGGAACGGACAAGCGGCATTACCTACGGACATGCCTAGCATCTTTGCTCAACGTCGCACATGCACATGCCATACACCACCAGAAGCGAATTGAAATGCTCTTTCTAATGAATATAAGATACTGAAAGTCGCATCAGACATGTACACATGGTTAACCAAGAAATAACGCACTGATGGCGTTGGCGACGCACGGGACACGCGGCATGACACGCAGACGTATGTAGCTTGACATGCCAGTGCACATGGGCATGTCGTACATCGTCTTGAAGCCCATTTGCATGGGCTTTCACATGCACTGTAGATGTTAGGGATCTTCGAAAGGAGAGAGATATTATAAGGGGTTATTGGCGGGGTCGACATGAGTCGGCGGCGGAAGTCAAGCCGGATAGAAAAGCGGCACTATATGCAGACGGTTGCAGCTGTGCACAGCATTGCAGACGTGCATGTTATGCATCGCCAGAAACCCCATGCAAAGACCTTTCAAATGAATCATAGACATTAGAAATCCAATGAGGGATAACGAAATTAGAACGAAAGTCTACTTCCGCTACCGGCGCCGTTGCGACGGAACGGACAATCGGCATTACCTACGGACATGCCTAGCATCTTTGCTCAACGTCGCACATGCACATGCCATACACCACCAGAAGCGAATTGAAATGCTCTTTCTAATGAATATAAGATACTGAAAGTCGCATCAGACATGTACACATGGTTAACCAAGAAATAACGCACTGATGACGTTGGCGACGCACGGGACACGCGGCATGACACGCAGACGTATGTAGCTTGACATGCCAGTGCACATGGGCATGTCGTACATCGTCTTGATGCCCATTAGCATGGGCTTTCACATGCACTGTAGATGTTAGGGATCTTCGAAAGGAGAGAGATATTATAAGGGGTTATTGGCGGGGTCGACATGAGTCGGCGGCGGAAGTCAAGCCGGATAGAAAAGCGGCACTATATGCAGACGGTTGCAGCTGTGCACAGCATTGCAGACGTGCATGTTATGCATCGCCAGAAACCCCATGAAAAGACCTTTCAAATGAATCATAGATATTAGAAATCCAATGAGGGATAACGAAATTAGAACGAAAGTCTACTTCCGCTACCGGCGCCGTTGCGACGGAACGGACAATCGGCATTACCTACGGACATGCCTAGCATCTTTGCTCAACGTCGCACATGCACATGCCATACACCACCAGAAGCGAATTGAAATGCTCTTTCTAATGAATATAAGATACTGAAAGTCGCATCAGACATGTACACATGGTTAACCAAGAAATAACGCACTGATGACGTTGGCGACGCACGGGACACGCGGCATGACACGCAGACGTATGTAGCTTGACATGCCAGTGCACATGGGCATGTCGTACATCGTCTTGATGCCCATTAGCATGGGCTTTCACATGCACTGTAGATGTTAGGGATCTTCGAAAGGAGAGAGATATTATAAGGGGTTATTGGCGGGGTCGACATGAGTCGGCGGCGGAAGTCAAGCCGGATAGAAAAGCGGCACTATATGCAGACGGTTGCAGCTGTGCACAGCATTGCAGACGTGCATGTTATGCATCGCCAGAAACCCCATGAAAAGACCTTTCAAATGAATCATAGATATTAGAAATCCAATGAGGGATAACGAAATTAGAACGAAAGTCTACTTCCGCTACCGGCGCCGTTGCGACGGAACGGACAATCGGCATTACCTACGGACATGCCTAGCATCTTTGCTCAACGTCGCACATGCACATGCCATACACCACCAGAAGCGAATTGAAATGCTCTTTCTAATGAATATAAGATACTGAAAGTCGCATCAGACATGTACACATGGTTAACCAAGAAATAACGCACTGATGGCGTTGGCGACGCACGGGACACGCGGCATGACACGCAGACGTATGTAGCTTGACATGCCAGTGCACATGGGCATGTCGTACATCGTCTTGAAGCCCATTAGCATGGGCTTTCACATGCACTGTAGATGTTAGGGATCTTCGAAAGGAGAGAGATATTATAAGGGGTTATTGGCGGGGTCGACATGAGTGCACATGGGCATGTCGTACATCGTCTTGAAGCCCATTAGCATGGGCTTTCACATGCACTGTAGATGTTAGGGATCTTCGAAAGGAGAGAGATATTATAAGGGGTTATTGGCGGGGTCGACATGAGTCGGCGGCGGAAGTCAAGCCGGATAGAAAAGCGGCACTATATGCAGACTGTTGCAGCTGTGCACAACATTGCAGACGTGCATGTTATGCATCGCCAGAAACCCCATGAAAAGACCTTTCAAATGAATCATAGATATTAGAAATCCAATGAGGGATAACGAAATTAGAACGAAAGTCTACTTCCGCTACCGGCGCCGTTGCGACGGAACGGACAATCGGCATTACCTACGGACATGCCTAGCATCTTTGCTCAACGTCGCACATGCACATGCCATACACCACCAGAAGCGAATTGAAATGCTCTTTCTAATGAATATAAGATACTGAAAGTCGCATCAGACATGTACACATGGTTAACCAAGAAATAACGCACTGATGTTGTTGGCGACGCACGGGACACGCGGCATGACACGCAGACGTATGTAGCTTGACATGCCAGTGCACATGGGCATGTCGTACATCGTCTTGAAGCCCATTTGCATGGGCTTTCACATGCACTGTAGATGTTAGGGATCTTCGAAAGGAGAGAGATATTATAAGGGGTTATTGGCGGGGTCGACATGAGTCGGCGGCGGAAGTCAAGCCGGATAGAAAAGCGGCACTATATGCAGACGGTTGCAGCTGTGCACAGCATTGCAGACGTGCATGTTATGCATCGCCAGAAACCCCATGAAAAGACCTTTCAAATGAATCATAGATATTAGAAATCCAATGAGGGATAACGAAATTAGAACGAAAGTCTACTTCCGCTACCGGCGCCGTTGCGACGGAACGGACAATCGGCATTACCTACGGACATGCCTAGCATCTTTGCTCAACGTCGCACATGCACATGCCATACACCACCAGAAGCGAATTGAAATGCTCTTTCTAATGAATATAAGATACTGAAAGTCGCATCAGACATGTACACATGGTTAACCAAGAAATAACGCACTGATGGCGTTGGCGACGCACGGGACACGCGGCATGACACGCAGACGTATGTAGCTTGACATGCCAGTGCACATGGGCATGTCGTACATCGTCTTGAAGCCCATTTGCATGGGCTTTCACATGCACTGTAGATGTTAGGGATCTTCGAAAGGAGAGAGATATTATAAGGGGTTATTGGCGGGGTCGACATGAGTCGGCGGCGGAAGTCAAGCCGGATAGAAAAGCGGCACTATATGCAGACGGTTGCAGCTGTGCACAGCATTGCAGACGTGCATGTTATGCATCGCCAGAAACCCCATGCAAAGACCTTTCAAATGAATCATAGACATTAGAAATCCAATGAGGGATAACGAAATTAGAACGAAAGTCTACTTCCGCTACCGGCGCCGTTGCGACGGAACGGACAATCGGCATTACCTACGGACATGCCTAGCATCTTTGCTCAACGTCGCACATGCACATGCCATACACCACCAGAAGCGAATTGAAATGCTCTTTCTAATGAATATAAGATACTGAAAGTCGCATCAGACATGTACACATGGTTAACCAAGAAATAACGCACTGATGACGTTGGCGACGCACGGGACACGCGGCATGACACGCAGACGTATGTAGCTTGACATGCCAGTGCACATGGGCATGTCGTACATCGTCTTGATGCCCATTAGCATGGGCTTTCACATGCACTGTAGATGTTAGGGATCTTCGAAAGGAGAGAGTTATTATAAGGGGTTATTGGCGGGGTCGACATGAGTCGGCGGCGGAAGTCAAGCCGGATAGAAAAGCGGCACTATATGCAGACGGTTGCAGCTGTGCACAGCATTGCAGACGTGCATGTTATGCATCGCCAGAAACCCCATGCAAAGACCTTTCAAATGAATCATAGACATTAGAAATCCAATGAGGGATAACGAAATTAGAACGAAAGTCTACTTCCGCTACCGGCGCCGTTGCGACGGAACGGACAATCGGCATTACCTACGGACATGCCTAGCATCTTTGCTCAACGTCGCACATGCACATGCCATACACCACCAGAAGCGAATTGAAATGCTCTTTCTAATGAATATAAGATACTGAAAGTCGCATCAGACATGTACACATGGTTAACCAAGAAATAACGCACTGATGGCGTTGGCGACGCACGGGACACGCGGCATGACACGCAGACGTATGTAGCTTGACATGCCAGTGCACATGGGCATGTCGTACATCGTCTTGAAGCCCATTTGCATGGGCTTTCACATGCACTGTAGATGTTAGGGATCTTCGAAAGGAGAGAGATATTATAAGGGGTTATTGGCGGGGTCGACATGAGTCGGCGGCGGAAGTCAAGCCGGATAGAAAAGCGGCACTATATGCAGACGGTTGCAGCTGTGCACAGCATTGCAGACGTGCATGTTATGCATCGCCAGAAACCCCATGCAAAGACCTTTCAAATGAATCATAGACATTAGAAATCCAATGAGGGATAACGAAATTAGAACGAAAGTCTACTTCCGCTACCGGCGCCGTTGCGACGGAACGGACAATCGGCATTACCTACGGACATGCCTAGCATCTTTGCTCAACGTCGCACATGCACATGCCATACACCACCAGAAGCGAATTGAAATGCTCTTTCTAATGAATATAAGATACTGAAAGTCGCATCAGACATGTACACATGGTTAACCAAGAAATAACGCACTGATGACGTTGGCGACGCACGGGACACGCGGCACGACACGCAGACGTATGTAGCTTGACATGCCAGTGCACATGGGCATGTCGTACATCGTCTTGATGCCCATTAGCATGGGCTTTCACATGCACTGTAGATGTTAGGGATCTTCGAAAGGAGAGAGTTATTATAAGGGGTTATTGGCGGGGTCGACATGAGTCGGCGGCGGAAGTCAAGCCGGATAGAAAAGCGGCACTATATGCAGACGGTTGCAGCTGTGCACAGCATTGCAGACGTGCATGTTATGCATCGCCAGAAACCCCATGCAAAGACCTTTCAAATGAATCATAGACATTAGAAATCCAATGAGGGATAACGAAATTAGAACGAAAGTCTACTTCCGCTACCGGCGCCGTTGCGACGGAACGGACAATCGGCATTACCTACGGACATGCCTAGCATCTTTGCTCAACGTCGCACATGCACATGCCATACACCACCAGAAGCGAATTGAAATGCTCTTTCTAATGAATATAAGATACTGAAAGTCGCATCAGACATGTACACATGGTTAACCAAGAAATAACGCACTGATGTTGTTGGCGACGCACGGGACACGCGGCATGACACGCAGACGTATGTAGCTTGACATGCCAGTGCACATGGGCATGTCGTACATCGTCTTGATGCCCATTAGCATGGGCTTTCACATGCACTGTAGATGTTAGGGATCTTCGAAAGGAGAGAGATATTATAAGGGGTTATTGGCGGGGTCGACATGAGTCGGCGGCGGAAGTCAAGCCGGATAGAAAAGCGGCACTATATGCAGACGGTTGCAGCTGTGCACAGCATTGCAGACGTGCATGTTATGCATCGCCAGAAACCCCATGAAAAGACCTTTCAAATGAATCATAGATATTAGAAATCCAATGAGGGATAACGAAATTAGAACGAAAGTCTACTTCCGCTACCGGCGCCGTTGCGACGGAACGGACAATCGGCATTACCTACGGACATGCCTAGCATCTTTGCTCAACGTCGCACATGCACATGCCATACACCACCAGAAGCGAATTGAAATGCTCTTTCTAATGAATATAAGATACTGAAAGTCGCATCAGACATGTACACATGGTTAACCAAGAAATAACGCACTGATGGCGTTGGCGACGCACGGGACACGCGGCATGACACGCAGACGTATGTAGCTTGACATGCCAGTGCACATGGGCATGTCGTACATCGTCTTGAAGCCCATTAGCATGGGCTTTCACATGCACTGTAGATGTTAGGGATCTTCGAAAGGAGAGAGATATTATAAGGGGTTATTGGCGGGGTCGACATGAGTGCACATGGGCATGTCGTACATCGTCTTGAAGCCCATTAGCATGGGCTTTCACATGCACTGTAGATGTTAGGGATCTTCGAAAGGAGAGAGATATTATAAGGGGTTATTGGCGGGGTCGACATGAGTCGGCGGCGGAAGTCAAGCCGGATAGAAAAGCGGCACTATATGCAGACTGTTGCAGCTGTGCACAACATTGCAGACGTGCATGTTATGCATCGCCAGAAACCCCATGAAAAGACCTTTCAAATGAATCATAGATATTAGAAATCCAATGAGGGATAACGAAATTAGAACGAAAGTCTACTTCCGCTACCGGCGCCGTTGCGACGGAACGGACAATCGGCATTACCTACGGACATGCCTAGCATCTTTGCTCAACGTCGCACATGCACATGCCATACACCACCAGAAGCGAATTGAAATGCTCTTTCTAATGAATATAAGATACTGAAAGTCGCATCAGACATGTACACATGGTTAACCAAGAAATAACGCACTGATGTTGTTGGCGACGCACGGGACACGCGGCATGACACGCAGACGTATGTAGCTTGACATGCCAGTGCACATGGGCATGTCGTACATCGTCTTGAAGCCCATTTGCATGGGCTTTCACATGCACTGTAGATGTTAGGGATCTTCGAAAGGAGAGAGATATTATAAGGGGTTATTGGCGGGGTCGACATGAGTCGGCGGCGGAAGTCAAGCCGGATAGAAAAGCGGCACTATATGCAGACGGTTGCAGCTGTGCACAGCATTGCAGACGTGCATGTTATGCATCGCCAGAAACCCCATGCAAAGACCTTTCAAATGAATCATAGACATTAGAAATCCAATGAGGGATAACGAAATTAGAACGAAAGTCTACTTCCGCTACCGGCGCCGTTGCGACGGAACGGACAATCGGCATTACCTACGGACATGCCTAGCATCTTTGCTCAACGTCGCACATGCACATGCCATACACCACCAGAAGCGAATTGAAATGCTCTTTCTAATGAATATAAGATACTGAAAGTCGCATCAGACATGTACACATGGTTAACCAAGAAATAACGCACTGATGTTGTTGGCGACGCACGGGACACGCGGCATGACACGCAGACGTATGTAGCTTGACATGCCAGTGCACATGGGCATGTCGTACATCGTCTTGAAGCCCATTTGCATGGGCTTTCACATGCACTGTAGATGTTAGGGATCTTCGAAAGGAGAGAGATATTATAAGGGGTTATTGGCGGGGTCGACATGAGTCGGCGGCGGAAGTCAAGCCGGATAGAAAAGCGGCACTATATGCTGACGGTTGCAGCTGTGCACAGCATTGCAGACGTGCATGTTATGCATCGCCAGAAACCCCATGCAAAGACCTTTCAAATGAATCATAGGTATTAGAAATCCAATGAGGGATAACGAAATTAGAACGAAAGTCTACTTCCGCTACCGGCGCCGTTGCGACGGAACGGACAATCGGCATTACCTACGGACATGCCTAGCATCTTTGCTCAACGTCGCACATGCACATGCCATACACCACCAGAAGCGAATTGAAATGCTCTTTCTAATGAATATAAGATACTGAAAGTCGCATCAGACATGTACACATGGTTAACCAAGAAATAACGCACTGATGTTGTTGGCGACGCACGGGACACGCGGCATGACACGCAGACGTATGTAGCTTGACATGCCAGTGCACATGGGCATGTCGTACATCGTCTTGAAGCCCATTTGCATGGGCTTTCACATGCACTGTAGATGTTAGGGATCTTCGAAAGGAGAGAGATATTATAAGGGGTTATTGGCGGGGTCGACATGAGTCGGCGGCGGAAGTCAAGCCGGATAGAAAAGCGGCACTATATGCAGACGGTTGCAGCTGTGCACAGCATTGCAGACGTGCATGTTATGCATCGCCAGAAACCCCATGCAAAGACCTTTCAAATGAATCATAGGTATTAGAAATCCAATGAGGGATAACGAAATTAGAACGAAAGTCTACTTCCGCTACCGGCGCCGTTGCGACGGAACGGACAAGCGGCATTACCTACGGACATGCCTAGCATCTTTGCTCAACGTCGCACATGCACATGCCATACACCACCAGAAGCGAATTGAAATGCTCTTTCTAATGAATATAAGATACTGAAAGTCGCATCAGACATGTACACATGGTTAACCAAGAAATAACGCACTGATGGCGTTGGCGACGCACGGGACACGCGGCATGACACGCAGACGTATGTAGCTTGACATGCCAGTGCACATGGGCATGTCGTACATCGTCTTGAAGCCCATTTGCATGGGCTTTCACATGCACTGTAGATGTTAGGGATCTTCGAAAGGAGAGAGATATTATAAGGGGTTATTGGCGGGGTCGACATGAGTCGGCGGCGGAAGTCAAGCCGGATAGAAAAGCGGCACTATATGCAGACGGTTGCAGCTGTGCACAGCATTGCAGACGTGCATGTTATGCATCGCCAGAAACCCCATGAAAAGACCTTTCAAATGAATCATAGACATTAGAAATCCAATGAGGGATAACGAAATTAGAACGAAAGTCTACTTCCGCTACCGGCGCCGTTGCGACGGAACGGACAATCGGCATTACCTACGGACATGCCTAGCATCTTTGCTCAACGTCGCACATGCACATGCCATACACCACCAGAAGCGAATTGAAATGCTCTTTCTAATGAATATAAGATACTGAAAGTCGCATCAGACATGTACACATGGTTAACCAAGAAATAACGCACTGATGACGTTGGCGACGCACGGGACACGCGGCATGACACGCAGACGTATGTAGCTTGACATGCCAGTGCACATGGGCATGTCGTACATCGTCTTGATGCCCATTAGCATGGGCTTTCACATGCACTGTAGATGTTAGGGATCTTCGAAAGGAGAGAGTTATTATAAGGGGTTATTGGCGGGGTCGACATGAGTCGGCGGCGGAAGTCAAGCCGGATAGAAAAGCGGCACTATATGCAGACGGTTGCAGCTGTGCACAGCATTGCAGACGTGCATGTTATGCATCGCCAGAAACCCCATGCAAAGACCTTTCAAATGAATCATAGACATTAGAAATCCAATGAGGGATAACGAAATTAGAACGAAAGTCTACTTCCGCTACCGGCGCCGTTGCGACGGAACGGACAATCGGCATTACCTACGGACATGCCTAGCATCTTTGCTCAACGTCGCACATGCACATGCCATACACCACCAGAAGCGAATTGAAATGCTCTTTCTAATGAATATAAGATACTGAAAGTCGCATCAGACATGTACACATGGTTAACCAAGAAATAACGCACTGATGGCGTTGGCGACGCACGGGACACGCGGCATGACACGCAGACGTATGTAGCTTGACATGCCAGTGCACATGGGCATGTCGTACATCGTCTTGAAGCCCATTTGCATGGGCTTTCACATGCACTGTAGATGTTAGGGATCTTCGAAAGGAGAGAGATATTATAAGGGGTTATTGGCGGGGTCGACATGAGTCGGCGGCGGAAGTCAAGCCGGATAGAAAAGCGGCACTATATGCAGACGGTTGCAGCTGTGCACAGCATTGCAGACGTGCATGTTATGCATCGCCAGAAACCCCATGCAAAGACCTTTCAAATGAATCATAGACATTAGAAATCCAATGAGGGATAACGAAATTAGAACGAAAGTCTACTTCCGCTACCGGCGCCGTTGCGACGGAACGGACAATCGGCATTACCTACGGACATGCCTAGCATCTTTGCTCAACGTCGCACATGCACATGCCATACACCACCAGAAGCGAATTGAAATGCTCTTTCTAATGAATATAAGATACTGAAAGTCGCATCAGACATGTACACATGGTTAACCAAGAAATAACGCACTGATGACGTTGGCGACGCACGGGACACGCGGCACGACACGCAGACGTATGTAGCTTGACATGCCAGTGCACATGGGCATGTCGTACATCGTCTTGATGCCCATTAGCATGGGCTTTCACATGCACTGTAGATGTTAGGGATCTTCGAAAGGAGAGAGTTATTATAAGGGGTTATTGGCGGGGTCGACATGAGTCGGCGGCGGAAGTCAAGCCGGATAGAAAAGCGGCACTATATGCAGACGGTTGCAGCTGTGCACAGCATTGCAGACGTGCATGTTATGCATCGCCAGAAACCCCATGCAAAGACCTTTCAAATGAATCATAGACATTAGAAATCCAATGAGGGATAACGAAATTAGAACGAAAGTCTACTTCCGCTACCGGCGCCGTTGCGACGGAACGGACAATCGGCATTACCTACGGACATGCCTAGCATCTTTGCTCAACGTCGCACATGCACATGCCATACACCACCAGAAGCGAATTGAAATGCTCTTTCTAATGAATATAAGATACTGAAAGTCGCATCAGACATGTACACATGGTTAACCAAGAAATAACGCACTGATGTTGTTGGCGACGCACGGGACACGCGGCATGACACGCAGACGTATGTAGCTTGACATGCCAGTGCACATGGGCATGTCGTACATCGTCTTGATGCCCATTAGCATGGGCTTTCACATGCACTGTAGATGTTAGGGATCTTCGAAAGGAGAGAGATATTATAAGGGGTTATTGGCGGGGTCGACATGAGTCGGCGGCGGAAGTCAAGCCGGATAGAAAAGCGGCACTATATGCAGACGGTTGCAGCTGTGCACAGCATTGCAGACGTGCATGTTATGCATCGCCAGAAACCCCATGAAAAGACCTTTCAAATGAATCATAGATATTAGAAATCCAATGAGGGATAACGAAATTAGAACGAAAGTCTACTTCCGCTACCGGCGCCGTTGCGACGGAACGGACAATCGGCATTACCTACGGACATGCCTAGCATCTTTGCTCAACGTCGCACATGCACATGCCATACACCACCAGAAGCGAATTGAAATGCTCTTTCTAATGAATATAAGATACTGAAAGTCGCATCAGACATGTACACATGGTTAACCAAGAAATAACGCACTGATGGCGTTGGCGACGCACGGGACACGCGGCATGACACGCAGACGTATGTAGCTTGACATGCCAGTGCACATGGGCATGTCGTACATCGTCTTGAAGCCCATTAGCATGGGCTTTCACATGCACTGTAGATGTTAGGGATCTTCGAAAGGAGAGAGATATTATAAGGGGTTATTGGCGGGGTCGACATGAGTGCACATGGGCATGTCGTACATCGTCTTGAAGCCCATTAGCATGGGCTTTCACATGCACTGTAGATGTTAGGGATCTTCGAAAGGAGAGAGATATTATAAGGGGTTATTGGCGGGGTCGACATGAGTCGGCGGCGGAAGTCAAGCCGGATAGAAAAGCGGCACTATATGCAGACTGTTGCAGCTGTGCACAACATTGCAGACGTGCATGTTATGCATCGCCAGAAACCCCATGAAAAGACCTTTCAAATGAATCATAGATATTAGAAATCCAATGAGGGATAACGAAATTAGAACGAAAGTCTACTTCCGCTACCGGCGCCGTTGCGACGGAACGGACAATCGGCATTACCTACGGACATGCCTAGCATCTTTGCTCAACGTCGCACATGCACATGCCATACACCACCAGAAGCGAATTGAAATGCTCTTTCTAATGAATATAAGATACTGAAAGTCGCATCAGACATGTACACATGGTTAACCAAGAAATAACGCACTGATGTTGTTGGCGACGCACGGGACACGCGGCATGACACGCAGACGTATGTAGCTTGACATGCCAGTGCACATGGGCATGTCGTACATCGTCTTGAAGCCCATTTGCATGGGCTTTCACATGCACTGTAGATGTTAGGGATCTTCGAAAGGAGAGAGATATTATAAGGGGTTATTGGCGGGGTCGACATGAGTCGGCGGCGGAAGTCAAGCCGGATAGAAAAGCGGCACTATATGCAGACGGTTGCAGCTGTGCACAGCATTGCAGACGTGCATGTTATGCATCGCCAGAAACCCCATGAAAAGACCTTTCAAATGAATCATAGGTATTAGAAATCCAACGAGGGATAACGAAATTAGAACGAAAGTCTACTTCCGCTACCGGCGCCGTTGCGACGGAACGGACAAGCGGCATTACCTACGGACATGCCTAGCATCTTTGCTCAACGTCGCACATGCACATGCCATACACCACCAGAAGCGAATTGAAATGCTCTTTCTAATGAATATAAGATACTGAAAGTCGCATAAGACATGTACACATGGTTAACCAAGAAATAACGCACTGATGGCGTTGGCGACGCACGGGACACGCGGCATGACACGCAGACGTATGTAGCTTGACATGCCAGTGCACATGGGCATGTCGTACATCGTCTTGAAGCCCATTAGCATGGGCTTTCACATGCACTGTAGATGTTAGGGATCTTCGAAAGGAGAGAGATATTATAAGGGGTTATTGGCGGGGTCGACATGAGTGCACATGGGCATGTCGTACATTGTCTTGAAGCCCATTAGCATGGGCTTTCACATGCACTGTAGATGTTAGGGATCTTCGAAAGGAGAGAGATATTATAAGGGGTTATTGGCGGGGTCGAGATGAGTCGGCGGCGGAAGTCAAGCCGGATAGAAAAGCGGCACTATATGCAGACTGTTGCAGCTGTGCACAACATTGCAGACGTGCATGTTATGCATCGCCAGAAACCCCATGAAAAGACCTTTCAAATGAATCATAGATATTAGAAATCCAATGAGGGATAACGAAATTAGAACGAAAGTCTACTTCCGCTACCGGCGCCGTTGCGACGGAACGGACAATCGGCATTACCTACGGACATGCCTAGCATCTTTGCTCAACGTCGCACATGCACATGCCACACACCACCAGAAGCGAATTGAAATGCTCTTTCTAATGAATATAAGATACTGAAAGTCGCATCAGACATGTACACATGGTTAACCAAGAAATAACGCACTGATGTTGTTGGCGACGCACGGGACACGCGGCATGACACGCAGACGTATGTAGCTTGACATGCCAGTGCACATGGGCATGTCGTACATCGTCTTGAAGCCCATTTGCATGGGCTTTCACATGCACTGTAGATGTTAGGGATCTTCGAAAGGAGAGAGATATTATAAGGGGTTATTGGCGGGGTCGACATGAGTCGGCGGCGGAAGTCAAGCCGGATAGAAAAGCGGCACTATATGCAGACGGTTGCAGCTGTGCACAGCATTGCAGACGTGCATGTTATGCATCGCCAGAAACCCCATGAAAAGACCTTTCAAATGAATCATAGGTATTAGAAATCCAATGAGGGATAACGAAATTAGAACGAAAGTCTACTTCCGCTACCGGCGCCGTTGCGACGGAACGGACAAGCGGCATTACCTACGGACATGCCTAGCATCTTTGCTCAACGTCGCACATGCACATGCCATACACCACCAGAAGCGAATTGAAATGCTCTTTCTAATGAATATAAGATACTGAAAGTCGCATCAGACATGTACACATGGTTAACCAAGAAATAACGCACTGATGGCGTTGGCGACGCACGGGACACGCGGCATGACACGCAGACGTATGTAGCTTGACATGCCAGTGCACATGGGCATGTCGTACATCGTCTTGAAGCCCATTTGCATGGGCTTTCACATGCACTGTAGATGTTAGGGATCTTCGAAAGGAGAGAGATATTATAAGGGGTTATTGGCGGGGTCGACATGAGTCGGCGGCGGAAGTCAAGCCGGATAGAAAAGCGGCACTATATGCAGACGGTTGCAGCTGTGCACAGCATTGCAGACGTGCATGTTATGCATCGCCAGAAACCCCATGAAAAGACCTTTCAAATGAATCATAGATATTAGAAATCCAATGAGGGATAACGAAATTAGAACGGAAGTCTACTTCCGCTACCGGCACCGCTGCGACGGAACGGACAATCGGCATTACCTACGGACATGCCTAGCATCTTTGCTCAACGTCGCACATGCACATGCCATACACCACCAGAAGCGAATTGAAATGCTCTTTCTAATGAATATAAGATACTGAAAGTCGCATCAGACATGTACACATGGTTAACCAAGAAATAACGCACTGATGACGTTGGCGACGCACGGGACACGCGGCATGACACGCAGACGTATGTAGCTTGACATGCCAGTGCACATGGGCATGTCGTACATCGTCTTGAAGCCCATTAGCATGGGCTTTCACATGCACTGTAGATGTTAGGGATCTTCGAAAGGAGAGAGATATTATAAGGGGTTATTGGCGGGGTCGACATGAGTGCACATGGGCATGTCGTACATCGTCTTGAAGCCCATTAGCATGGGCTTTCACATGCACTGTAGATGTTAGGGATCTTCGAAAGGAGAGAGATATTATAAGGGGTTATTGGCGGGGTCGACATGAGTCGGCGGCGGAAGTCAAGCCGGATAGAAAAGCGGCACTATATGCAGACTGTTGCAGCTGTGCACAACATTGCAGACGTGCATGTTATGCATCGCCAGAAACCCCATGAAAAGACCTTTCAAATGAATCATAGATATTAGAAATCCAATGAGGGATAACGAAATTAGAACGAAAGTCTACTTCCGCTACCGGCGCCGTTGCGACGGAACGGACAATCGGCATTACCTACGGACATGCCTAGCATCTTTGCTCAACGTCGCACATGCACATGCCATACACCACCAGAAGCGAATTGAAATGCTCTTTCTAATGAATAGAAGATACTGAAAGTCGCATCAGACATGTACACATGGTTAACCAAGAAATAACGCACTGATGTTGTTGGCGACGCACGGGACACGCGGCATGACACGCAGACGTATGTAGCTTGACATGCCAGTGCACATGGGCATGTCGTACATCGTCTTGAAGCCCATTAGCATGGGCTTTCACATGCACTGTAGATGTTAGGGATCTTCGAAAGGAGAGAGATATTATAAGGGGTTATTGGCGGGGTCGACATGAGTCGGCGGCGGAAGTCAAGCCGGATAGAAAAGCGGCACTATATGCAGACGGTTGCAGCTGTGCACAGCATTGCAGACGTGCATGTTATGCATCGCCAGAAACCCCATGAAAAGACCTTTCAAATGAATCATAGGTATTAGAAATCCAATGAGGGATAACGAAATTAGAACGAAAGTCTACTTCCGCTACCGGCGCCGTTGCGACGGAACGGACAAGCGGCATTACCTACGGACATGCCTAGCATCTTTGCTCAACGTCGCACATGCACATGCCATACACCACCAGAAGCGAATTGAAATGCTCTTTCTAATGAATATAAGATACTGAAAGTCGCATCAGACATGTACACATGGTTAACCAAGAAATAACGCACTGATGGCGTTGGCGACGCACGGGACACGCGGCATGACACGCAGACGTATGTAGCTTGACATGCCAGTGCACATGGGCATGTCGTACATCGTCTTGAAGCCCATTTGCATGGGCTTTCACATGCACTGTAGATGTTAGGGATCTTCGAAAGGAGAGAGATATTATAAGGGGTTATTGGCGGGGTCGACATGAGTCGGCGGCGGAAGTCAAGCCGGATAGAAAAGCGGCACTATATGCAGACGGTTGCAGCTGTGCACAGCATTGCAGACGTGCATGTTATGCATCGCCAGAAACCCCATGCAAAGACCTTTCAAATGAATCATAGACATTAGAAATCCAATGAGGGATAACGAAATTAGAACGAAAGTCTACTTCCGCTACCGGCGCCGTTGCGACGGAACGGACAATCGGCATTACCTACGGACATGCCTAGCATCTTTGCTCAACGTCGCACATGCACATGCCATACACCACCAGAAGCGAATTGAAATGCTCTTTCTAATGAATATAAGATACTGAAAGTCGCATCAGACATGTACACATGGTTAACCAAGAAATAACGCACTGATGACGTTGGCGACGCACGGGACACGCGGCATGACACGCAGACGTATGTAGCTTGACATGCCAGTGCACATGGGCATGTCGTACATCGTCTTGATGCCCATTAGCATGGGCTTTCACATGCACTGTAGATGTTAGGGATCTTCGAAAGGAGAGAGATATTATAAGGGGTTATTGGCGGGGTCGACATGAGTCGGCGGCGGAAGTCAAGCCGGATAGAAAAGCGGCACTATATGCAGACGGTTGCAGCTGTGCACAGCATTGCAGACGTGCATGTTATGCATCGCCAGAAACCCCATGAAAAGACCTTTCAAATGAATCATAGATATTAGAAATCCAATGAGGGATAACGAAATTAGAACGAAAGTCTACTTCCGCTACCGGCGCCGTTGCGACGGAACGGACAATCGGCATTACCTACGGACATGCCTAGCATCTTTGCTCAACGTCGCACATGCACATGCCATACACCACCAGAAGCGAATTGAAATGCTCTTTCTAATGAATATAAGATACTGAAAGTCGCATCAGACATGTACACATGGTTAACCAAGAAATAACGCACTGATGACGTTGGCGACGCACGGGACACGCGGCATGACACGCAGACGTATGTAGCTTGACATGCCAGTGCACATGGGCATGTCGTACATCGTCTTGATGCCCATTAGCATGGGCTTTCACATGCACTGTAGATGTTAGGGATCTTCGAAAGGAGAGAGATATTATAAGGGGTTATTGGCGGGGTCGACATGAGTCGGCGGCGGAAGTCAAGCCGGATAGAAAAGCGGCATTATATGCAGACGGTTGCAGCTGTGCACAGCATTGCAGACGTGCATGTTATGCATCGCCAGAAACCCCATGAAAAGACCTTTCAAATGAATCATAGATATTAGAAATCCAATGAGGGATAACGAAATTAGAACGAAAGTCTACTTCCGCTACCGGCGCCGTTGCGACGGAACGGACAATCGGCATTACCTACGGACATGCCTAGCATCTTTGCTCAACGTCGCACATGCACATGCCATACACCACCAGAAGCGAATTGAAATGCTCTTTCTAATGAATATAAGATACTGAAAGTCGCATCAGACATGTACACATGGTTAACCAAGAAATAACGCACTGATGGTGTTGGCGACGCACGGGACACGCGGCATGACACGCAGACGTATGTAGCTTGACATGCCAGTGCACATGGGCATGTCGTACATCGTCTTGAAGCCCATTAGCATGGGCTTTCACATGCACTGTAGATGTTAGGGATCTTCGAAAGGAGAGAGATATTATAAGGGGTTATTGGCGGGGTCGACATGAGTGCACATGGGCATGTCGTACATCGTCTTGAAGCCCATTAGCATGGGCTTTCACATGCACTGTAGATGTTAGGGATCTTCGAAAGGAGAGAGATATTATAAGGGGTTATTGGCGGGGTCGACATGAGTCGGCGGCGGAAGTCAAGCCGGATAGAAAAGCGGCACTATATGCAGACTGTTGCAGCTGTGCACAACATTGCAGACGTGCATGTTATGCATCGCCAGAAACCCCATGAAAAGACCTTTCAAATGAATCATAGATATTAGAAATCCAATGAGGGATAACGAAATTAGAACGAAAGTCTACTTCCGCTACCGGCGCCGTTGCGACGGAACGGACAATCGGCATTACCTACGGACATGCCTAGCATCTTTGCTCAACGTCGCACATGCACATGCCATACACCACCAGAAGCGAATTGAAATGCTCTTTCTAATGAATATAAGATACTGAAAGTCGCATCAGACATGTACACATGGTTAACCAAGAAATAACGCACTGATGTTGTTGGCGACGCACGGGACACGCGGCATGACACGCAGACGTATGTAGCTTGACATGCCAGTGCACATGGGCATGTCGTACATCGTCTTGAAGCCCATTTGCATGGGCTTTCACATGCACTGTAGATGTTAGGGATCTTCGAAAGGAGAGAGATATTATAAGGGGTTATTGGCGGGGTCGACATGAGTCGGCGGCGGAAGTCAAGCCGGAGAGAAAAGCGGCACTATATGCAGACGGTTGCAGCTGTGCACAGCATTGCAGACGTGCATGTTATGCATCGCCAGAAACCCCATGCAAAGACCTTTCAAATGAATCATAGATATTAGAAATCCAATGAGGGATAACGAAATTAGAACGAAAGTCTACTTCCGCTACCGGCGCCGTTGCGACGGAACGGACAATCGGCATTACCTACGGACATGCCTAGCATCTTTGCTCAACGTCGCACATGCACATGCCATACACCACCAGAAGCGAATTGAAATGCTCTTTCTAATGAATATAAGATACTGAAAGTCGCATCAGACATGTACACATGGTTAACCAAGAAATAACGCACTGATGTTGTTGGCGACGCACGGGACACGCGGCATGACACGCAGACGTATGTAGCTTGAGATGCCAGTGCACATGGGCATGTCGTACATCGTCTTGAAGCCCATTTGCATGGGCTTTCACATGCACTGTAGATGTTAGGGATCTTCGAAAGGAGAGAGATATTATAAGGGGTTATTGGCGGGGTCGACATGAGTCGGCGGCGGAAGTCAAGCCGGATAGAAAAGCGGCACTATATGCAGACGGTTGCAGCTGTGCACAGCATTGCAGACGTGCATGTTATGCATCGCCAGAAACCCCATGAAAAGACATTTCAAATGAATCATAGGTATTAGAAATCCAATGAGGGATAACGAAATTAGAACGAAAGTCTACTTCCGCTACCGGCGCCGTTGCGACGGAACGGACAAGCGGCATTACCTACGGACATGCCTAGCATCTTTGCTCAACGTCGCACATGCACATGCCATACACCACCAGAAGCGAATTGAAATGCTCTTTCTAATGAATATAAGATACTGAAAGTCGCAT
This sequence comes from Haliotis asinina, assembly GCF_037392515.1. NCBI lineage: Eukaryota > Metazoa > Mollusca > Gastropoda > Lepetellida > Haliotidae > Haliotis > Haliotis asinina. The sequence goes on from NW_027133900.1 coordinate 24,791, forward strand.
CAGACATGTACACATGGTTAACCAAGAAATAACGCACTGATGGCGTTGGCGACGCACGGGACACGCGGGATGACACGCAGACGTATGTAGCTTGACATGCCAGTGCACATGGGCATGTCGTACATCGTCTTGAAGCCCATTTGCATGGGCTTTCACATGCACTGTAGATGTTAGGGATCTTCGAAAGGAGAGAGATATTATAAGGGGTTATTGGCGGGGTCGACATGAGTCGGCGGCGGAAGTCAAGCCGGATAGAAAAGCGGCACTATATGCAGACGGTTGCAGCTGTGCACAGCATTGCAGACGTGCATGTTATGCATCGCCAGAAACCCCATGCAAAGACCTTTCAAATGAATCATAGACATTAGAAATCCAATGAGGGATAACGAAATTAGAACGAAAGTCTACTTCCGCTACCGGCGCCGTTGCGACGGAACGGACAATCGGCATTACCTACGGACATGCCTAGCATCTTTGCTCAACGTCGCACATGCACATGCCATACACCACCAGAAGCGAATTGAAATGCTCTTTCTAATGAATATAAGATACTGAAAGTCGCATCAGACATGTACACATGGTTAACCAAGAAATAACGCACTGATGACGTTGGCGACGCACGGGACACGCGGCATGACACGCAGACGTATGTAGCTTGACATGCCAGTGCACATGGGCATGTCGTACATCGTCTTGATGCCCATTAGCATGGGCTTTCACATGCACTGTAGATGTTAGGGATCTTCGAAAGGAGAGAGATATTATAAGGGGTTATTGGCGGGGTCGACATGAGTCGGCGGCGGAAGTCAAGCCGGATAGAAAAGCGGCACTATATGCAGACGGTTGCAGCTGTGCACAGCATTGCAGACGTGCATGTTATGCATCGCCAGAAACCCCATGAAAAGACCTTTCAAATGAATCATAGATATTAGAAATCCAATGAGGGATAACGAAATTAGAACGAAAGTCTACTTCCGCTACCGGCGCCGTTGCGACGGAACGGACAATCGGCATTACCTACGGACATGCCTAGCATCTTTGCTCAACGTCGCACATGCACATGCCATACACCACCAGAAGCGAATTGAAATGCTCTTTCTAATGAATATAAGATACTGAAAGTCGCATCAGACATGTACACATGGTTAACCAAGAAATAACGCACTGATGACGTTGGCGACGCACGGGACACGCGGCATGACACGCAGACGTATGTAGCTTGACATGCCAGTGCACATGGGCATGTCGTACATCGTCTTGATGCCCATTAGCATGGGCTTTCACATGCACTGTAGATGTTAGGGATCTTCGAAAGGAGAGAGATATTATAAGGGGTTATTGGCGGGGTCGACATGAGTCGGCGGCGGAAGTCAAGCCGGATAGAAAAGCGGCACTATATGCAGACGGTTGCAGCTGTGCACAGCATTGCAGACGTGCATGTTATGCATCGCCAGAAACCCCATGAAAAGACCTTTCAAATGAATCATAGATATTAGAAATCCAATGAGGGATAACGAAATTAGAACGAAAGTCTACTTCCGCTACCGGCGCCGTTGCGACGGAACGGACAATCGGCATTACCTACGGACATGCCTAGCATCTTTGCTCAACGTCGCACATGCACATGCCATACACCACCAGAAGCGAATTGAAATGCTCTTTCTAATGAATATAAGATACTGAAAGTCGCATCAGACATGTACACATGGTTAACCAAGAAATAACGCACTGATGGCGTTGGCGACGCACGGGACACGCGGCATGACACGCAGACGTATGTAGCTTGACATGCCAGTGCACATGGGCATGTCGTACATCGTCTTGAAGCCCATTAGCATGGGCTTTCACATGCACTGTAGATGTTAGGGATCTTCGAAAGGAGAGAGATATTATAAGGGGTTATTGGCGGGGTCGACATGAGTGCACATGGGCATGTCGTACATCGTCTTGAAGCCCATTAGCATGGGCTTTCACATGCACTGTAGATGTTAGGGATCTTCGAAAGGAGAGAGATATTATAAGGGGTTATTGGCGGGGTCGACATGAGTCGGCGGCGGAAGTCAAGCCGGATAGAAAAGCGGCACTATATGCAGACGGTTGCAGCTGTGCACAGCATTGCAGACGTGCATGTTATGCATCGCCAGAAACCCCATGAAAAGACCTTTCAAATGAATCATAGGTATTAGAAATCCAATGAGGGATAACGAAATTAGAACGAAAGTCTACTTCCGCTACCGGCGCCGTTGCGACGGAACGGACAAGCGGCATTACCTACGGACATGCCTAGCATCTTTGCTCAACGTCGCACATGCACATGCCATACACCACCAGAAGCGAATTGAAATGCTCTTTCTAATGAATATAAGATACTGAAAGTCGCATCAGACATGTACACATGGTTAACCAAGAAATAACGCACTGATGGCGTTGGCGACGCACGGGACACGCGGCATGACACGCAGACGTATGTAGCTTGACATGCCAGTGCACATGGGCATGTCGTACATCGTCTTGAAGCCCATTTGCATGGGCTTTCACATGCACTGTAGATGTTAGGGATCTTCGAAAGGAGAGAGATATTATAAGGGGTTATTGGCGGGGTCGACATGAGTCGGCGGCGGAAGTCAAGCCGGATAGAAAAGCGGCACTATATGCAGACGGTTGCAGCTGTGCACAGCATTGCAGACGTGCATGTTATGCATCGCCAGAAACCCCATGCAAAGACCTTTCAAATGAATCATAGACATTAGAAATCCAATGAGGGATAACGAAATTAGAACGAAAGTCTACTTCCGCTACCGGCGCCGTTGCGACGGAACGGACAATCGGCATTACCTACGGACATGCCTAGCATCTTTGCTCAACGTCGCACATGCACATGCCATACACCACCAGAAGCGAATTGAAATGCTCTTTCTAATGAATATAAGATACTGAAAGTCGCATCAGACATGTACACATGGTTAACCAAGAAATAACGCACTGATGACGTTGGCGACGCACGGGACACGCGGCATGACACGCAGACGTATGTAGCTTGACATGCCAGTGCACATGGGCATGTCGTACATCGTCTTGATGCCCATTAGCATGGGCTTTCACATGCACTGTAGATGTTAGGGATCTTCGAAAGGAGAGAGATATTATAAGGGGTTATTGGCGGGGTCGACATGAGTCGGCGGCGGAAGTCAAGCCGGATAGAAAAGCGGCACTATATGCAGACGGTTGCAGCTGTGCACAGCATTGCAGACGTGCATGTTATGCATCGCCAGAAACCCCATGAAAAGACCTTTCAAATGAATCATAGATATTAGAAATCCAATGAGGGATAACGAAATTAGAACGAAAGTCTACTTCCGCTACCGGCGCCGTTGCGACGGAACGGACAATCGGCATTACCTACGGACATGCCTAGCATCTTTGCTCAACGTCGCACATGCACATGCCATACACCACCAGAAGCGAATTGAAATGCTCTTTCTAATGAATATAAGATACTGAAAGTCGCATCAGACATGTACACATGGTTAACCAAGAAATAACGCACTGATGACGTTGGCGACGCACGGGACACGCGGCATGACACGCAGACGTATGTAGCTTGACATGCCAGTGCACATGGGCATGTCGTACATCGTCTTGATGCCCATTAGTATGGGCTTTCACATGCACTGTAGATGTTAGGGATCTTCGAAAGGAGAGAGATATTATAAGGGGTTATTGGCGGGGTCGACATGAGTCGGCGGCGGAAGTCAAGCCGGATAGAAAAGCGGCACTATATGCAGACGGTTGCAGCTGTGCACAGCATTGCAGACGTGCATGTTATGCATCGCCAGAAACCCCATGAAAAGACCTTTCAAATGAATCATAGATATTAGAAATCCAATGAGGGATAACGAAATTAGAACGAAAGTCTACTTCCGCTACCGGCGCCGTTGCGACGGAACGGACAATCGGCATTACCTACGGACATGCCTAGCATCTTTGCTCAACGTCGCACATGCACATGCCATACACCACCAGAAGCGAATTGAAATGCTCTTTCTAATGAATATAAGATACTGAAAGTCGCATCAGACATGTACACATGGTTAACCAAGAAATAACGCACTGATGGCGTTGGCGACGCACGGGACACGCGGCATGACACGCAGACGTATGTAGCTTGACATGCCAGTGCACATGGGCATGTCGTACATCGTCTTGAAGCCCATTAGCATGGGCTTTCACATGCACTGTAGATGTTAGGGATCTTCGAAAGGAGAGAGATATTATAAGGGGTTATTGGCGGGGTCGACATGAGTGCACATGGGCATGTCGTACATCGTCTTGAAGCCCATTAGCATGGGCTTTCACATGCACTGTAGATGTTAGGGATCTTCGAAAGGAGAGAGATATTATAAGGGGTTATTGGCGGGGTCGACATGAGTCGGCGGCGGAAGTCAAGCCGGATAGAAAAGCGGCACTATATGCAGACTGTTGCAGCTGTGCACAACATTGCAGACGTGCATGTTATGCATCGCCAGAAACCCCATGAAAAGACCTTTCAAATGAATCATAGATATTAGAAATCCAATGAGGGATAACGAAATTAGAACGAAAGTCTACTTCCGCTACCGGCGCCGTTGCGACGGAACGGACAATCGGCATTACCTACGGACATGCCTAGCATCTTTGCTCAACGTCGCACATGCACATGCCATACACCACCAGAAGCGAATTGAAATGCTCTTTCTAATGAATATAAGATACTGAAAGTCGCATCAGACATGTACACATGGTTAACCAAGAAATAACGCACTGATGTTGTTGGCGACGCACGGGACACGCGGCATGACACGCAGACGTATGTAGCTTGACATGCCAGTGCACATGGGCATGTCGTACATCGTCTTGAAGCCCATTTGCATGGGCTTTCACATGCACTGTAGATGTTAGGGATCTTCGAAAGGAGAGAGATATTATAAGGGGTTATTGGCGGGGTCGACATGAGTCGGCGGCGGAAGTCAAGCCGGATAGAAAAGCGGCACTATATGCAGACGGTTGCAGCTGTGCACAGCATTGCAGACGTGCATGTTATGCATCGCCAGAAACCCCATGCAAAGACCTTTCAAATGAATCATAGATATTAGAAATCCAATGAGGGATAACGAAATTAGAACGAAAGTCTACTTCCGCTACCGGCGCCGTTGCGACGGAACGGACAATCGGCATTACCTACGGACATGCCTAGCATCTTTGCTCAACGTCGCACATGCACATGCCATACACCACCAGAAGCGAATTGAAATGCTCTTTCTAATGAATATAAGATACTGAAAGTCGCATCAGACATGTACACATGGTTAACCAAGAAATAACGCACTGATGACGTTGGCGACGCACGGGACACGCGGCATGACACGCAGACGTATGTAGCTTGACATGCCAGTGCACATGGGCATGTCGTACATCGTCTTGATGCCCATTAGTATGGGCTTTCACATGCACTGTAGATGTTAGGGATCTTCGAAAGGAGAGAGATATTATAAGGGGTTATTGGCGGGGTCGACATGAGTCGGCGGCGGAAGTCAAGCCGGATAGAAAAGCGGCACTATATGCAGACGGTTGCAGCTGTGCACAGCATTGCAGACGTGCATGTTATGCATCGCCAGAAACCCCATGAAAAGACCTTTCAAATGAATCATAGATATTAGAAATCCAATGAGGGATAACGAAATTAGAACGAAAGTCTACTTCCGCTACCGGCGCCGTTGCGACGGAACGGACAATCGGCATTACCTACGGACATGCCTAGCATCTTTGCTCAACGTCGCACATGCACATGCCATACACCACCAGAAGCGAATTGAAATGCTCTTTCTAATGAATATAAGATACTGAAAGTCGCATCAGACATGTACACATGGTTAACCAAGAAATAACGCACTGATGGCGTTGGCGACGCACGGGACACGCGGCATGACACGCAGACGTATGTAGCTTGACATGCCAGTGCACATGGGCATGTCGTACATCGTCTTGAAGCCCATTAGCATGGGCTTTCACATGCACTGTAGATGTTAGGGATCTTCGAAAGGAGAGAGATATTATAAGGGGTTATTGGCGGGGTCGACATGAGTGCACATGGGCATGTCGTACATCGTCTTGAAGCCCATTAGCATGGGCTTTCACATGCACTGTAGATGTTAGGGATCTTCGAAAGGAGAGAGATATTATAAGGGGTTATTGGCGGGGTCGACATGAGTCGGCGGCGGAAGTCAAGCCGGATAGAAAAGCGGCACTATATGCAGACTGTTGCAGCTGTGCACAACATTGCAGACGTGCATGTTATGCATCGCCAGAAACCCCATGAAAAGACCTTTCAAATGAATCATAGATATTAGAAATCCAATGAGGGATAACGAAATTAGAACGAAAGTCTACTTCCGCTACCGGCGCCGTTGCGACGGAACGGACAATCGGCATTACCTACGGACATGCCTAGCATCTTTGCTCAACGTCGCACATGCACATGCCATACACCACCAGAAGCGAATTGAAATGCTCTTTCTAATGAATATAAGATACTGAAAGTCGCATCAGACATGTACACATGGTTAACCAAGAAATAACGCACTGATGTTGTTGGCGACGCACGGGACACGCGGCATGACACGCAGACGTATGTAGCTTGACATGCCAGTGCACATGGGCATGTCGTACATCGTCTTGAAGCCCATTTGCATGGGCTTTCACATGCACTGTAGATGTTAGGGATCTTCGAAAGGAGAGAGATATTATAAGGGGTTATTGGCGGGGTCGACATGAGTCGGCGGCGGAAGTCAAGCCGGATAGAAAAGCGGCACTATATGCAGACGGTTGCAGCTGTGCACAGCATTGCAGACGTGCATGTTATGCATCGCCAGAAACCCCATGCAAAGACCTTTCAAATGAATCATAGACATTAGAAATCCAATGAGGGATAACGAAATTAGAACGAAAGTCTACTTCCGCTACCGGCGCCGTTGCGACGGAACGGACAATCGGCATTACCTACGGACATGCCTAGCATCTTTGCTCAACGTCGCACATGCACATGCCATACACCACCAGAAGCGAATTGAAATGCTCTTTCTAATGAATATAAGATACTGAAAGTCGCATCAGACATGTACACATGGTTAACCAAGAAATAACGCACTGATGTTGTTGGCGACGCACGGGACACGCGGCATGACACGCAGACGTATGTAGCTTGACATGCCAGTGCACATGGGCATGTCGTACATCGTCTTGAAGCCCATTTGCATGGGCTTTCACATGCACTGTAGATGTTAGGGATCTTCGAAAGGAGAGAGATATTATAAGGGGTTATTGGCGGGGTCGACATGAGTCGGCGGCGGAAGTCAAGCCGGATAGAAAAGCGGCACTATATGCAGACGGTTGCAGCTGTGCACAGCATTGCAGACGTGCATGTTATGCATCGCCAGAAACCCCATGCAAAGACCTTTCAAATGAATCATAGGTATTAGAAATCCAATGAGGGATAACGAAATTAGAACGAAAGTCTACTTCCGCTACCGGCGCCGTTGCGACGGAACGGACAATCGGCATTACCTACGGACATGCCTAGCATCTTTGCTCAACGTCGCACATGCACATGCCATACACCACCAGAAGCGAATTGAAATGCTCTTTCTAATGAATATAAGATACTGAAAGTCGCATCAGACATGTACACATGGTTAACCAAGAAATAACGCACTGATGTTGTTGGCGACGCACGGGACACGCGGCATGACACGCAGACGTATGTAGCTTGACATGCCAGTGCACATGGGCATGTCGTACATCGTCTTGAAGCCCATTTGCATGGGCTTTCACATGCACTGTAGATGTTAGGGATCTTCGAAAGGAGAGAGATATTATAAGGGGTTATTGGCGGGGTCGACATGAGTCGGCGGCGGAAGTCAAGCCGGATAGAAAAGCGGCACTATATGCAGACGGTTGCAGCTGTGCACAGCATTGCAGACGTGCATGTTATGCATCGCCAGAAACCCCATGCAAAGACCTTTCAAATGAATCATAGGTATTAGAAATCCAATGAGGGATAACGAAATTAGAACGAAAGTCTACTTCCGCTACCGGCGCCGTTGCGACGGAACGGACAAGCGGCATTACCTACGGACATGCCTAGCATCTTTGCTCAACGTCGCACATGCACATGCCATACACCACCAGAAGCGAATTGAAATGCTCTTTCTAATGAATATAAGATACTGAAAGTCGCATCAGACATGTACACATGGTTAACCAAGAAATAACGCACTGATGGCGTTGGCGACGCACGGGACACGCGGCATGACACGCAGACGTATGTAGCTTGACATGCCAGTGCACATGGGCATGTCGTACATCGTCTTGAAGCCCATTTGCATGGGCTTTCACATGCACTGTAGATGTTAGGGATCTTCGAAAGGAGAGAGATATTATAAGGGGTTATTGGCGGGGTCGACATGAGTCGGCGGCGGAAGTCAAGCCGGATAGAAAAGCGGCACTATATGCAGACGGTTGCAGCTGTGCACAGCATTGCAGACGTGCATGTTATGCATCGCCAGAAACCCCATGCAAAGACCTTTCAAATGAATCATAGACATTAGAAATCCAATGAGGGATAACGAAATTAGAACGAAAGTCTACTTCCGCTACCGGCGCCGTTGCGACGGAACGGACAATCGGCATTACCTACGGACATGCCTAGCATCTTTGCTCAACGTCGCACATGCACATGCCATACACCACCAGAAGCGAATTGAAATGCTCTTTCTAATGAATATAAGATACTGAAAGTCGCATCAGACATGTACACATGGTTAACCAAGAAATAACGCACTGATGACGTTGGCGACGCACGGGACACGCGGCATGACACGCAGACGTATGTAGCTTGACATGCCAGTGCACATGGGCATGTCGTACATCGTCTTGATGCCCATTAGCATGGGCTTTCACATGCACTGTAGATGTTAGGGATCTTCGAAAGGAGAGAGTTATTATAAGGGGTTATTGGCGGGGTCGACATGAGTCGGCGGCGGAAGTCAAGCCGGATAGAAAAGCGGCACTATATGCAGACGGTTGCAGCTGTGCACAGCATTGCAGACGTGCATGTTATGCATCGCCAGAAACCCCATGCAAAGACCTTTCAAATGAATCATAGACATTAGAAATCCAATGAGGGATAACGAAATTAGAACGAAAGTCTACTTCCGCTACCGGCGCCGTTGCGACGGAACGGACAATCGGCATTACCTACGGACATGCCTAGCATCTTTGCTCAACGTCGCACATGCACATGCCATACACCACCAGAAGCGAATTGAAATGCTCTTTCTAATGAATATAAGATACTGAAAGTCGCATCAGACATGTACACATGGTTAACCAAGAAATAACGCACTGATGGCGTTGGCGACGCACGGGACACGCGGCATGACACGCAGACGTATGTAGCTTGACATGCCAGTGCACATGGGCATGTCGTACATCGTCTTGAAGCCCATTTGCATGGGCTTTCACATGCACTGTAGATGTTAGGGATCTTCGAAAGGAGAGAGATATTATAAGGGGTTATTGGCGGGGTCGACATGAGTCGGCGGCGGAAGTCAAGCCGGATAGAAAAGCGGCACTATATGCAGACGGTTGCAGCTGTGCACAGCATTGCAGACGTGCATGTTATGCATCGCCAGAAACCCCATGCAAAGACCTTTCAAATGAATCATAGACATTAGAAATCCAATGAGGGATAACGAAATTAGAACGAAAGTCTACTTCCGCTACCGGCGCCGTTGCGACGGAACGGACAATCGGCATTACCTACGGACATGCCTAGCATCTTTGCTCAACGTCGCACATGCACATGCCATACACCACCAGAAGCGAATTGAAATGCTCTTTCTAATGAATATAAGATACTGAAAGTCGCATCAGACATGTACACATGGTTAACCAAGAAATAACGCACTGATGACGTTGGCGACGCACGGGACACGCGGCACGACACGCAGACGTATGTAGCTTGACATGCCAGTGCACATGGGCATGTCGTACATCGTCTTGATGCCCATTAGCATGGGCTTTCACATGCACTGTAGATGTTAGGGATCTTCGAAAGGAGAGAGTTATTATAAGGGGTTATTGGCGGGGTCGACATGAGTCGGCGGCGGAAGTCAAGCCGGATAGAAAAGCGGCACTATATGCAGACGGTTGCAGCTGTGCACAGCATTGCAGACGTGCATGTTATGCATCGCCAGAAACCCCATGCAAAGACCTTTCAAATGAATCATAGACATTAGAAATCCAATGAGGGATAACGAAATTAGAACGAAAGTCTACTTCCGCTACCGGCGCCGTTGCGACGGAACGGACAATCGGCATTACCTACGGACATGCCTAGCATCTTTGCTCAACGTCGCACATGCACATGCCATACACCACCAGAAGCGAATTGAAATGCTCTTTCTAATGAATATAAGATACTGAAAGTCGCATCAGACATGTACACATGGTTAACCAAGAAATAACGCACTGATGTTGTTGGCGACGCACGGGACACGCGGCATGACACGCAGACGTATGTAGCTTGACATGCCAGTGCACATGGGCATGTCGTACATCGTCTTGATGCCCATTAGCATGGGCTTTCACATGCACTGTAGATGTTAGGGATCTTCGAAAGGAGAGAGATATTATAAGGGGTTATTGGCGGGGTCGACATGAGTCGGCGGCGGAAGTCAAGCCGGATAGAAAAGCGGCACTATATGCAGACGGTTGCAGCTGTGCACAGCATTGCAGACGTGCATGTTATGCATCGCCAGAAACCCCATGAAAAGACCTTTCAAATGAATCATAGATATTAGAAATCCAATGAGGGATAACGAAATTAGAACGAAAGTCTACTTCCGCTACCGGCGCCGTTGCGACGGAACGGACAATCGGCATTACCTACGGACATGCCTAGCATCTTTGCTCAACGTCGCACATGCACATGCCATACACCACCAGAAGCGAATTGAAATGCTCTTTCTAATGAATATAAGATACTGAAAGTCGCATCAGACATGTACACATGGTTAACCAAGAAATAACGCACTGATGGCGTTGGCGACGCACGGGACACGCGGCATGACACGCAGACGTATGTAGCTTGACATGCCAGTGCACATGGGCATGTCGTACATCGTCTTGAAGCCCATTAGCATGGGCTTTCACATGCACTGTAGATGTTAGGGATCTTCGAAAGGAGAGAGATATTATAAGGGGTTATTGGCGGGGTCGACATGAGTGCACATGGGCATGTCGTACATCGTCTTGAAGCCCATTAGCATGGGCTTTCACATGCACTGTAGATGTTAGGGATCTTCGAAAGGAGAGAGATATTATAAGGGGTTATTGGCGGGGTCGACATGAGTCGGCGGCGGAAGTCAAGCCGGATAGAAAAGCGGCACTATATGCAGACTGTTGCAGCTGTGCACAACATTGCAGACGTGCATGTTATGCATCGCCAGAAACCCCATGAAAAGACCTTTCAAATGAATCATAGATATTAGAAATCCAATGAGGGATAACGAAATTAGAACGAAAGTCTACTTCCGCTACCGGCGCCGTTGCGACGGAACGGACAATCGGCATTACCTACGGACATGCCTAGCATCTTTGCTCAACGTCGCACATGCACATGCCATACACCACCAGAAGCGAATTGAAATGCTCTTTCTAATGAATATAAGATACTGAAAGTCGCATCAGACATGTACACATGGTTAACCAAGAAATAACGCACTGATGTTGTTGGCGACGCACGGGACACGCGGCATGACACGCAGACGTATGTAGCTTGACATGCCAGTGCACATGGGCATGTCGTACATCGTCTTGAAGCCCATTTGCATGGGCTTTCACATGCACTGTAGATGTTAGGGATCTTCGAAAGGAGAGAGATATTATAAGGGGTTATTGGCGGGGTCGACATGAGTCGGCGGCGGAAGTCAAGCCGGATAGAAAAGCGGCACTATATGCAGACGGTTGCAGCTGTGCACAGCATTGCAGACGTGCATGTTATGCATCGCCAGAAACCCCATGCAAAGACCTTTCAAATGAATCATAGACATTAGAAATCCAATGAGGGATAACGAAATTAGAACGAAAGTCTACTTCCGCTACCGGCGCCGTTGCGACGGAACGGACAATCGGCATTACCTACGGACATGCCTAGCATCTTTGCTCAACGTCGCACATGCACATGCCATACACCACCAGAAGCGAATTGAAATGCTCTTTCTAATGAATATAAGATACTGAAAGTCGCATCAGACATGTACACATGGTTAACCAAGAAATAACGCACTGATGTTGTTGGCGACGCACGGGACACGCGGCATGACACGCAGACGTATGTAGCTTGACATGCCAGTGCACATGGGCATGTCGTACATCGTCTTGAAGCCCATTTGCATGGGCTTTCACATGCACTGTAGATGTTAGGGATCTTCGAAAGGAGAGAGATATTATAAGGGGTTATTGGCGGGGTCGACATGAGTCGGCGGCGGAAGTCAAGCCGGATAGAAAAGCGGCACTATATGCTGACGGTTGCAGCTGTGCACAGCATTGCAGACGTGCATGTTATGCATCGCCAGAAACCCCATGCAAAGACCTTTCAAATGAATCATAGGTATTAGAAATCCAATGAGGGATAACGAAATTAGAACGAAAGTCTACTTCCGCTACCGGCGCCGTTGCGACGGAACGGACAATCGGCATTACCTACGGACATGCCTAGCATCTTTGCTCAACGTCGCACATGCACATGCCATACACCACCAGAAGCGAATTGAAATGCTCTTTCTAATGAATATAAGATACTGAAAGTCGCATCAGACATGTACACATGGTTAACCAAGAAATAACGCACTGATGTTGTTGGCGACGCACGGGACACGCGGCATGACACGCAGACGTATGTAGCTTGACATGCCAGTGCACATGGGCATGTCGTACATCGTCTTGAAGCCCATTTGCATGGGCTTTCACATGCACTGTAGATGTTAGGGATCTTCGAAAGGAGAGAGATATTATAAGGGGTTATTGGCGGGGTCGACATGAGTCGGCGGCGGAAGTCAAGCCGGATAGAAAAGCGGCACTATATGCAGACGGTTGCAGCTGTGCACAGCATTGCAGACGTGCATGTTATGCATCGCCAGAAACCCCATGCAAAGACCTTTCAAATGAATCATAGGTATTAGAAATCCAATGAGGGATAACGAAATTAGAACGAAAGTCTACTTCCGCTACCGGCGCCGTTGCGACGGAACGGACAAGCGGCATTACCTACGGACATGCCTAGCATCTTTGCTCAACGTCGCACATGCACATGCCATACACCACCAGAAGCGAATTGAAATGCTCTTTCTAATGAATATAAGATACTGAAAGTCGCATCAGACATGTACACATGGTTAACCAAGAAATAACGCACTGATGGCGTTGGCGACGCACGGGACACGCGGCATGACACGCAGACGTATGTAGCTTGACATGCCAGTGCACATGGGCATGTCGTACATCGTCTTGAAGCCCATTTGCATGGGCTTTCACATGCACTGTAGATGTTAGGGATCTTCGAAAGGAGAGAGATATTATAAGGGGTTATTGGCGGGGTCGACATGAGTCGGCGGCGGAAGTCAAGCCGGATAGAAAAGCGGCACTATATGCAGACGGTTGCAGCTGTGCACAGCATTGCAGACGTGCATGTTATGCATCGCCAGAAACCCCATGAAAAGACCTTTCAAATGAATCATAGACATTAGAAATCCAATGAGGGATAACGAAATTAGAACGAAAGTCTACTTCCGCTACCGGCGCCGTTGCGACGGAACGGACAATCGGCATTACCTACGGACATGCCTAGCATCTTTGCTCAACGTCGCACATGCACATGCCATACACCACCAGAAGCGAATTGAAATGCTCTTTCTAATGAATATAAGATACTGAAAGTCGCATCAGACATGTACACATGGTTAACCAAGAAATAACGCACTGATGACGTTGGCGACGCACGGGACACGCGGCATGACACGCAGACGTATGTAGCTTGACATGCCAGTGCACATGGGCATGTCGTACATCGTCTTGATGCCCATTAGCATGGGCTTTCACATGCACTGTAGATGTTAGGGATCTTCGAAAGGAGAGAGTTATTATAAGGGGTTATTGGCGGGGTCGACATGAGTCGGCGGCGGAAGTCAAGCCGGATAGAAAAGCGGCACTATATGCAGACGGTTGCAGCTGTGCACAGCATTGCAGACGTGCATGTTATGCATCGCCAGAAACCCCATGCAAAGACCTTTCAAATGAATCATAGACATTAGAAATCCAATGAGGGATAACGAAATTAGAACGAAAGTCTACTTCCGCTACCGGCGCCGTTGCGACGGAACGGACAATCGGCATTACCTACGGACATGCCTAGCATCTTTGCTCAACGTCGCACATGCACATGCCATACACCACCAGAAGCGAATTGAAATGCTCTTTCTAATGAATATAAGATACTGAAAGTCGCATCAGACATGTACACATGGTTAACCAAGAAATAACGCACTGATGGCGTTGGCGACGCACGGGACACGCGGCATGACACGCAGACGTATGTAGCTTGACATGCCAGTGCACATGGGCATGTCGTACATCGTCTTGAAGCCCATTTGCATGGGCTTTCACATGCACTGTAGATGTTAGGGATCTTCGAAAGGAGAGAGATATTATAAGGGGTTATTGGCGGGGTCGACATGAGTCGGCGGCGGAAGTCAAGCCGGATAGAAAAGCGGCACTATATGCAGACGGTTGCAGCTGTGCACAGCATTGCAGACGTGCATGTTATGCATCGCCAGAAACCCCATGCAAAGACCTTTCAAATGAATCATAGACATTAGAAATCCAATGAGGGATAACGAAATTAGAACGAAAGTCTACTTCCGCTACCGGCGCCGTTGCGACGGAACGGACAATCGGCATTACCTACGGACATGCCTAGCATCTTTGCTCAACGTCGCACATGCACATGCCATACACCACCAGAAGCGAATTGAAATGCTCTTTCTAATGAATATAAGATACTGAAAGTCGCATCAGACATGTACACATGGTTAACCAAGAAATAACGCACTGATGACGTTGGCGACGCACGGGACACGCGGCACGACACGCAGACGTATGTAGCTTGACATGCCAGTGCACATGGGCATGTCGTACATCGTCTTGATGCCCATTAGCATGGGCTTTCACATGCACTGTAGATGTTAGGGATCTTCGAAAGGAGAGAGTTATTATAAGGGGTTATTGGCGGGGTCGACATGAGTCGGCGGCGGAAGTCAAGCCGGATAGAAAAGCGGCACTATATGCAGACGGTTGCAGCTGTGCACAGCATTGCAGACGTGCATGTTATGCATCGCCAGAAACCCCATGCAAAGACCTTTCAAATGAATCATAGACATTAGAAATCCAATGAGGGATAACGAAATTAGAACGAAAGTCTACTTCCGCTACCGGCGCCGTTGCGACGGAACGGACAATCGGCATTACCTACGGACATGCCTAGCATCTTTGCTCAACGTCGCACATGCACATGCCATACACCACCAGAAGCGAATTGAAATGCTCTTTCTAATGAATATAAGATACTGAAAGTCGCATCAGACATGTACACATGGTTAACCAAGAAATAACGCACTGATGTTGTTGGCGACGCACGGGACACGCGGCATGACACGCAGACGTATGTAGCTTGACATGCCAGTGCACATGGGCATGTCGTACATCGTCTTGATGCCCATTAGCATGGGCTTTCACATGCACTGTAGATGTTAGGGATCTTCGAAAGGAGAGAGATATTATAAGGGGTTATTGGCGGGGTCGACATGAGTCGGCGGCGGAAGTCAAGCCGGATAGAAAAGCGGCACTATATGCAGACGGTTGCAGCTGTGCACAGCATTGCAGACGTGCATGTTATGCATCGCCAGAAACCCCATGAAAAGACCTTTCAAATGAATCATAGATATTAGAAATCCAATGAGGGATAACGAAATTAGAACGAAAGTCTACTTCCGCTACCGGCGCCGTTGCGACGGAACGGACAATCGGCATTACCTACGGACATGCCTAGCATCTTTGCTCAACGTCGCACATGCACATGCCATACACCACCAGAAGCGAATTGAAATGCTCTTTCTAATGAATATAAGATACTGAAAGTCGCATCAGACATGTACACATGGTTAACCAAGAAATAACGCACTGATGGCGTTGGCGACGCACGGGACACGCGGCATGACACGCAGACGTATGTAGCTTGACATGCCAGTGCACATGGGCATGTCGTACATCGTCTTGAAGCCCATTAGCATGGGCTTTCACATGCACTGTAGATGTTAGGGATCTTCGAAAGGAGAGAGATATTATAAGGGGTTATTGGCGGGGTCGACATGAGTGCACATGGGCATGTCGTACATCGTCTTGAAGCCCATTAGCATGGGCTTTCACATGCACTGTAGATGTTAGGGATCTTCGAAAGGAGAGAGATATTATAAGGGGTTATTGGCGGGGTCGACATGAGTCGGCGGCGGAAGTCAAGCCGGATAGAAAAGCGGCACTATATGCAGACTGTTGCAGCTGTGCACAACATTGCAGACGTGCATGTTATGCATCGCCAGAAACCCCATGAAAAGACCTTTCAAATGAATCATAGATATTAGAAATCCAATGAGGGATAACGAAATTAGAACGAAAGTCTACTTCCGCTACCGGCGCCGTTGCGACGGAACGGACAATCGGCATTACCTACGGACATGCCTAGCATCTTTGCTCAACGTCGCACATGCACATGCCATACACCACCAGAAGCGAATTGAAATGCTCTTTCTAATGAATATAAGATACTGAAAGTCGCATCAGACATGTACACATGGTTAACCAAGAAATAACGCACTGATGTTGTTGGCGACGCACGGGACACGCGGCATGACACGCAGACGTATGTAGCTTGACATGCCAGTGCACATGGGCATGTCGTACATCGTCTTGAAGCCCATTTGCATGGGCTTTCACATGCACTGTAGATGTTAGGGATCTTCGAAAGGAGAGAGATATTATAAGGGGTTATTGGCGGGGTCGACATGAGTCGGCGGCGGAAGTCAAGCCGGATAGAAAAGCGGCACTATATGCAGACGGTTGCAGCTGTGCACAGCATTGCAGACGTGCATGTTATGCATCGCCAGAAACCCCATGAAAAGACCTTTCAAATGAATCATAGGTATTAGAAATCCAACGAGGGATAACGAAATTAGAACGAAAGTCTACTTCCGCTACCGGCGCCGTTGCGACGGAACGGACAAGCGGCATTACCTACGGACATGCCTAGCATCTTTGCTCAACGTCGCACATGCACATGCCATACACCACCAGAAGCGAATTGAAATGCTCTTTCTAATGAATATAAGATACTGAAAGTCGCATAAGACATGTACACATGGTTAACCAAGAAATAACGCACTGATGGCGTTGGCGACGCACGGGACACGCGGCATGACACGCAGACGTATGTAGCTTGACATGCCAGTGCACATGGGCATGTCGTACATCGTCTTGAAGCCCATTAGCATGGGCTTTCACATGCACTGTAGATGTTAGGGATCTTCGAAAGGAGAGAGATATTATAAGGGGTTATTGGCGGGGTCGACATGAGTGCACATGGGCATGTCGTACATTGTCTTGAAGCCCATTAGCATGGGCTTTCACATGCACTGTAGATGTTAGGGATCTTCGAAAGGAGAGAGATATTATAAGGGGTTATTGGCGGGGTCGAGATGAGTCGGCGGCGGAAGTCAAGCCGGATAGAAAAGCGGCACTATATGCAGACTGTTGCAGCTGTGCACAACATTGCAGACGTGCATGTTATGCATCGCCAGAAACCCCATGAAAAGACCTTTCAAATGAATCATAGATATTAGAAATCCAATGAGGGATAACGAAATTAGAACGAAAGTCTACTTCCGCTACCGGCGCCGTTGCGACGGAACGGACAATCGGCATTACCTACGGACATGCCTAGCATCTTTGCTCAACGTCGCACATGCACATGCCACACACCACCAGAAGCGAATTGAAATGCTCTTTCTAATGAATATAAGATACTGAAAGTCGCATCAGACATGTACACATGGTTAACCAAGAAATAACGCACTGATGTTGTTGGCGACGCACGGGACACGCGGCATGACACGCAGACGTATGTAGCTTGACATGCCAGTGCACATGGGCATGTCGTACATCGTCTTGAAGCCCATTTGCATGGGCTTTCACATGCACTGTAGATGTTAGGGATCTTCGAAAGGAGAGAGATATTATAAGGGGTTATTGGCGGGGTCGACATGAGTCGGCGGCGGAAGTCAAGCCGGATAGAAAAGCGGCACTATATGCAGACGGTTGCAGCTGTGCACAGCATTGCATACGTGCATGTTATGCATCGCCAGAAACCCCATGAAAAGACCTTTCAAATGAATCATAGGTATTAGAAATCCAATGAGGGATAACGAAATTAGAACGAAAGTCTACTTCCGCTACCGGCGCCGTTGCGACGGAACGGACAAGCGGCATTACCTACGGACATGCCTAGCATCTTTGCTCAACGTCGCACATGCACATGCCATACACCACCAGAAGCGAATTGAAATGCTCTTTCTAATGAATATAAGATACTGAAAGTCGCATCAGACATGTACACATGGTTAACCAAGAAATAACGCACTGATGTTGTTGGCGACGCACGGGACACGCGGCATGACACGCAGACGTATGTAGCTTGACATGCCAGTGCACATGGGCATGTCGTACATCGTCTTGAAGCCCATTTGCATGGGCTTTCACATGCACTGTAGATGTTAGGGATCTTCGAAAGGAGAGAGATATTATAAGGGGTTATTGGCGGGGTCGACATGAGTCGGCGGCGGAAGTCAAGCCGGATAGAAAAGCGGCACTATATGCAGACGGTTGCAGCTGTGCACAGCATTGCAGACGTGCATGTTATGCATCGCCAGAAACCCCATGAAAAGACCTTTCAAATGAATCATAGGTATTAGAAATCCAATGAGGGATAACGAAATTAGAACGAAAGTCTACTTCCGCTACCGGCGCCGTTGCGACGGAACGGACAAGCGGCATTACCTACGGACATGCCTAGCATCTTTGCTCAACGTCGCACATGCACATGCCATACACCACCAGAAGCGAATTGAAATGCTCTTTCTAATGAATATAAGATACTGAAAGTCGCATCAGACATGTACACATGGTTAACCAAGAAATAACGCACTGATGGCGTTGGCGACGCACGGGACACGCGGCATGACACGCAGACGTATGTAGCTTGACATGCCAGTGCACATGGGCATGTCGTACATCGTCTTGAAGCCCATTTGCATGGGCTTTCACATGCACTGTAGATGTTAGGGATCTTCGAAAGGAGAGAGATATTATAAGGGGTTATTGGCGGGGTCGACATGAGTCGGCGGCGGAAGTCAAGCCGGATAGAAAAGCGGCACTATATGCAGACGGTTGCAGCTGTGCACAGCATTGCAGACGTGCATGTTATGCATCGCCAGAAACCCCATGCAAAGACCTTTCAAATGAATCATAGACATTAGAAATCCAATGAGGGATAACGAAATTAGAACGAAAGTCTACTTCCGCTACCGGCGCCGTTGCGACGGAACGGACAATCGGCATTACCTACGGACATGCCTAGCATCTTTGCTCAACGTCGCACATGCACATGCCATACACCACCAGAAGCGAATTGAAATGCTCTTTCTAATGAATATAAGATACTGAAAGTCGCATCAGACATGTACACATGGTTAACCAAGAAATAACGCACTGATGACGTTGGCGACGCACGGGACACGCGGCATGACACGCAGACGTATGTAGCTTGACATGCCAGTGCACATGGGCATGTCGTACATCGTCTTGAAGCCCATTAGCATGGGCTTTCACATGCACTGTAGATGTTAGGGATCTTCGAAAGGAGAGAGATATTATAAGGGGTTATTGGCGGGGTCGACATGAGTGCACATGGGCATGTCGTACATCGTCTTGAAGCCCATTTGCATGGGCTTTCACATGCACTGTAGATGTTAGGGATCTTCGAAAGGAGAGAGATATTATAAGGGGTTATTGGCGGGGTCGACATGAGTCGGCGGCGGAAGTCAAGCCGGATAGAAAAGCGGCACTATATGCAGACGGTTGCAGCTGTGCACAGCATTGCAGACGTGCATGTTATGCATCGCCAGAAACCCCATGAAAAGACCTTTCAAATGAATCATAGATATTAGAAATCCAATGAGGGATAACGAAATTAGAACGAAAGTCTACTTCCGCTACCGGCGCCGTTGCGACGGAACGGACAATCGGCATTACCTACGGACATGCCTAGCATCTTTGCTCAACGTCGCACATGCACATGCCATACACCACCAGAAGCGAATTGAAATGCTCTTTCTAATGAATATAAGATACTGAAAGTCGCATCAGACATGTACACATGGTTAACCAAGAAATAACGCACTGATGTTGTTGGCGACGCACGGGACACGCGGCATGACACGCAGACGTATGTAGCTTGACATGCCAGTGCACATGGGCATGTCGTACATCGTCTTGAAGCCCATTTGCATGGGCTTTCACATGCACTGTAGATGTTAGGGATCTTCGAAAGGAGAGAGATATTATAAGGGGTTATTGGCGGGGTCGACATGAGTCGGCGGCGGAAGTCAAGCCGGATAGAAAAGCGGCACTATATGCAGACGGTTGCAGCTGTGCACAGCATTGCAGACGTGCATGTTATGCATCGCCAGAAACCCCATGCAAAGACCTTTCAAATGAATCATAGACATTAGAAATCCAATGAGGGATAACGAAATTAGAACGAAAGTCTACTTCCGCTACCGGCGCCGTTGCGACGGAACGGACAATCGGCATTACCTACGGACATGCCTAGCATCTTTGCTCAACGTCGCACATGCACATGCCATACACCACCAGAAGCGAATTGAAATGCTCTTTCTAATGAATATAAGATACTGAAAGTCGCATCAGACATGTACACATGGTTAACCAAGAAATAACGCACTGATGTTGTTGGCGACGCACGGGACACGCGGCATGACACGCAGACGTATGTAGCTTGACATGCCAGTGCACATGGGCATGTCGTACATCGTCTTGAAGCCCATTTGCATGGGCTTTCACATGCACTGTAGATGTTAGGGATCTTCGAAAGGAGAGAGATATTATAAGGGGTTATTGGCGGGGTCGACATGAGTCGGCGGCGGAAGTCAAGCCGGATAGAAAAGCGGCACTATATGCAGACGGTTGCAGCTGTGCACAGCATTGCAGACGTGCATGTTATGCATCGCCAGAAACCCCATGCAAAGACCTTTCAAATGAATCATAGGTATTAGAAATCCAATGAGGGATAACGAAATTAGAACGAAAGTCTACTTCCGCTACCGGCGCCGTTGCGACGGAACGGACAAGCGGCATTACCTACGGACATGCCTAGCATCTTTGCTCAACGTCGCACATGCACATGCCATACACCACCAGAAGCGAATTGAAATGCTCTTTCTAATGAATATAAGATACTGAAAGTCGCATCAGACATGTACACATGGTTAACCAAGAAATAACGCACTGATGGCGTTGGCGACGCACGGGACACGCGGCATGACACGCAGACGTATGTAGCTTGACATGCCAGTGCACATGGGCATGTCGTACATCGTCTTGAAGCCCATTTGCATGGGCTTTCACATGCACTGTAGATGTTAGGGATCTTCGAAAGGAGAGAGATATTATAAGGGGTTATTGGCGGGGTCGACATGAGTCGGCGGCGGAAGTCAAGCCGGATAGAAAAGCGGCACTATATGCAGACGGTTGCAGCTGTGCACAGCATTGCAGACGTGCATGTTATGCATCGCCAGAAACCCCATGCAAAGACCTTTCAAATGAATCATAGACATTAGAAATCCAATGAGGGATAACGAAATTAGAACGAAAGTCTACTTCCGCTACCGGCGCCGTTGCGACGGAACGGACAATCGGCATTACCTACGGACATGCCTAGCATCTTTGCTCAACGTCGCACATGCACATGCCATACACCACCAGAAGCGAATTGAAATGCTCTTTCTAATGAATATAAGATACTGAAAGTCGCATCAGACATGTACACATGGTTAACCAAGAAATAACGCACTGATGACGTTGGCGACGCACGGGACACGCGGCATGACACGCAGACGTATGTAGCTTGACATGCCAGTGCACATGGGCATGTCGTACATCGTCTTGATGCCCATTAGCATGGGCTTTCACATGCACTGTAGATGTTAGGGATCTTCGAAAGGAGAGAGTTATTATAAGGGGTTATTGGCGGGGTCGACATGAGTCGGCGGCGGAAGTCAAGCCGGATAGAAAAGCGGCACTATATGCAGACGGTTGCAGCTGTGCACAGCATTGCAGACGTGCATGTTATGCATCGCCAGAAACCCCATGCAAAGACCTTTCAAATGAATCATAGACATTAGAAATCCAATGAGGGATAACGAAATTAGAACGAAAGTCTACTTCCGCTACCGGCGCCGTTGCGACGGAACGGACAATCGGCATTACCTACGGACATGCCTAGCATCTTTGCTCAACGTCGCACATGCACATGCCATACACCACCAGAAGCGAATTGAAATGCTCTTTCTAATGAATATAAGATACTGAAAGTCGCATCAGACATGTACACATGGTTAACCAAGAAATAACGCACTGATGTTGTTGGCGACGCACGGGACACGCGGCATGACACGCAGACGTATGTAGCTTGACATGCCAGTGCACATGGGCATGTCGTACATCGTCTTGAAGCCCATTTGCATGGGCTTTCACATGCACTGTAGATGTTAGGGATCTTCGAAAGGAGAGAGATATTATAAGGGGTTATTGGCGGGGTCGACATGAGTCGGCGGCGGAAGTCAAGCCGGATAGAAAAGCGGCACTATATGCAGACGGTTGCAGCTGTGCACAGCATTGCAGACGTGCATGTTATGCATCGCCAGAAACCCCATGAAAAGACCTTTCAAATGAATCATAGGTATTAGAAATCCAATGAGGGATAACGAAATTAGAACGAAAGTCTACTTCCGCTACCGGCGCCGTTGCGACGGAACGGACAAGCGGCATTACCTACGGACATGCCTAGCATCTTTGCTCAACGTCGCACATGCACATGCCATACACCACCAGAAGCGAATTGAAATGCTCTTTCTAATGAATATAAGATACTGAAAGTCGCATCAGACATGTACACATGGTTAACCAAGAAATAACGCACTGATGGCGTTGGCGACGCACGGGACACGCGGCATGACACGCAGACGTATGTAGCTTGACATGCCAGTGCACATGGGCATGTCGTACATCGTCTTGAAGCCCATTTGCATGGGCTTTCACATGCACTGTAGATGTTAGGGATCTTCGAAAGGAGAGAGATATTATAAGGGGTTATTGGCGGGGTCGACATGAGTCGGCGGCGGAAGTCAAGCCGGATAGAAAAGCGGCACTATATGCAGACGGTTGCAGCTGTGCACAGCATTGCAGACGTGCATGTTATGCATCGCCAGAAACCCCATGCAAAGACCTTTCAAATGAATCATAGACATTAGAAATCCAATGAGGGATAACGAAATTAGAACGAAAGTCTACTTCCGCTACCGGCGCCGTTGCGACGGAACGGACAATCGGCATTACCTACGGACATGCCTAGCATCTTTGCTCAACGTCGCACATGCACATGCCATACACCACCAGAAGCGAATTGAAATGCTCTTTCTAATGAATATAAGATACTGAAAGTCGCATCAGACATGTACACATGGTTAACCAAGAAATAACGCACTGATGACGTTGGCGACGCACGGGACACGCGGCATGACACGCAGACGTATGTAGCTTGACATGCCAGTGCACATGGGCATGTCGTACATCGTCTTGAAGCCCATTAGCATGGGCTTTCACATGCACTGTAGATGTTAGGGATCTTCGAAAGGAGAGAGATATTATAAGGGGTTATTGGCGGGGTCGACATGAGTGCACATGGGCATGTCGTACATCGTCTTGAAGCCCATTTGCATGGGCTTTCACATGCACTGTAGATGTTAGGGATCTTCGAAAGGAGAGAGATATTATAAGGGGTTATTGGCGGGGTCGACATGAGTCGGCGGCGGAAGTCAAGCCGGATAGAAAAGCGGCACTATATGCAGACGGTTGCAGCTGTGCACAGCATTGCAGACGTGCATGTTATGCATCGCCAGAAACCCCATGCAAAGACCTTTCAAATGAATCATAGACATTAGAAATCCAATGAGGGATAACGAAATTAGAACGAAAGTCTACTTCCGCTACCGGCGCCGTTGCGACGGAACGGACAATCGGCATTACCTACGGACATGCCTAGCATCTTTGCTCAACGTCGCACATGCACATGCCATACACCACCAGAAGCGAATTGAAATGCTCTTTCTAATGAATATAAGATACTGAAAGTCGCATCAGACATGTACACATGGTTAACCAAGAAATAACGCACTGATGTTGTTGGCGACGCACGGGACACGCGGCATGACACGCAGACGTATGTAGCTTGACATGCCAGTGCACATGGGCATGTCGTACATCGTCTTGAAGCCCATTTGCATGGGCTTTCACATGCACTGTAGATGTTAGGGATCTTCGAAAGGAGAGAGATATTATAAGGGGTTATTGGCGGGGTCGACATGAGTCGGCGGCGGAAGTCAAGCCGGATAGAAAAGCGGCACTATATGCAGACGGTTGCAGCTGTGCACAGCATTGCAGACGTGCATGTTATGCATCGCCAGAAACCCCATGCAAAGACCTTTCAAATGAATCATAGGTATTAGAAATCCAATGAGGGATAACGAAATTAGAACGAAAGTCTACTTCCGCTACCGGCGCCGTTGCGACGGAACGGACAAGCGGCATTACCTACGGACATGCCTAGCATCTTTGCTCAACGTCGCACATGCACATGCCATACACCACCAGAAGCGAATTGAAATGCTCTTTCTAATGAATATAAGATACTGAAAGTCGCATCAGACATGTACACATGGTTAACCAAGAAATAACGCACTGATGGCGTTGGCGACGCACGGGACACGCGGCATGACACGCAGACGTATGTAGCTTGACATGCCAGTGCACATGGGCATGTCGTACATCGTCTTGAAGCCCATTTGCATGGGCTTTCACATGCACTGTAGATGTTAGGGATCTTCGAAAGGAGAGAGATATTATAAGGGGTTATTGGCGGGGTCGACATGAGTCGGCGGCGGAAGTCAAGCCGGATAGAAAAGCGGCACTATATGCAGACGGTTGCAGCTGTGCACAGCATTGCAGACGTGCATGTTATGCATCGCCAGAAACCCCATGCAAAGACCTTTCAAATGAATCATAGACATTAGAAATCCAATGAGGGATAACGAAATTAGAACGAAAGTCTACTTCCGCTACCGGCGCCGTTGCGACGGAACGGACAATCGGCATTACCTACGGACATGCCTAGCATCTTTGCTCAACGTCGCACATGCACATGCCATACACCACCAGAAGCGAATTGAAATGCTCTTTCTAATGAATATAAGATACTGAAAGTCGCATCAGACATGTACACATGGTTAACCAAGAAATAACGCACTGATGACGTTGGCGACGCACGGGACACGCGGCATGACACGCAGACGTATGTAGCTTGACATGCCAGTGCACATGGGCATGTCGTACATCGTCTTGATGCCCATTAGCATGGGCTTTCACATGCACTGTAGATGTTAGGGATCTTCGAAAGGAGAGAGTTATTATAAGGGGTTATTGGCGGGGTCGACATGAGTCGGCGGCGGAAGTCAAGCCGGATAGAAAAGCGGCACTATATGCAGACGGTTGCAGCTGTGCACAGCATTGCAGACGTGCATGTTATGCATCGCCAGAAACCCCATGCAAAGACCTTTCAAATGAATCAGAGACATTAGAAATCCAATGAGGGATAACGAAATTAGAACGAAAGTCTACTTCCGCTACCGGCGCCGTTGCGACGGAACGGACAATCGGCATTACCTACGGACATGCCTAGCATCTTTGCTCAACGTCGCACATGCACATGCCATACACCACCAGAAGCGAATTGAAATGCTCTTTCTAATGAATATAAGATACTGAAAGTCGCATCAGACATGTACACATGGTTAACCAAGAAATAACGCACTGATGACGTTGGCGACGCACGGGACACGCGGCATGACACGCAGACGTATGTAGCTTGACATGCCAGTGCACATGGGCATGTCGTACATCGTCTTGATGCCCATTAGCATGGGCTTTCACATGCACTGTAGATGTTAGGGATCTTCGAAAGGAGAGAGATATTATAAGGGGTTATTGGCGGGGTCGACATGAGTCGGCGGCGGAAGTCAAGCCGGATAGAAAAGCGGCACTATATGCAGACGGTTGCAGCTGTGCACAGCATTGCAGACGTGCATGTTATGCATCGCCAGAAACCCCATGAAAAGACCTTTCAAATGAATCATAGATATTAGAAATCCAATGAGGGATAACGAAATTAGAACGAAAGTCTACTTCCGCTACCGGCGCCGTTGCGACGGAACGGACAAGCGGCATTACCTACGGACATGCCTAGCATCTTTGCTCAACGTCGCACATGCACATGCCATACACCACCAGAAGCGAATTGAAATGCTCTTTCTAATGAATATAAGATACTGAAAGTCGCATCAGACATGTACACATGGTTAACCAAGAAATAACGCACTGATGGCGTTGGCGACGCACGGGACACGCGGCATGACACGCAGACGTATGTAGCTTGACATGCCAGTGCACATGGGCATGTCGTACATCGTCTTGAAGCCCATTTGCATGGGCTTTCACATGCACTGTAGATGTTAGGGATCTTCGAAAGGAGAGAGATATTATAAGGGGTTATTGGCGGGGTCGACATGAGTCGGCGGCGGAAGTCAAGCCGGATAGAAAAGCGGCACTATATGCAGACGGTTGCAGCTGTGCACAGCATTGCAGACGTGCATGTTATGCATCGCCAGAAACCCCATGCAAAGACCTTTCAAATGAATCATAGACATTAGAAATCCAATGAGGGATAACGAAATTAGAACGAAAGTCTACTTCCGCTACCGGCGCCGTTGCGACGGAACGGACAATCGGCATTACCTACGGACATGCCTAGCATCTTTGCTCAACGTCGCACATGCACATGCCATACACCACCAGAAGCGAATTGAAATGCTCTTTCTAATGAATATAAGATACTGAAAGTCGCATCAGACATGTACACATGGTTAACCAAGAAATAACGCACTGATGACGTTGGCGACGCACGGGACACGCGGCATGACACGCAGACGTATGTAGCTTGACATGCCAGTGCACATGGGCATGTCGTACATCGTCTTGATGCCCATTAGCATGGGCTTTCACATGCACTGTAGATGTTAGGGATCTTCGAAAGGAGAGAGTTATTATAAGGGGTTATTGGCGGGGTCGACATGAGTCGGCGGCGGAAGTCAAGCCGGATAGAAAAGCGGCACTATATGCAGACGGTTGCAGCTGTGCACAGCATTGCAGACGTGCATGTTATGCATCGCCAGAAACCCCATGCAAAGACCTTTCAAATGAATCAGAGACATTAGAAATCCAATGAGGGATAACGAAATTAGAACGAAAGTCTACTTCCGCTACCGGCGCCGTTGCGACGGAACGGACAATCGGCATTACCTACGGACATGCCTAGCATCTTTGCTCAACGTCGCACATGCACATGCCATACACCACCAGAAGCGAATTGAAATGCTCTTTCTAATGAATATAAGATACTGAAAGTCGCATCAGACATGTACACATGGTTAACCAAGAAATAACGCACTGATGACGTTGGCGACGCACGGGACACGCGGCATGACACGCAGACGTATGTAGCTTGACATGCCAGTGCACATGGGCATGTCGTACATCGTCTTGATGCCCATTAGCATGGGCTTTCACATGCACTGTAGATGTTAGGGATCTTCGAAAGGAGAGAGATATTATAAGGGGTTATTGGCGGGGTCGACATGAGTCGGCGGCGGAAGTCAAGCCGGATAGAAAAGCGGCACTATATGCAGACGGTTGCAGCTGTGCACAGCATTGCAGACGTGCATGTTATGCATCGCCAGAAACCCCATGAAAAGACCTTTCAAATGAATCATAGATATTAGAAATCCAATGAGGGATAACGAAATTAGAACGAAAGTCTACTTCCGCTACCGGCGCCGTTGCGACGGAACGGACAAGCGGCATTACCTACGGACATGCCTAGCATCTTTGCTCAACGTCGCACATGCACATGCCATACACCACCAGAAGCGAATTGAAATGCTCTTTCTAATGAATATAAGATACTGAAAGTCGCATCAGACATGTACACATGGTTAACCAAGAAATAACGCACTGATGGCGTTGGCGACGCACGGGACACGCGGCATGACACGCAGACGTATGTAGCTTGACATGCCAGTGCACATGGGCATGTCGTACATCGTCTTGAAGCCCATTTGCATGGGCTTTCACATGCACTGTAGATGTTAGGGATCTTCGAAAGGAGAGAGATATTATAAGGGGTTATTGGCGGGGTCGACATGAGTCGGCGGCGGAAGTCAAGCCGGATAGAAAAGCGGCACTATATGCAGACGGTTGCAGCTGTGCACAGCATTGCAGACGTGCATGTTATGCATCGCCAGAAACCCCATGCAAAGACCTTTCAAATGAATCATAGACATTAGAAATCCAATGAGGGATAACGAAATTAGAACGAAAGTCTACTTCCGCTACCGGCGCCGTTGCGACGGAACGGACAATCGGCATTACCTACGGACATGCCTAGCATCTTTGCTCAACGTCGCACATGCACATGCCATACACCACCAGAAGCGAATTGAAATGCTCTTTCTAATGAATATAAGATACTGAAAGTCGCATCAGACATGTACACATGGTTAACCAAGAAATAACGCACTGATGACGTTGGCGACGCACGGGACACGCGGCATGACACGCAGACGTATGTAGCTTGACATGCCAGTGCACATGGGCATGTCGTACATCGTCTTGATGCCCATTAGCATGGGCTTTCACATGCACTGTAGATGTTAGGGATCTTCGAAAGGAGAGAGATATTATAAGGGGTTATTGGCGGGGTCGACATGAGTCGGCGGCGGAAGTCAAGCCGGATAGAAAAGCGGCACTATATGCAGACGGTTGCAGCTGTGCACAGCATTGCAGACGTGCATGTTATGCATCGCCAGAAACCCCATGCAAAGACCTTTCAAATGAATCATAGACATTAGAAATCCAATGAGGGATAACGAAATTAGAACGAAAGTCTACTTCCGCTACCGGCGCCGTTGCGACGGAACGGACAATCGGCATTACCTACGGACATGCCTAGCATCTTTGCTCAACGTCGCACATGCACATGCCATACACCACCAGAAGCGAATTGAAATGCTCTTTCTAATGAATATAAGATACTGAAAGTCGCATCAGACATGTACACATGGTTAACCAAGAAATAACGCACTGATGACGTTGGCGACGCACGGGACACGCGGCATGACACGCAGACGTATGTAGCTTGACATGCCAGTGCACATGGGCATGTCGTACATCGTCTTGATGCCCATTAGCATGGGCTTTCACATGCACTGTAGATGTTAGGGATCTTCGAAAGGAGAGAGTTATTATAAGGGGTTATTGGCGGGGTCGACATGAGTCGGCGGCGGAAGTCAAGCCGGATAGAAAAGCGGCACTATATGCAGACGGTTGCAGCTGTGCACAGCATTGCAGACGTGCATGTTATGCATCGCCAGAAACCCCATGCAAAGACCTTTCAAATGAATCATAGACATTAGAAATCCAATGAGGGATAACGAAATTAGAACGAAAGTCTACTTCCGCTACCGGCGCCGTTGCGACGGAACGGACAATCGGCATTACCTACGGACATGCCTAGCATCTTTGCTCAACGTCGCACATGCACATGCCATACACCACCAGAAGCGAATTGAAATGCTCTTTCTAATGAATATAAGATACTGAAAGTCGCATCAGACATGTACACATGGTTAACCAAGAAATAACGCACTGATGACGTTGGCGACGCACGGGACACGCGGCATGACACGCAGACGTATGTAGCTTGACATGCCAGTGCACATGGGCATGTCGTACATCGTCTTGATGCCCATTAGCATGGGCTTTCACATGCACTGTAGATGTTAGGGATCTTCGAAAGGAGAGAGATATTATAAGGGGTTATTGGCGGGGTCGACATGAGTCGGCGGCGGAAGTCAAGCCGGATAGAAAAGCGGCACTATATGCAGACGGTTGCAGCTGTGCACAGCATTGCAGACGTGCATGTTATGCATCGCCAGAAACCCCATGAAAAGACCTTTCAAATGAATCATAGATATTAGAAATCCAATGAGGGATAACGAAATTAGAACGAAAGTCTACTTCCGCTACCGGCGCCGTTGCGACGGAACGGACAAGCGGCATTACCTACGGACATGCCTAGCATCTTTGCTCAACGTCGCACATGCACATGCCATACACCACCAGAAGCGAATTGAAATGCTCTTTCTAATGAATATAAGATACTGAAAGTCGCATCAGACATGTACACATGGTTAACCAAGAAATAACGCACTGATGGCGTTGGCGACGCACGGGACACGCGGCATGACACGCAGACGTATGTAGCTTGACATGCCAGTGCACATGGGCATGTCGTACATCGTCTTGAAGCCCATTTGCATGGGCTTTCACATGCACTGTAGATGTTAGGGATCTTCGAAAGGAGAGAGATATTATAAGGGGTTATTGGCGGGGTCGACATGAGTCGGCGGCGGAAGTCAAGCCGGATAGAAAAGCGGCACTATATGCAGACGGTTGCAGCTGTGCACAGCATTGCAGACGTGCATGTTATGCATCGCCAGAAACCCCATGCAAAGACCTTTCAAATGAATCATAGACATTAGAAATCCAATGAGGGATAACGAAATTAGAACGAAAGTCTACTTCCGCTACCGGCGCCGTTGCGACGGAACGGACAATCGGCATTACCTACGGACATGCCTAGCATCTTTGCTCAACGTCGCACATGCACATGCCATACACCACCAGAAGCGAATTGAAATGCTCTTTCTAATGAATATAAGATACTGAAAGTCGCATCAGACATGTACACATGGTTAACCAAGAAATAACGCACTGATGACGTTGGCGACGCACGGGACACGCGGCATGACACGCAGACGTATGTAGCTTGACATGCCAGTGCACATGGGCATGTCGTACATCGTCTTGATGCCCATTAGCATGGGCTTTCACATGCACTGTAGATGTTAGGGATCTTCGAAAGGAGAGAGATATTATAAGGGGTTATTGGCGGGGTCGACATGAGTCGGCGGCGGAAGTCAAGCCGGATAGAAAAGCGGCACTATATGCAGACGGTTGCAGCTGTGCACAGCATTGCAGACGTGCATGTTATGCATCGCCAGAAACCCCATGAAAAGACCTTTCAAATGAATCATAGATATTAGAAATCCAATGAGGGATAACGAAATTAGAACGAAAGTCTACTTCCGCTACCGGCGCCGTTGCGACGGAACGGACAATCGGCATTACCTACGGACATGCCTAGCATCTTTGCTCAACGTCGCACATGCACATGCCATACACCACCAGAAGCGAATTGAAATGCTCTTTCTAATGAATATAAGATACTGAAAGTCGCATCAGACATGTACACATGGTTAACCAAGAAATAACGCACTGATGACGTTGGCGACGCACGGGACACGCGGCATGACACGCAGACGTATGTAGCTTGACATGCCAGTGCACATGGGCATGTCGTACATCGTCTTGATGCCCATTAGCATGGGCTTTCACATGCACTGTAGATGTTAGGGATCTTCGAAAGGAGAGAGATATTATAAGGGGTTATTGGCGGGGTCGACATGAGTCGGCGGCGGAAGTCAAGCCGGATAGAAAAGCGGCACTATATGCAGACGGTTGCAGCTGTGCACAGCATTGCAGACGTGCATGTTATGCATCGCCAGAAACCCCATGAAAAGACCTTTCAAATGAATCATAGATATTAGAAATCCAATGAGGGATAACGAAATTAGAACGAAAGTCTACTTCCGCTACCGGCGCCGTTGCGACGGAACGGACAATCGGCATTACCTACGGACATGCCTAGCATCTTTGCTCAACGTCGCACATGCACATGCCATACACCACCAGAAGCGAATTGAAATGCTCTTTCTAATGAATATAAGATACTGAAAGTCGCATCAGACATGTACACATGGTTAACCAAGAAATAACGCACTGATGGCGTTGGCGACGCACGGGACACGCGGCATGACACGCAGACGTATGTAGCTTGACATGCCAGTGCACATGGGCATGTCGTACATCGTCTTGAAGCCCATTAGCATGGGCTTTCACATGCACTGTAGATGTTAGGGATCTTCGAAAGGAGAGAGATATTATAAGGGGTTATTGGCGGGGTCGACATGAGTGCACATGGGCATGTCGTACATCGTCTTGAAGCCCATTAGCATGGGCTTTCACATGCACTGTAGATGTTAGGGATCTTCGAAAGGAGAGAGATATTATAAGGGGTTATTGGCGGGGTCGACATGAGTCGGCGGCGGAAGTCAAGCCGGATAGAAAAGCGGCACTATATGCAGACTGTTGCAGCTGTGCACAACATTGCAGACGTGCATGTTATGCATCGCCAGAAACCCCATGAAAAGACCTTTCAAATGAATCATAGATATTAGAAATCCAATGAGGGATAACGAAATTAGAACGAAAGTCTACTTCCGCTACCGGCGCCGTTGCGACGGAACGGACAATCGGCATTACCTACGGACATGCCTAGCATCTTTGCTCAACGTCGCACATGCACATGCCATACACCACCAGAAGCGAATTGAAATGCTCTTTCTAATGAATATAAGATACTGAAAGTCGCATCAGACATGTACACATGGTTAACCAAGAAATAACGCACTGATGTTGTTGGCGACGCACGGGACACGCGGCATGACACGCAGACGTATGTAGCTTGACATGCCAGTGCACATGGGCATGTCGTACATCGTCTTGATGCCCATTAGCATGGGCTTTCACATGCACTGTAGATGTTAGGGATCTTCGAAAGGAGAGAGATATTATAAGGGGTTATTGGCGGGGTCGACATGAGTCGGCGGCGGAAGTCAAGCCGGATAGAAAAGCGGCACTATATGCAGACGGTTGCAGCTGTGCACAGCATTGCAGACGTGCATGTTATGCATCGCCAGAAACCCCATGAAAAGACCTTTCAAATGAATCATAGATATTAGAAATCCAATGAGGGATAACGAAATTAGAACGAAAGTCTACTTCCGCTACCGGCGCCGTTGCGACGGAACGGACAATCGGCATTACCTACGGACATGCCTAGCATCTTTGCTCAACGTCGCACATGCACATGCCATACACCACCAGAAGCGAATTGAAATGCTCTTTCTAATGAATATAAGATACTGAAAGTCGCATCAGACATGTACACATGGTTAACCAAGAAATAACGCACTGATGGCGTTGGCGACGCACGGGACACGCGGCATGACACGCAGACGTATGTAGCTTGACATGCCAGTGCACATGGGCATGTCGTACATCGTCTTGAAGCCCATTAGCATGGGCTTTCACATGCACTGTAGATGTTAGGGATCTTCGAAAGGAGAGAGATATTATAAGGGGTTATTGGCGGGGTCGACATGAGTGCACATGGGCATGTCGTACATCGTCTTGAAGCCCATTAGCATGGGCTTTCACATGCACTGTAGATGTTAGGGATCTTCGAAAGGAGAGAGATATTATAAGGGGTTATTGGCGGGGTCGACATGAGTCGGCGGCGGAAGTCAAGCCGGATAGAAAAGCGGCACTATATGCAGACTGTTGCAGCTGTGCACAACATTGCAGACGTGCATGTTATGCATCGCCAGAAACCCCATGAAAAGACCTTTCAAATGAATCATAGATATTAGAAATCCAATGAGGGATAACGAAATTAGAACGAAAGTCTACTTCCGCTACCGGCGCCGTTGCGACGGAACGGACAATCGGCATTACCTACGGACATGCCTAGCATCTTTGCTCAACGTCGCACATGCACATGCCATACACCACCAGAAGCGAATTGAAATGCTCTTTCTAATGAATATAAGATACTGAAAGTCGCATCAGACATGTACACATGGTTAACCAAGAAATAACGCACTGATGTTGTTGGCGACGCACGGGACACGCGGCATGACACGCAGACGTATGTAGCTTGACATGCCAGTGCACATGGGCATGTCGTACATCGTCTTGAAGCCCATTTGCATGGGCTTTCACATGCACTGTAGATGTTAGGGATCTTCGAAAGGAGAGAGATATTATAAGGGGTTATTGGCGGGGTCGACATGAGTCGGCGGCGGAAGTCAAGCCGGATAGAAAAGCGGCACTATATGCAGACGGTTGCAGCTGTGCACAGCATTGCAGACGTGCATGTTATGCATCGCCAGAAACCCCATGCAAAGACCTTTCAAATGAATCATAGATATTAGAAATCCAATGAGGGATAACGAAATTAGAACGAAAGTCTACTTCCGCTACCGGCGCCGTTGCGACGGAACGGACAATCGGCATTACCTACGGACATGCCTAGCATCTTTGCTCAACGTCGCACATGCACATGCCATACACCACCAGAAGCGAATTGAAATGCTCTTTCTAATGAATATAAGATACTGAAAGTCGCATCAGACATGTACACATGGTTAACCAAGAAATAACGCACTGATGTTGTTGGCGACGCACGGGACACGCGGCATGACACGCAGACGTATGTAGCTTGAGATGCCAGTGCACATGGGCATGTCGTACATCGTCTTGAAGCCCATTTGCATGGGCTTTCACATGCACTGTAGATGTTAGGGATCTTCGAAAGGAGAGAGATATTATAAGGGGTTATTGGCGGGGTCGACATGAGTCGGCGGCGGAAGTCAAGCCGGATAGAAAAGCGGCACTATATGCAGACGGTTGCAGCTGTGCACAGCATTGCAGACGTGCATGTTATGCATCGCCAGAAACCCCATGAAAAGACCTTTCAAATGAATCATAGGTATTAGAAATCCAATGAGGGATAACGAAATTAGAACGAAAGTCTACTTCCGCTACCGGCGCCGTTGCGACGGAACGGACAAGCGGCATTACCTACGGACATGCCTAGCATCTTTGCTCAACGTCGCACATGCACATGCCATACACCACCAGAAGCGAATTGAAATGCTCTTTCTAATGAATATAAGATACTGAAAGTCGCATCAGACATGTACACATGGTTAACCAAGAAATAACGCACTGATGGCGTTGGCGACGCACGGGACACGCGGCATGACACGCAGACGTATGTAGCTTGACATGCCAGTGCACATGGGCATGTCGTACATCGTCTTGAAGCCCATTTGCATGGGCTTTCACATGCACTGTAGATGTTAGGGATCTTCGAAAGGAGAGAGATATTATAAGGGGTTATTGGCGGGGTCGACATGAGTCGGCGGCGGAAGTCAAGCCGGATAGAAAAGCGGCACTATATGCAGACGGTTGCAGCTGTGCACAGCATTGCAGACGTGCATGTTATGCATCGCCAGAAACCCCATGCAAAGACCTTTCAAATGAATCATAGACATTAGAAATCCAATGAGGGATAACGAAATTAGAACGAAAGTCTACTTCCGCTACCGGCGCCGTTGCGACGGAACGGACAATCGGCATTACCTACGGACATGCCTAGCATCTTTGCTCAACGTCGCACATGCACATGCCATACACCACCAGAAGCGAATTGAAATGCTCTTTCTAATGAATATAAGATACTGAAAGTCGCATCAGACATGTACACATGGTTAACCAAGAAATAACGCACTGATGGCGTTGGCGACGCACGGGACACGCGGCATGACACGCAGACGTATGTAGCTTGACATGCCAGTGCACATGGGCATGTCGTACATCGTCTTGAAGCCCATTTGCATGGGCTTTCACATGCACTGTAGATGTTAGGGATCTTCGAAAGGAGAGAGATATTATAAGGGGTTATTGGCGGGGTCGACATGAGTCGGCGGCGGAAGTCAAGCCGGATAGAAAAGCGGCACTATATGCAGACGGTTGCAGCTGTGCACAGCATTGCAGACGTGCATGTTATGCATCGCCAGAAACCCCATGCAAAGACCTTTCAAATGAATCATAGACATTAGAAATCCAATGAGGGATAACGAAATTAGAACGAAAGTCTACTTCCGCTACCGGCGCCGTTGCGACGGAACGGACAATCGGCATTACCTACGGACATGCCTAGCATCTTTGCTCAACGTCGCACATGCACATGCCATACACCACCAGAAGCGAATTGAAATGCTCTTTCTAATGAATATAAGATACTGAAAGTCGCATCAGACATGTACACATGGTTAACCAAGAAATAACGCACTGATGACGTTGGCGACGCACGGGACACGCGGCATGACACGCAGACGTATGTAGCTTGACATGCCAGTGCACATGGGCATGTCGTACATCGTCTTGATGCCCATTAGCATGGGCTTTCACATGCACTGTAGATGTTAGGGATCTTCGAAAGGAGAGAGATATTATAAGGGGTTATTGGCGGGGTCGACATGAGTCGGCGGCGGAAGTCAAGCCGGATAGAAAAGCGGCACTATATGCAGACGGTTGCAGCTGTGCACAGCATTGCAGACGTGCATGTTATGCATCGCCAGAAACCCCATGAAAAGACCTTTCAAATGAATCATAGATATTAGAAATCCAATGAGGGATAACGAAATTAGAACGAAAGTCTACTTCCGCTACCGGCGCCGTTGCGACGGAACGGACAATCGGCATTACCTACGGACATGCCTAGCATCTTTGCTCAACGTCGCACATGCACATGCCATACACCACCAGAAGCGAATTGAAATGCTCTTTCTAATGAATATAAGATACTGAAAGTCGCATCAGACATGTACACATGGTTAACCAAGAAATAACGCACTGATGACGTTGGCGACGCACGGGACACGCGGCATGACACGCAGACGTATGTAGCTTGACATGCCAGTGCACATGGGCATGTCGTACATCGTCTTGATGCCCATTAGCATGGGCTTTCACATGCACTGTAGATGTTAGGGATCTTCGAAAGGAGAGAGATATTATAAGGGGTTATTGGCGGGGTCGACATGAGTCGGCGGCGGAAGTCAAGCCGGATAGAAAAGCGGCACTATATGCAGACGGTTGCAGCTGTGCACAGCATTGCAGACGTGCATGTTATGCATCGCCAGAAACCCCATGAAAAGACCTTTCAAATGAATCATAGATATTAGAAATCCAATGAGGGATAACGAAATTAGAACGAAAGTCTACTTCCGCTACCGGCGCCGTTGCGACGGAACGGACAATCGGCATTACCTACGGACATGCCTAGCATCTTTGCTCAACGTCGCACATGCACATGCCATACACCACCAGAAGCGAATTGAAATGCTCTTTCTAATGAATATAAGATACTGAAAGTCGCATCAGACATGTACACATGGTTAACCAAGAAATAACGCACTGATGACGTTGGCGACGCACGGGACACGCGGCATGACACGCAGACGTATGTAGCTTGACATGCCAGTGCACATGGGCATGTCGTACATCGTCTTGAAGCCCATTAGCATGGGCTTTCACATGCACTGTAGATGTTAGGGATCTTCGAAAGGAGAGAGATATTATAAGGGGTTATTGGCGGGGTCGACATGAGTGCACATGGGCATGTCGTACATCGTCTTGAAGCCCATTAGCATGGGCTTTCACATGCACTGTAGATGTTAGGGATCTTCGAAAGGAGAGAGATATTATAAGGGGTTATTGGCGGGGTCGACATGAGTCGGCGGCGGAAGTCAAGCCGGATAGAAAAGCGGCACTATATGCAGACTGTTGCAGCTGTGCACAACATTGCAGACGTGCATGTTATGCATCGCCAGAAACCCCATGAAAAGACCTTTCAAATGAATCATAGATATTAGAAATCCAATGAGGGATAACGAAATTAGAACGAAAGTCTACTTCCGCTACCGGCGCCGTTGCGACGGAACGGACAATCGGCATTACCTACGGACATGCCTAGCATCTTTGCTCAACGTCGCACATGCACATGCCATACACCACCAGAAGCGAATTGAAATGCTCTTTCTAATGAATATAAGATACTGAAAGTCGCATCAGACATGTACACATGGTTAACCAAGAAATAACGCACTGATGTTGTTGGCGACGCACGGGACACGCGGCATGACACGCAGACGTATGTAGCTTGACATGCCAGTGCACATGGGCATGTCGTACATCGTCTTGAAGCCCATTTGCATGGGCTTTCACATGCACTGTAGATGTTAGGGATCTTCGAAAGGAGAGAGATATTATAAGGGGTTATTGGCGGGGTCGACATGAGTCGGCGGCGGAAGTCAAGCCGGATAGAAAAGCGGCACTATATGCAGACGGTTGCAGCTGTGCACAGCATTGCAGACGTGCATGTTATGCATCGCCAGAAACCCCATGCAAAGACCTTTCAAATGAATCATAGACATTAGAAATCCAATGAGGGATAACGAAATTAGAACGAAAGTCTACTTCCGCTACCGGCGCCGTTGCGACGGAACGGACAATCGGCATTACCTACGGACATGCCTAGCATCTTTGCTCAACGTCGCACATGCACATGCCATACACCACCAGAAGCGAATTGAAATGCTCTTTCTAATGAATATAAGATACTGAAAGTCGCATCAGACATGTACACATGGTTAACCAAGAAATAACGCACTGATGTTGTTGGCGACGCACGGGACACGCGGCATGACACGCAGACGTATGTAGCTTGACATGCCAGTGCACATGGGCATGTCGTACATCGTCTTGAAGCCCATTTGCATGGGCTTTCACATGCACTGTAGATGTTAGGGATCTTCGAAAGGAGAGAGATATTATAAGGGGTTATTGGCGGGGTCGACATGAGTCGGCGGCGGAAGTCAAGCCGGATAGAAAAGCGGCACTATATGCAGACGGTTGCAGCTGTGCACAGCATTGCAGACGTGCATGTTATGCATCGCCAGAAACCCCATGCAAAGACCTTTCAAATGAATCATAGGTATTAGAAATCCAATGAGGGATAACGAAATTAGAACGAAAGTCTACTTCCGCTACCGGCGCCGTTGCGACGGAACGGACAATCGGCATTACCTACGGACATGCCTAGCATCTTTGCTCAACGTCGCACATGCACATGCCATACACCACCAGAAGCGAATTGAAATGCTCTTTCTAATGAATATAAGATACTGAAAGTCGCATCAGACATGTACACATGGTTAACCAAGAAATAACGCACTGATGTTGTTGGCGACGCACGGGACACGCGGCATGACACGCAGACGTATGTAGCTTGACATGCCAGTGCACATGGGCATGTCGTACATCGTCTTGAAGCCCATTTGCATGGGCTTTCACATGCACTGTAGATGTTAGGGATCTTCGAAAGGAGAGAGATATTATAAGGGGTTATTGGCGGGGTCGACATGAGTCGGCGGCGGAAGTCAAGCCGGATAGAAAAGCGGCACTATATGCAGACGGTTGCAGCTGTGCACAGCATTGCAGACGTGCATGTTATGCATCGCCAGAAACCCCATGCAAAGACCTTTCAAATGAATCATAGACATTAGAAATCCAATGAGGGATAACGAAATTAGAACGAAAGTCTACTTCCGCTACCGGCGCCGTTGCGACGGAACGGACAATCGGCATTACCTACGGACATGCCTAGCATCTTTGCTCAACGTCGCACATGCACATGCCATACACCACCAGAAGCGAATTGAAATGCTCTTTCTAATGAATATAAGATACTGAAAGTCGCATCAGACATGTACACATGGTTAACCAAGAAATAACGCACTGATGTTGTTGGCGACGCACGGGACACGCGGCATGACACGCAGACGTATGTAGCTTGACATGCCAGTGCACATGGGCATGTCGTACATCGTCTTGAAGCCCATTTGCATGGGCTTTCACATGCACTGTAGATGTTAGGGATCTTCGAAAGGAGAGAGATATTATAAGGGGTTATTGGCGGGGTCGACATGAGTCGGCGGCGGAAGTCAAGCCGGATAGAAAAGCGGCACTATATGCAGACGGTTGCAGCTGTGCACAGCATTGCAGACGTGCATGTTATGCATCGCCAGAAACCCCATGCAAAGACCTTTCAAATGAATCATAGGTATTAGAAATCCAATGAGGGATAACGAAATTAGAACGAAAGTCTACTTCCGCTACCGGCGCCGTTGCGACGGAACGGACAAGCGGCATTACCTACGGACATGCCTAGCATCTTTGCTCAACGTCGCACATGCACATGCCATACACCACCAGAAGCGAATTGAAATGCTCTTTCTAATGAATATAAGATACTGAAAGTCGCATCAGACATGTACACATGGTTAACCAAGAAATAACGCACTGATGGCGTTGGCGACGCACGGGACACGCGGCATGACACGCAGACGTATGTAGCTTGACATGCCAGTGCACATGGGCATGTCGTACATCGTCTTGAAGCCCATTTGCATGGGCTTTCACATGCACTGTAGATGTTAGGGATCTTCGAAAGGAGAGAGATATTATAAGGGGTTATTGGCGGGGTCGACATGAGTCGGCGGCGGAAGTCAAGCCGGATAGAAAAGCGGCACTATATGCAGACGGTTGCAGCTGTGCACAGCATTGCAGACGTGCATGTTATGCATCGCCAGAAACCCCATGCAAAGACCTTTCAAATGAATCATAGACATTAGAAATCCAATGAGGGATAACGAAATTAGAACGAAAGTCTACTTCCGCTACCGGCGCCGTTGCGACGGAACGGACAATCGGCATTACCTACGGACATGCCTAGCATCTTTGCTCAACGTCGCACATGCACATGCCATACACCACCAGAAGCGAATTGAAATGCTCTTTCTAATGAATATAAGATACTGAAAGTCGCATCAGACATGTACACATGGTTAACCAAGAAATAACGCACTGATGACGTTGGCGACGCACGGGACACGCGGCATGACACGCAGACGTATGTAGCTTGACATGCCAGTGCACATGGGCATGTCGTACATCGTCTTGATGCCCATTAGCATGGGCTTTCACATGCACTGTAGATGTTAGGGATCTTCGAAAGGAGAGAGTTATTATAAGGGGTTATTGGCGGGGTCGACATGAGTCGGCGGCGGAAGTCAAGCCGGATAGAAAAGCGGCACTATATGCAGACGGTTGCAGCTGTGCACAGCATTGCAGACGTGCATGTTATGCATCGCCAGAAACCCCATGCAAAGACCTTTCAAATGAATCATAGACATTAGAAATCCAATGAGGGATAACGAAATTAGAACGAAAGTCTACTTCCGCTACCGGCGCCGTTGCGACGGAACGGACAATCGGCATTACCTACGGACATGCCTAGCATCTTTGCTCAACGTCGCACATGCACATGCCATACACCACCAGAAGCGAATTGAAATGCTCTTTCTAATGAATATAAGATACTGAAAGTCGCATCAGACATGTACACATGGTTAACCAAGAAATAACGCACTGATGTTGTTGGCGACGCACGGGACACGCGGCATGACACGCAGACGTATGTAGCTTGACATGCCAGTGCACATGGGCATGTCGTACATCGTCTTGAAGCCCATTTGCATGGGCTTTCACATGCACTGTAGATGTTAGGGATCTTCGAAAGGAGAGAGATATTATAAGGGGTTATTGGCGGGGTCGACATGAGTCGGCGGCGGAAGTCAAGCCGGATAGAAAAGCGGCACTATATGCAGACGGTTGCAGCTGTGCACAGCATTGCAGACGTGCATGTTATGCATCGCCAGAAACCCCATGAAAAGACCTTTCAAATGAATCATAGGTATTAGAAATCCAATGAGGGATAACGAAATTAGAACGAAAGTCTACTTCCGCTACCGGCGCCGTTGCGACGGAACGGACAAGCGGCATTACCTACGGACATGCCTAGCATCTTTGCTCAACGTCGCACATGCACATGCCATACACCACCAGAAGCGAATTGAAATGCTCTTTCTAATGAATATAAGATACTGAAAGTCGCATCAGACATGTACACATGGTTAACCAAGAAATAACGCACTGATGGCGTTGGCGACGCACGGGACACGCGGCATGACACGCAGACGTATGTAGCTTGACATGCCAGTGCACATGGGCATGTCGTACATCGTCTTGAAGCCCATTTGCATGGGCTTTCACATGCACTGTAGATGTTAGGGATCTTCGAAAGGAGAGAGATATTATAAGGGGTTATTGGCGGGGTCGACATGAGTCGGCGGCGGAAGTCAAGCCGGATAGAAAAGCGGCACTATATGCAGACGGTTGCAGCTGTGCACAGCATTGCAGACGTGCATGTTATGCATCGCCAGAAACCCCATGCAAAGACCTTTCAAATGAATCATAGACATTAGAAATCCAATGAGGGATAACGAAATTAGAACGAAAGTCTACTTCCGCTACCGGCGCCGTTGCGACGGAACGGACAATCGGCATTACCTACGGACATGCCTAGCATCTTTGCTCAACGTCGCACATGCACATGCCATACACCACCAGAAGCGAATTGAAATGCTCTTTCTAATGAATATAAGATACTGAAAGTCGCATCAGACATGTACACATGGTTAACCAAGAAATAACGCACTGATGACGTTGGCGACGCACGGGACACGCGGCATGACACGCAGACGTATGTAGCTTGACATGCCAGTGCACATGGGCATGTCGTACATCGTCTTGAAGCCCATTAGCATGGGCTTTCACATGCACTGTAGATGTTAGGGATCTTCGAAAGGAGAGAGATATTATAAGGGGTTATTGGCGGGGTCGACATGAGTGCACATGGGCATGTCGTACATCGTCTTGAAGCCCATTTGCATGGGCTTTCACATGCACTGTAGATGTTAGGGATCTTCGAAAGGAGAGAGATATTATAAGGGGTTATTGGCGGGGTCGACATGAGTCGGCGGCGGAAGTCAAGCCGGATAGAAAAGCGGCACTATATGCAGACGGTTGCAGCTGTGCACAGCATTGCAGACGTGCATGTTATGCATCGCCAGAAACCCCATGAAAAGACCTTTCAAATGAATCATAGATATTAGAAATCCAATGAGGGATAACGAAATTAGAACGAAAGTCTACTTCCGCTACCGGCGCCGTTGCGACGGAACGGACAATCGGCATTACCTACGGACATGCCTAGCATCTTTGCTCAACGTCGCACATGCACATGCCATACACCACCAGAAGCGAATTGAAATGCTCTTTCTAATGAATATAAGATACTGAAAGTCGCATCAGACATGTACACATGGTTAACCAAGAAATAACGCACTGATGTTGTTGGCGACGCACGGGACACGCGGCATGACACGCAGACGTATGTAGCTTGACATGCCAGTGCACATGGGCATGTCGTACATCGTCTTGAAGCCCATTTGCATGGGCTTTCACATGCACTGTAGATGTTAGGGATCTTCGAAAGGAGAGAGATATTATAAGGGGTTATTGGCGGGGTCGACATGAGTCGGCGGCGGAAGTCAAGCCGGATAGAAAAGCGGCACTATATGCAGACGGTTGCAGCTGTGCACAGCATTGCAGACGTGCATGTTATGCATCGCCAGAAACCCCATGCAAAGACCTTTCAAATGAATCATAGACATTAGAAATCCAATGAGGGATAACGAAATTAGAACGAAAGTCTACTTCCGCTACCGGCGCCGTTGCGACGGAACGGACAATCGGCATTACCTACGGACATGCCTAGCATCTTTGCTCAACGTCGCACATGCACATGCCATACACCACCAGAAGCGAATTGAAATGCT
Source organism: Haliotis asinina (assembly GCF_037392515.1). NCBI lineage: Eukaryota > Metazoa > Mollusca > Gastropoda > Lepetellida > Haliotidae > Haliotis > Haliotis asinina. The sequence goes on from NW_027133900.1 coordinate 69,133, forward strand.
CTTTCTAATGAATATAAGATACTGAAAGTCGCATCAGACATGTACACATGGTTAACCAAGAAATAACGCACTGATGTTGTTGGCGACGCACGGGACACGCGGCATGACACGCAGACGTATGTAGCTTGACATGCCAGTGCACATGGGCATGTCGTACATCGTCTTGAAGCCCATTTGCATGGGCTTTCACATGCACTGTAGATGTTAGGGATCTTCGAAAGGAGAGAGATATTATAAGGGGTTATTGGCGGGGTCGACATGAGTCGGCGGCGGAAGTCAAGCCGGATAGAAAAGCGGCACTATATGCAGACGGTTGCAGCTGTGCACAGCATTGCAGACGTGCATGTTATGCATCGCCAGAAACCCCATGCAAAGACCTTTCAAATGAATCATAGGTATTAGAAATCCAATGAGGGATAACGAAATTAGAACGAAAGTCTACTTCCGCTACCGGCGCCGTTGCGACGGAACGGACAAGCGGCATTACCTACGGACATGCCTAGCATCTTTGCTCAACGTCGCACATGCACATGCCATACACCACCAGAAGCGAATTGAAATGCTCTTTCTAATGAATATAAGATACTGAAAGTCGCATCAGACATGTACACATGGTTAACCAAGAAATAACGCACTGATGGCGTTGGCGACGCACGGGACACGCGGCATGACACGCAGACGTATGTAGCTTGACATGCCAGTGCACATGGGCATGTCGTACATCGTCTTGAAGCCCATTTGCATGGGCTTTCACATGCACTGTAGATGTTAGGGATCTTCGAAAGGAGAGAGATATTATAAGGGGTTATTGGCGGGGTCGACATGAGTCGGCGGCGGAAGTCAAGCCGGATAGAAAAGCGGCACTATATGCAGACGGTTGCAGCTGTGCACAGCATTGCAGACGTGCATGTTATGCATCGCCAGAAACCCCATGCAAAGACCTTTCAAATGAATCATAGACATTAGAAATCCAATGAGGGATAACGAAATTAGAACGAAAGTCTACTTCCGCTACCGGCGCCGTTGCGACGGAACGGACAATCGGCATTACCTACGGACATGCCTAGCATCTTTGCTCAACGTCGCACATGCACATGCCATACACCACCAGAAGCGAATTGAAATGCTCTTTCTAATGAATATAAGATACTGAAAGTCGCATCAGACATGTACACATGGTTAACCAAGAAATAACGCACTGATGACGTTGGCGACGCACGGGACACGCGGCATGACACGCAGACGTATGTAGCTTGACATGCCAGTGCACATGGGCATGTCGTACATCGTCTTGATGCCCATTAGCATGGGCTTTCACATGCACTGTAGATGTTAGGGATCTTCGAAAGGAGAGAGTTATTATAAGGGGTTATTGGCGGGGTCGACATGAGTCGGCGGCGGAAGTCAAGCCGGATAGAAAAGCGGCACTATATGCAGACGGTTGCAGCTGTGCACAGCATTGCAGACGTGCATGTTATGCATCGCCAGAAACCCCATGCAAAGACCTTTCAAATGAATCAGAGACATTAGAAATCCAATGAGGGATAACGAAATTAGAACGAAAGTCTACTTCCGCTACCGGCGCCGTTGCGACGGAACGGACAATCGGCATTACCTACGGACATGCCTAGCATCTTTGCTCAACGTCGCACATGCACATGCCATACACCACCAGAAGCGAATTGAAATGCTCTTTCTAATGAATATAAGATACTGAAAGTCGCATCAGACATGTACACATGGTTAACCAAGAAATAACGCACTGATGACGTTGGCGACGCACGGGACACGCGGCATGACACGCAGACGTATGTAGCTTGACATGCCAGTGCACATGGGCATGTCGTACATCGTCTTGATGCCCATTAGCATGGGCTTTCACATGCACTGTAGATGTTAGGGATCTTCGAAAGGAGAGAGATATTATAAGGGGTTATTGGCGGGGTCGACATGAGTCGGCGGCGGAAGTCAAGCCGGATAGAAAAGCGGCACTATATGCAGACGGTTGCAGCTGTGCACAGCATTGCAGACGTGCATGTTATGCATCGCCAGAAACCCCATGAAAAGACCTTTCAAATGAATCATAGATATTAGAAATCCAATGAGGGATAACGAAATTAGAACGAAAGTCTACTTCCGCTACCGGCGCCGTTGCGACGGAACGGACAAGCGGCATTACCTACGGACATGCCTAGCATCTTTGCTCAACGTCGCACATGCACATGCCATACACCACCAGAAGCGAATTGAAATGCTCTTTCTAATGAATATAAGATACTGAAAGTCGCATCAGACATGTACACATGGTTAACCAAGAAATAACGCACTGATGGCGTTGGCGACGCACGGGACACGCGGCATGACACGCAGACGTATGTAGCTTGACATGCCAGTGCACATGGGCATGTCGTACATCGTCTTGAAGCCCATTTGCATGGGCTTTCACATGCACTGTAGATGTTAGGGATCTTCGAAAGGAGAGAGATATTATAAGGGGTTATTGGCGGGGTCGACATGAGTCGGCGGCGGAAGTCAAGCCGGATAGAAAAGCGGCACTATATGCAGACGGTTGCAGCTGTGCACAGCATTGCAGACGTGCATGTTATGCATCGCCAGAAACCCCATGCAAAGACCTTTCAAATGAATCATAGACATTAGAAATCCAATGAGGGATAACGAAATTAGAACGAAAGTCTACTTCCGCTACCGGCGCCGTTGCGACGGAACGGACAATCGGCATTACCTACGGACATGCCTAGCATCTTTGCTCAACGTCGCACATGCACATGCCATACACCACCAGAAGCGAATTGAAATGCTCTTTCTAATGAATATAAGATACTGAAAGTCGCATCAGACATGTACACATGGTTAACCAAGAAATAACGCACTGATGACGTTGGCGACGCACGGGACACGCGGCATGACACGCAGACGTATGTAGCTTGACATGCCAGTGCACATGGGCATGTCGTACATCGTCTTGATGCCCATTAGCATGGGCTTTCACATGCACTGTAGATGTTAGGGATCTTCGAAAGGAGAGAGTTATTATAAGGGGTTATTGGCGGGGTCGACATGAGTCGGCGGCGGAAGTCAAGCCGGATAGAAAAGCGGCACTATATGCAGACGGTTGCAGCTGTGCACAGCATTGCAGACGTGCATGTTATGCATCGCCAGAAACCCCATGCAAAGACCTTTCAAATGAATCAGAGACATTAGAAATCCAATGAGGGATAACGAAATTAGAACGAAAGTCTACTTCCGCTACCGGCGCCGTTGCGACGGAACGGACAATCGGCATTACCTACGGACATGCCTAGCATCTTTGCTCAACGTCGCACATGCACATGCCATACACCACCAGAAGCGAATTGAAATGCTCTTTCTAATGAATATAAGATACTGAAAGTCGCATCAGACATGTACACATGGTTAACCAAGAAATAACGCACTGATGACGTTGGCGACGCACGGGACACGCGGCATGACACGCAGACGTATGTAGCTTGACATGCCAGTGCACATGGGCATGTCGTACATCGTCTTGATGCCCATTAGCATGGGCTTTCACATGCACTGTAGATGTTAGGGATCTTCGAAAGGAGAGAGATATTATAAGGGGTTATTGGCGGGGTCGACATGAGTCGGCGGCGGAAGTCAAGCCGGATAGAAAAGCGGCACTATATGCAGACGGTTGCAGCTGTGCACAGCATTGCAGACGTGCATGTTATGCATCGCCAGAAACCCCATGAAAAGACCTTTCAAATGAATCATAGATATTAGAAATCCAATGAGGGATAACGAAATTAGAACGAAAGTCTACTTCCGCTACCGGCGCCGTTGCGACGGAACGGACAAGCGGCATTACCTACGGACATGCCTAGCATCTTTGCTCAACGTCGCACATGCACATGCCATACACCACCAGAAGCGAATTGAAATGCTCTTTCTAATGAATATAAGATACTGAAAGTCGCATCAGACATGTACACATGGTTAACCAAGAAATAACGCACTGATGGCGTTGGCGACGCACGGGACACGCGGCATGACACGCAGACGTATGTAGCTTGACATGCCAGTGCACATGGGCATGTCGTACATCGTCTTGAAGCCCATTTGCATGGGCTTTCACATGCACTGTAGATGTTAGGGATCTTCGAAAGGAGAGAGATATTATAAGGGGTTATTGGCGGGGTCGACATGAGTCGGCGGCGGAAGTCAAGCCGGATAGAAAAGCGGCACTATATGCAGACGGTTGCAGCTGTGCACAGCATTGCAGACGTGCATGTTATGCATCGCCAGAAACCCCATGCAAAGACCTTTCAAATGAATCATAGACATTAGAAATCCAATGAGGGATAACGAAATTAGAACGAAAGTCTACTTCCGCTACCGGCGCCGTTGCGACGGAACGGACAATCGGCATTACCTACGGACATGCCTAGCATCTTTGCTCAACGTCGCACATGCACATGCCATACACCACCAGAAGCGAATTGAAATGCTCTTTCTAATGAATATAAGATACTGAAAGTCGCATCAGACATGTACACATGGTTAACCAAGAAATAACGCACTGATGACGTTGGCGACGCACGGGACACGCGGCATGACACGCAGACGTATGTAGCTTGACATGCCAGTGCACATGGGCATGTCGTACATCGTCTTGATGCCCATTAGCATGGGCTTTCACATGCACTGTAGATGTTAGGGATCTTCGAAAGGAGAGAGATATTATAAGGGGTTATTGGCGGGGTCGACATGAGTCGGCGGCGGAAGTCAAGCCGGATAGAAAAGCGGCACTATATGCAGACGGTTGCAGCTGTGCACAGCATTGCAGACGTGCATGTTATGCATCGCCAGAAACCCCATGCAAAGACCTTTCAAATGAATCATAGACATTAGAAATCCAATGAGGGATAACGAAATTAGAACGAAAGTCTACTTCCGCTACCGGCGCCGTTGCGACGGAACGGACAATCGGCATTACCTACGGACATGCCTAGCATCTTTGCTCAACGTCGCACATGCACATGCCATACACCACCAGAAGCGAATTGAAATGCTCTTTCTAATGAATATAAGATACTGAAAGTCGCATCAGACATGTACACATGGTTAACCAAGAAATAACGCACTGATGACGTTGGCGACGCACGGGACACGCGGCATGACACGCAGACGTATGTAGCTTGACATGCCAGTGCACATGGGCATGTCGTACATCGTCTTGATGCCCATTAGCATGGGCTTTCACATGCACTGTAGATGTTAGGGATCTTCGAAAGGAGAGAGTTATTATAAGGGGTTATTGGCGGGGTCGACATGAGTCGGCGGCGGAAGTCAAGCCGGATAGAAAAGCGGCACTATATGCAGACGGTTGCAGCTGTGCACAGCATTGCAGACGTGCATGTTATGCATCGCCAGAAACCCCATGCAAAGACCTTTCAAATGAATCATAGACATTAGAAATCCAATGAGGGATAACGAAATTAGAACGAAAGTCTACTTCCGCTACCGGCGCCGTTGCGACGGAACGGACAATCGGCATTACCTACGGACATGCCTAGCATCTTTGCTCAACGTCGCACATGCACATGCCATACACCACCAGAAGCGAATTGAAATGCTCTTTCTAATGAATATAAGATACTGAAAGTCGCATCAGACATGTACACATGGTTAACCAAGAAATAACGCACTGATGACGTTGGCGACGCACGGGACACGCGGCATGACACGCAGACGTATGTAGCTTGACATGCCAGTGCACATGGGCATGTCGTACATCGTCTTGATGCCCATTAGCATGGGCTTTCACATGCACTGTAGATGTTAGGGATCTTCGAAAGGAGAGAGATATTATAAGGGGTTATTGGCGGGGTCGACATGAGTCGGCGGCGGAAGTCAAGCCGGATAGAAAAGCGGCACTATATGCAGACGGTTGCAGCTGTGCACAGCATTGCAGACGTGCATGTTATGCATCGCCAGAAACCCCATGAAAAGACCTTTCAAATGAATCATAGATATTAGAAATCCAATGAGGGATAACGAAATTAGAACGAAAGTCTACTTCCGCTACCGGCGCCGTTGCGACGGAACGGACAAGCGGCATTACCTACGGACATGCCTAGCATCTTTGCTCAACGTCGCACATGCACATGCCATACACCACCAGAAGCGAATTGAAATGCTCTTTCTAATGAATATAAGATACTGAAAGTCGCATCAGACATGTACACATGGTTAACCAAGAAATAACGCACTGATGGCGTTGGCGACGCACGGGACACGCGGCATGACACGCAGACGTATGTAGCTTGACATGCCAGTGCACATGGGCATGTCGTACATCGTCTTGAAGCCCATTTGCATGGGCTTTCACATGCACTGTAGATGTTAGGGATCTTCGAAAGGAGAGAGATATTATAAGGGGTTATTGGCGGGGTCGACATGAGTCGGCGGCGGAAGTCAAGCCGGATAGAAAAGCGGCACTATATGCAGACGGTTGCAGCTGTGCACAGCATTGCAGACGTGCATGTTATGCATCGCCAGAAACCCCATGCAAAGACCTTTCAAATGAATCATAGACATTAGAAATCCAATGAGGGATAACGAAATTAGAACGAAAGTCTACTTCCGCTACCGGCGCCGTTGCGACGGAACGGACAATCGGCATTACCTACGGACATGCCTAGCATCTTTGCTCAACGTCGCACATGCACATGCCATACACCACCAGAAGCGAATTGAAATGCTCTTTCTAATGAATATAAGATACTGAAAGTCGCATCAGACATGTACACATGGTTAACCAAGAAATAACGCACTGATGACGTTGGCGACGCACGGGACACGCGGCATGACACGCAGACGTATGTAGCTTGACATGCCAGTGCACATGGGCATGTCGTACATCGTCTTGATGCCCATTAGCATGGGCTTTCACATGCACTGTAGATGTTAGGGATCTTCGAAAGGAGAGAGATATTATAAGGGGTTATTGGCGGGGTCGACATGAGTCGGCGGCGGAAGTCAAGCCGGATAGAAAAGCGGCACTATATGCAGACGGTTGCAGCTGTGCACAGCATTGCAGACGTGCATGTTATGCATCGCCAGAAACCCCATGAAAAGACCTTTCAAATGAATCATAGATATTAGAAATCCAATGAGGGATAACGAAATTAGAACGAAAGTCTACTTCCGCTACCGGCGCCGTTGCGACGGAACGGACAATCGGCATTACCTACGGACATGCCTAGCATCTTTGCTCAACGTCGCACATGCACATGCCATACACCACCAGAAGCGAATTGAAATGCTCTTTCTAATGAATATAAGATACTGAAAGTCGCATCAGACATGTACACATGGTTAACCAAGAAATAACGCACTGATGACGTTGGCGACGCACGGGACACGCGGCATGACACGCAGACGTATGTAGCTTGACATGCCAGTGCACATGGGCATGTCGTACATCGTCTTGATGCCCATTAGCATGGGCTTTCACATGCACTGTAGATGTTAGGGATCTTCGAAAGGAGAGAGATATTATAAGGGGTTATTGGCGGGGTCGACATGAGTCGGCGGCGGAAGTCAAGCCGGATAGAAAAGCGGCACTATATGCAGACGGTTGCAGCTGTGCACAGCATTGCAGACGTGCATGTTATGCATCGCCAGAAACCCCATGAAAAGACCTTTCAAATGAATCATAGATATTAGAAATCCAATGAGGGATAACGAAATTAGAACGAAAGTCTACTTCCGCTACCGGCGCCGTTGCGACGGAACGGACAATCGGCATTACCTACGGACATGCCTAGCATCTTTGCTCAACGTCGCACATGCACATGCCATACACCACCAGAAGCGAATTGAAATGCTCTTTCTAATGAATATAAGATACTGAAAGTCGCATCAGACATGTACACATGGTTAACCAAGAAATAACGCACTGATGGCGTTGGCGACGCACGGGACACGCGGCATGACACGCAGACGTATGTAGCTTGACATGCCAGTGCACATGGGCATGTCGTACATCGTCTTGAAGCCCATTAGCATGGGCTTTCACATGCACTGTAGATGTTAGGGATCTTCGAAAGGAGAGAGATATTATAAGGGGTTATTGGCGGGGTCGACATGAGTGCACATGGGCATGTCGTACATCGTCTTGAAGCCCATTAGCATGGGCTTTCACATGCACTGTAGATGTTAGGGATCTTCGAAAGGAGAGAGATATTATAAGGGGTTATTGGCGGGGTCGACATGAGTCGGCGGCGGAAGTCAAGCCGGATAGAAAAGCGGCACTATATGCAGACTGTTGCAGCTGTGCACAACATTGCAGACGTGCATGTTATGCATCGCCAGAAACCCCATGAAAAGACCTTTCAAATGAATCATAGATATTAGAAATCCAATGAGGGATAACGAAATTAGAACGAAAGTCTACTTCCGCTACCGGCGCCGTTGCGACGGAACGGACAATCGGCATTACCTACGGACATGCCTAGCATCTTTGCTCAACGTCGCACATGCACATGCCATACACCACCAGAAGCGAATTGAAATGCTCTTTCTAATGAATATAAGATACTGAAAGTCGCATCAGACATGTACACATGGTTAACCAAGAAATAACGCACTGATGTTGTTGGCGACGCACGGGACACGCGGCATGACACGCAGACGTATGTAGCTTGACATGCCAGTGCACATGGGCATGTCGTACATCGTCTTGAAGCCCATTTGCATGGGCTTTCACATGCACTGTAGATGTTAGGGATCTTCGAAAGGAGAGAGATATTATAAGGGGTTATTGGCGGGGTCGACATGAGTCGGCGGCGGAAGTCAAGCCGGATAGAAAAGCGGCACTATATGCAGACGGTTGCAGCTGTGCACAGCATTGCAGACGTGCATGTTATGCATCGCCAGAAACCCCATGAAAAGACCTTTCAAATGAATCATAGATATTAGAAATCCAATGAGGGATAACGAAATTAGAACGAAAGTCTACTTCCGCTACCGGCGCCGTTGCGACGGAACGGACAATCGGCATTACCTACGGACATGCCTAGCATCTTTGCTCAACGTCGCACATGCACATGCCATACACCACCAGAAGCGAATTGAAATGCTCTTTCTAATGAATATAAGATACTGAAAGTCGCATCAGACATGTACACATGGTTAACCAAGAAATAACGCACTGATGTTGTTGGCGACGCACGGGACACGCGGCATGACACGCAGACGTATGTAGCTTGACATGCCAGTGCACATGGGCATGTCGTACATCGTCTTGAAGCCCATTTGCATGGGCTTTCACATGCACTGTAGATGTTAGGGATCTTCGAAAGGAGAGAGATATTATAAGGGGTTATTGGCGGGGTCGACATGAGTCGGCGGCGGAAGTCAAGCCGGATAGAAAAGCGGCACTATATGCAGACGGTTGCAGCTGTGCACAGCATTGCAGACGTGCATGTTATGCATCGCCAGAAACCCCATGCAAAGACCTTTCAAATGAATCATAGACATTAGAAATCCAATGAGGGATAACGAAATTAGAACGAAAGTCTACTTCCGCTACCGGCGCCGTTGCGACGGAACGGACAATCGGCATTACCTACGGACATGCCTAGCATCTTTGCTCAACGTCGCACATGCACATGCCATACACCACCAGAAGCGAATTGAAATGCTCTTTCTAATGAATATAAGATACTGAAAGTCGCATCAGACATGTACACATGGTTAACCAAGAAATAACGCACTGATGTTGTTGGCGACGCACGGGACACGCGGCATGACACGCAGACGTATGTAGCTTGACATGCCAGTGCACATGGGCATGTCGTACATCGTCTTGAAGCCCATTTGCATGGGCTTTCACATGCACTGTAGATGTTAGGGATCTTCGAAAGGAGAGAGATATTATAAGGGGTTATTGGCGGGGTCGACATGAGTCGGCGGCGGAAGTCAAGCCGGATAGAAAAGCGGCACTATATGCAGACGGTTGCAGCTGTGCACAGCATTGCAGACGTGCATGTTATGCATCGCCAGAAACCCCATGCAAAGACCTTTCAAATGAATCATAGGTATTAGAAATCCAATGAGGGATAACGAAATTAGAACGAAAGTCTACTTCCGCTACCGGCGCCGTTGCGACGGAACGGACAAGCGGCATTACCTACGGACATGCCTAGCATCTTTGCTCAACGTCGCACATGCACATGCCATACACCACCAGAAGCGAATTGAAATGCTCTTTCTAATGAATATAAGATACTGAAAGTCGCATCAGACATGTACACATGGTTAACCAAGAAATAACGCACTGATGGCGTTGGCGACGCACGGGACACGCGGCATGACACGCAGACGTATGTAGCTTGACATGCCAGTGCACATGGGCATGTCGTACATCGTCTTGAAGCCCATTTGCATGGGCTTTCACATGCACTGTAGATGTTAGGGATCTTCGAAAGGAGAGAGATATTATAAGGGGTTATTGGCGGGGTCGACATGAGTCGGCGGCGGAAGTCAAGCCGGATAGAAAAGCGGCACTATATGCAGACGGTTGCAGCTGTGCACAGCATTGCAGACGTGCATGTTATGCATCGCCAGAAACCCCATGCAAAGACCTTTCAAATGAATCATAGACATTAGAAATCCAATGAGGGATAACGAAATTAGAACGAAAGTCTACTTCCGCTACCGGCGCCGTTGCGACGGAACGGACAATCGGCATTACCTACGGACATGCCTAGCATCTTTGCTCAACGTCGCACATGCACATGCCATACACCACCAGAAGCGAATTGAAATGCTCTTTCTAATGAATATAAGATACTGAAAGTCGCATCAGACATGTACACATGGTTAACCAAGAAATAACGCACTGATGACGTTGGCGACGCACGGGACACGCGGCATGACACGCAGACGTATGTAGCTTGACATGCCAGTGCACATGGGCATGTCGTACATCGTCTTGATGCCCATTAGCATGGGCTTTCACATGCACTGTAGATGTTAGGGATCTTCGAAAGGAGAGAGTTATTATAAGGGGTTATTGGCGGGGTCGACATGAGTCGGCGGCGGAAGTCAAGCCGGATAGAAAAGCGGCACTATATGCAGACGGTTGCAGCTGTGCACAGCATTGCAGACGTGCATGTTATGCATCGCCAGAAACCCCATGCAAAGACCTTTCAAATGAATCAGAGACATTAGAAATCCAATGAGGGATAACGAAATTAGAACGAAAGTCTACTTCCGCTACCGGCGCCGTTGCGACGGAACGGACAATCGGCATTACCTACGGACATGCCTAGCATCTTTGCTCAACGTCGCACATGCACATGCCATACACCACCAGAAGCGAATTGAAATGCTCTTTCTAATGAATATAAGATACTGAAAGTCGCATCAGACATGTACACATGGTTAACCAAGAAATAACGCACTGATGACGTTGGCGACGCACGGGACACGCGGCATGACACGCAGACGTATGTAGCTTGACATGCCAGTGCACATGGGCATGTCGTACATCGTCTTGATGCCCATTAGCATGGGCTTTCACATGCACTGTAGATGTTAGGGATCTTCGAAAGGAGAGAGATATTATAAGGGGTTATTGGCGGGGTCGACATGAGTCGGCGGCGGAAGTCAAGCCGGATAGAAAAGCGGCACTATATGCAGACGGTTGCAGCTGTGCACAGCATTGCAGACGTGCATGTTATGCATCGCCAGAAACCCCATGAAAAGACCTTTCAAATGAATCATAGATATTAGAAATCCAATGAGGGATAACGAAATTAGAACGAAAGTCTACTTCCGCTACCGGCGCCGTTGCGACGGAACGGACAAGCGGCATTACCTACGGACATGCCTAGCATCTTTGCTCAACGTCGCACATGCACATGCCATACACCACCAGAAGCGAATTGAAATGCTCTTTCTAATGAATATAAGATACTGAAAGTCGCATCAGACATGTACACATGGTTAACCAAGAAATAACGCACTGATGGCGTTGGCGACGCACGGGACACGCGGCATGACACGCAGACGTATGTAGCTTGACATGCCAGTGCACATGGGCATGTCGTACATCGTCTTGAAGCCCATTTGCATGGGCTTTCACATGCACTGTAGATGTTAGGGATCTTCGAAAGGAGAGAGATATTATAAGGGGTTATTGGCGGGGTCGACATGAGTCGGCGGCGGAAGTCAAGCCGGATAGAAAAGCGGCACTATATGCAGACGGTTGCAGCTGTGCACAGCATTGCAGACGTGCATGTTATGCATCGCCAGAAACCCCATGCAAAGACCTTTCAAATGAATCATAGACATTAGAAATCCAATGAGGGATAACGAAATTAGAACGAAAGTCTACTTCCGCTACCGGCGCCGTTGCGACGGAACGGACAATCGGCATTACCTACGGACATGCCTAGCATCTTTGCTCAACGTCGCACATGCACATGCCATACACCACCAGAAGCGAATTGAAATGCTCTTTCTAATGAATATAAGATACTGAAAGTCGCATCAGACATGTACACATGGTTAACCAAGAAATAACGCACTGATGACGTTGGCGACGCACGGGACACGCGGCATGACACGCAGACGTATGTAGCTTGACATGCCAGTGCACATGGGCATGTCGTACATCGTCTTGATGCCCATTAGCATGGGCTTTCACATGCACTGTAGATGTTAGGGATCTTCGAAAGGAGAGAGTTATTATAAGGGGTTATTGGCGGGGTCGACATGAGTCGGCGGCGGAAGTCAAGCCGGATAGAAAAGCGGCACTATATGCAGACGGTTGCAGCTGTGCACAGCATTGCAGACGTGCATGTTATGCATCGCCAGAAACCCCATGCAAAGACCTTTCAAATGAATCAGAGACATTAGAAATCCAATGAGGGATAACGAAATTAGAACGAAAGTCTACTTCCGCTACCGGCGCCGTTGCGACGGAACGGACAATCGGCATTACCTACGGACATGCCTAGCATCTTTGCTCAACGTCGCACATGCACATGCCATACACCACCAGAAGCGAATTGAAATGCTCTTTCTAATGAATATAAGATACTGAAAGTCGCATCAGACATGTACACATGGTTAACCAAGAAATAACGCACTGATGACGTTGGCGACGCACGGGACACGCGGCATGACACGCAGACGTATGTAGCTTGACATGCCAGTGCACATGGGCATGTCGTACATCGTCTTGATGCCCATTAGCATGGGCTTTCACATGCACTGTAGATGTTAGGGATCTTCGAAAGGAGAGAGATATTATAAGGGGTTATTGGCGGGGTCGACATGAGTCGGCGGCGGAAGTCAAGCCGGATAGAAAAGCGGCACTATATGCAGACGGTTGCAGCTGTGCACAGCATTGCAGACGTGCATGTTATGCATCGCCAGAAACCCCATGAAAAGACCTTTCAAATGAATCATAGATATTAGAAATCCAATGAGGGATAACGAAATTAGAACGAAAGTCTACTTCCGCTACCGGCGCCGTTGCGACGGAACGGACAAGCGGCATTACCTACGGACATGCCTAGCATCTTTGCTCAACGTCGCACATGCACATGCCATACACCACCAGAAGCGAATTGAAATGCTCTTTCTAATGAATATAAGATACTGAAAGTCGCATCAGACATGTACACATGGTTAACCAAGAAATAACGCACTGATGGCGTTGGCGACGCACGGGACACGCGGCATGACACGCAGACGTATGTAGCTTGACATGCCAGTGCACATGGGCATGTCGTACATCGTCTTGAAGCCCATTTGCATGGGCTTTCACATGCACTGTAGATGTTAGGGATCTTCGAAAGGAGAGAGATATTATAAGGGGTTATTGGCGGGGTCGACATGAGTCGGCGGCGGAAGTCAAGCCGGATAGAAAAGCGGCACTATATGCAGACGGTTGCAGCTGTGCACAGCATTGCAGACGTGCATGTTATGCATCGCCAGAAACCCCATGCAAAGACCTTTCAAATGAATCATAGACATTAGAAATCCAATGAGGGATAACGAAATTAGAACGAAAGTCTACTTCCGCTACCGGCGCCGTTGCGACGGAACGGACAATCGGCATTACCTACGGACATGCCTAGCATCTTTGCTCAACGTCGCACATGCACATGCCATACACCACCAGAAGCGAATTGAAATGCTCTTTCTAATGAATATAAGATACTGAAAGTCGCATCAGACATGTACACATGGTTAACCAAGAAATAACGCACTGATGACGTTGGCGACGCACGGGACACGCGGCATGACACGCAGACGTATGTAGCTTGACATGCCAGTGCACATGGGCATGTCGTACATCGTCTTGATGCCCATTAGCATGGGCTTTCACATGCACTGTAGATGTTAGGGATCTTCGAAAGGAGAGAGATATTATAAGGGGTTATTGGCGGGGTCGACATGAGTCGGCGGCGGAAGTCAAGCCGGATAGAAAAGCGGCACTATATGCAGACGGTTGCAGCTGTGCACAGCATTGCAGACGTGCATGTTATGCATCGCCAGAAACCCCATGCAAAGACCTTTCAAATGAATCATAGACATTAGAAATCCAATGAGGGATAACGAAATTAGAACGAAAGTCTACTTCCGCTACCGGCGCCGTTGCGACGGAACGGACAATCGGCATTACCTACGGACATGCCTAGCATCTTTGCTCAACGTCGCACATGCACATGCCATACACCACCAGAAGCGAATTGAAATGCTCTTTCTAATGAATATAAGATACTGAAAGTCGCATCAGACATGTACACATGGTTAACCAAGAAATAACGCACTGATGACGTTGGCGACGCACGGGACACGCGGCATGACACGCAGACGTATGTAGCTTGACATGCCAGTGCACATGGGCATGTCGTACATCGTCTTGATGCCCATTAGCATGGGCTTTCACATGCACTGTAGATGTTAGGGATCTTCGAAAGGAGAGAGTTATTATAAGGGGTTATTGGCGGGGTCGACATGAGTCGGCGGCGGAAGTCAAGCCGGATAGAAAAGCGGCACTATATGCAGACGGTTGCAGCTGTGCACAGCATTGCAGACGTGCATGTTATGCATCGCCAGAAACCCCATGCAAAGACCTTTCAAATGAATCATAGACATTAGAAATCCAATGAGGGATAACGAAATTAGAACGAAAGTCTACTTCCGCTACCGGCGCCGTTGCGACGGAAACGGACAATCGGCATTACCTACGGACATGCCTAGCATCTTTGCTCAACGTCGCACATGCACATGCCATACACCACCAGAAGCGAATTGAAATGCTCTTTCTAATGAATATAAGATACTGAAAGTCGCATCAGACATGTACACATGGTTAACCAAGAAATAACGCACTGATGACGTTGGCGACGCACGGGACACGCGGCATGACACGCAGACGTATGTAGCTTGACATGCCAGTGCACATGGGCATGTCGTACATCGTCTTGATGCCCATTAGCATGGGCTTTCACATGCACTGTAGATGTTAGGGATCTTCGAAAGGAGAGAGATATTATAAGGGGTTATTGGCGGGGTCGACATGAGTCGGCGGCGGAAGTCAAGCCGGATAGAAAAGCGGCACTATATGCAGACGGTTGCAGCTGTGCACAGCATTGCAGACGTGCATGTTATGCATCGCCAGAAACCCCATGAAAAGACCTTTCAAATGAATCATAGATATTAGAAATCCAATGAGGGGATAACGAAATTAGAACGAAAGTCTACTTCCGCTACCGGCGCCGTTGCGACGGAACGGACAAGCGGCATTACCTACGGACATGCCTAGCATCTTTGCTCAACGTCGCACATGCACATGCCATACACCACCAGAAGCGAATTGAAATGCTCTTTCTAATGAATATAAGATACTGAAAGTCGCATCAGACATGTACACATGGTTAACCAAGAAATAACGCACTGATGGCGTTGGCGACGCACGGGACACGCGGCATGACACGCAGACGTATGTAGCTTGACATGCCAGTGCACATGGGCATGTCGTACATCGTCTTGAAGCCCATTTGCATGGGCTTTCACATGCACTGTAGATGTTAGGGATCTTCGAAAGGAGAGATATTATAAGGGGTTATTGGCGGGGTCGACATGAGTCGGCGGCGGAAGTCAAGCCGGATAGAAAAGCGGCACTATATGCAGACGGTTGCAGCTGTGCACAGCATTGCAGACGTGCATGTTATGCATCGCCAGAAACCCCATGCAAAGACCTTTCAAATGAATCATAGACATTAGAAATCCAATGAGGGATAACGAAATTAGAACGAAAGTCTACTTCCGCTACCGGCGCCGTTGCGACGGAACGGACAATCGGCATTACCTACGGACATGCCTAGCATCTTTGCTCAACGTCGCACATGCACATGCCATACACCACCAGAAGCGAATTGAAATGCTCTTTCTAATGAATATAAGATACTGAAAGTCGCATCAGACATGTACACATGGTTAACCAAGAAATAACGCACTGATGACGTTGGCGACGCACGGGACACGCGGCATGACACGCAGACGTATGTAGCTTGACATGCCAGTGCACATGGGCATGTCGTACATCGTCTTGATGCCCATTAGCATGGGCTTTCACATGCACTGTAGATGTTAGGGATCTTCGAAAGGAGAGAGATATTATAAGGGGTTATTGGCGGGGTCGACATGAGTCGGCGGCGGAAGTCAAGCCGGATAGAAAAGCGGCACTATATGCAGACGGTTGCAGCTGTGCACAGCATTGCAGACGTGCATGTTATGCATCGCCAGAAACCCCATGAAAAGACCTTTCAAATGAATCATAGATATTAGAAATCCAATGAGGGATAACGAAATTAGAACGAAAGTCTACTTCCGCTACCGGCGCCGTTGCGACGGAACGGACAATCGGCATTACCTACGGACATGCCTAGCATCTTTGCTCAACGTCGCACATGCACATGCCATACACCACCAGAAGCGAATTGAAATGCTCTTTCTAATGAATATAAGATACTGAAAGTCGCATCAGACATGTACACATGGTTAACCAAGAAATAACGCACTGATGACGTTGGCGACGCACGGGACACGCGGCATGACACGCAGACGTATGTAGCTTGACATGCCAGTGCACATGGGCATGTCGTACATCGTCTTGATGCCCATTAGCATGGGCTTTCACATGCACTGTAGATGTTAGGGATCTTCGAAAGGAGAGAGATATTATAAGGGGTTATTGGCGGGGTCGACATGAGTCGGCGGCGGAAGTCAAGCCGGATAGAAAAGCGGCACTATATGCAGACGGTTGCAGCTGTGCACAGCATTGCAGACGTGCATGTTATGCATCGCCAGAAACCCCATGAAAAGACCTTTCAAATGAATCATAGATATTAGAAATCCAATGAGGGATAACGAAATTAGAACGAAAGTCTACTTCCGCTACCGGCGCCGTTGCGACGGAACGGACAATCGGCATTACCTACGGACATGCCTAGCATCTTTGCTCAACGTCGCACATGCACATGCCATACACCACCAGAAGCGAATTGAAATGCTCTTTCTAATGAATATAAGATACTGAAAGTCGCATCAGACATGTACACATGGTTAACCAAGAAATAACGCACTGATGGCGTTGGCGACGCACGGGACACGCGGCATGACACGCAGACGTATGTAGCTTGACATGCCAGTGCACATGGGCATGTCGTACATCGTCTTGAAGCCCATTAGCATGGGCTTTCACATGCACTGTAGATGTTAGGGATCTTCGAAAGGAGAGAGATATTATAAGGGGTTATTGGCGGGGTCGACATGAGTGCACATGGGCATGTCGTACATCGTCTTGAAGCCCATTAGCATGGGCTTTCACATGCACTGTAGATGTTAGGGATCTTCGAAAGGAGAGAGATATTATAAGGGGTTATTGGCGGGGTCGACATGAGTCGGCGGCGGAAGTCAAGCCGGATAGAAAAGCGGCACTATATGCAGACTGTTGCAGCTGTGCACAACATTGCAGACGTGCATGTTATGCATCGCCAGAAACCCCATGAAAAGACCTTTCAAATGAATCATAGATATTAGAAATCCAATGAGGGATAACGAAATTAGAACGAAAGTCTACTTCCGCTACCGGCGCCGTTGCGACGGAACGGACAATCGGCATTACCTACGGACATGCCTAGCATCTTTGCTCAACGTCGCACATGCACATGCCATACACCACCAGAAGCGAATTGAAATGCTCTTTCTAATGAATATAAGATACTGAAAGTCGCATCAGACATGTACACATGGTTAACCAAGAAATAACGCACTGATGTTGTTGGCGACGCACGGGACACGCGGCATGACACGCAGACGTATGTAGCTTGACATGCCAGTGCACATGGGCATGTCGTACATCGTCTTGAAGCCCATTTGCATGGGCTTTCACATGCACTGTAGATGTTAGGGATCTTCGAAAGGAGAGAGATATTATAAGGGGTTATTGGCGGGGTCGACATGAGTCGGCGGCGGAAGTCAAGCCGGATAGAAAAGCGGCACTATATGCAGACGGTTGCAGCTGTGCACAGCATTGCAGACGTGCATGTTATGCATCGCCAGAAACCCCATGCAAAGACCTTTCAAATGAATCATAGATATTAGAAATCCAATGAGGGATAACGAAATTAGAACGAAAGTCTACTTCCGCTACCGGCGCCGTTGCGACGGAACGGACAATCGGCATTACCTACGGACATGCCTAGCATCTTTGCTCAACGTCGCACATGCACATGCCATACACCACCAGAAGCGAATTGAAATGCTCTTTCTAATGAATATAAGATACTGAAAGTCGCATCAGACATGTACACATGGTTAACCAAGAAATAACGCACTGATGTTGTTGGCGACGCACGGGACACGCGGCATGACACGCAGACGTATGTAGCTTGAGATGCCAGTGCACATGGGCATGTCGTACATCGTCTTGAAGCCCATTTGCATGGGCTTTCACATGCACTGTAGATGTTAGGGATCTTCGAAAGGAGAGAGATATTATAAGGGGTTATTGGCGGGGTCGACATGAGTCGGCGGCGGAAGTCAAGCCGGATAGAAAAGCGGCACTATATGCAGACGGTTGCAGCTGTGCACAGCATTGCAGACGTGCATGTTATGCATCGCCAGAAACCCCATGAAAAGACCTTTCAAATGAATCATAGGTATTAGAAATCCAATGAGGGATAACGAAATTAGAACGAAAGTCTACTTCCGCTACCGGCGCCGTTGCGACGGAACGGACAAGCGGCATTACCTACGGACATGCCTAGCATCTTTGCTCAACGTCGCACATGCACATGCCATACACCACCAGAAGCGAATTGAAATGCTCTTTCTAATGAATATAAGATACTGAAAGTCGCATCAGACATGTACACATGGTTAACCAAGAAATAACGCACTGATGGCGTTGGCGACGCACGGGACACGCGGCATGACACGCAGACGTATGTAGCTTGACATGCCAGTGCACATGGGCATGTCGTACATCGTCTTGAAGCCCATTTGCATGGGCTTTCACATGCACTGTAGATGTTAGGGATCTTCGAAAGGAGAGAGATATTATAAGGGGTTATTGGCGGGGTCGACATGAGTCGGCGGCGGAAGTCAAGCCGGATAGAAAAGCGGCACTATATGCAGACGGTTGCAGCTGTGCACAGCATTGCAGACGTGCATGTTATGCATCGCCAGAAACCCCATGCAAAGACCTTTCAAATGAATCATAGACATTAGAAATCCAATGAGGGATAACGAAATTAGAACGAAAGTCTACTTCCGCTACCGGCGCCGTTGCGACGGAACGGACAATCGGCATTACCTACGGACATGCCTAGCATCTTTGCTCAACGTCGCACATGCACATGCCATACACCACCAGAAGCGAATTGAAATGCTCTTTCTAATGAATATAAGATACTGAAAGTCGCATCAGACATGTACACATGGTTAACCAAGAAATAACGCACTGATGGCGTTGGCGACGCACGGGACACGCGGCATGACACGCAGACGTATGTAGCTTGACATGCCAGTGCACATGGGCATGTCGTACATCGTCTTGAAGCCCATTTGCATGGGCTTTCACATGCACTGTAGATGTTAGGGATCTTCGAAAGGAGAGAGATATTATAAGGGGTTATTGGCGGGGTCGACATGAGTCGGCGGCGGAAGTCAAGCCGGATAGAAAAGCGGCACTATATGCAGACGGTTGCAGCTGTGCACAGCATTGCAGACGTGCATGTTATGCATCGCCAGAAACCCCATGCAAAGACCTTTCAAATGAATCATAGACATTAGAAATCCAATGAGGGATAACGAAATTAGAACGAAAGTCTACTTCCGCTACCGGCGCCGTTGCGACGGAACGGACAATCGGCATTACCTACGGACATGCCTAGCATCTTTGCTCAACGTCGCACATGCACATGCCATACACCACCAGAAGCGAATTGAAATGCTCTTTCTAATGAATATAAGATACTGAAAGTCGCATCAGACATGTACACATGGTTAACCAAGAAATAACGCACTGATGACGTTGGCGACGCACGGGACACGCGGCATGACACGCAGACGTATGTAGCTTGACATGCCAGTGCACATGGGCATGTCGTACATCGTCTTGATGCCCATTAGCATGGGCTTTCACATGCACTGTAGATGTTAGGGATCTTCGAAAGGAGAGAGATATTATAAGGGGTTATTGGCGGGGTCGACATGAGTCGGCGGCGGAAGTCAAGCCGGATAGAAAAGCGGCACTATATGCAGACGGTTGCAGCTGTGCACAGCATTGCAGACGTGCATGTTATGCATCGCCAGAAACCCCATGAAAAGACCTTTCAAATGAATCATAGATATTAGAAATCCAATGAGGGATAACGAAATTAGAACGAAAGTCTACTTCCGCTACCGGCGCCGTTGCGACGGAACGGACAATCGGCATTACCTACGGACATGCCTAGCATCTTTGCTCAACGTCGCACATGCACATGCCATACACCACCAGAAGCGAATTGAAATGCTCTTTCTAATGAATATAAGATACTGAAAGTCGCATCAGACATGTACACATGGTTAACCAAGAAATAACGCACTGATGACGTTGGCGACGCACGGGACACGCGGCATGACACGCAGACGTATGTAGCTTGACATGCCAGTGCACATGGGCATGTCGTACATCGTCTTGATGCCCATTAGCATGGGCTTTCACATGCACTGTAGATGTTAGGGATCTTCGAAAGGAGAGAGATATTATAAGGGGTTATTGGCGGGGTCGACATGAGTCGGCGGCGGAAGTCAAGCCGGATAGAAAAGCGGCACTATATGCAGACGGTTGCAGCTGTGCACAGCATTGCAGACGTGCATGTTATGCATCGCCAGAAACCCCATGAAAAGACCTTTCAAATGAATCATAGATATTAGAAATCCAATGAGGGATAACGAAATTAGAACGAAAGTCTACTTCCGCTACCGGCGCCGTTGCGACGGAACGGACAATCGGCATTACCTACGGACATGCCTAGCATCTTTGCTCAACGTCGCACATGCACATGCCATACACCACCAGAAGCGAATTGAAATGCTCTTTCTAATGAATATAAGATACTGAAAGTCGCATCAGACATGTACACATGGTTAACCAAGAAATAACGCACTGATGACGTTGGCGACGCACGGGACACGCGGCATGACACGCAGACGTATGTAGCTTGACATGCCAGTGCACATGGGCATGTCGTACATCGTCTTGATGCCCATTAGCATGGGCTTTCACATGCACTGTAGATGTTAGGGATCTTCGAAAGGAGAGAGATATTATAAGGGGTTATTGGCGGGGTCGACATGAGTCGGCGGCGGAAGTCAAGCCGGATAGAAAAGCGGCACTATATGCAGACGGTTGCAGCTGTGCACAGCATTGCAGACGTGCATGTTATGCATCGCCAGAAACCCCATGAAAAGACCTTTCAAATGAATCATAGATATTAGAAATCCAATGAGGGATAACGAAATTAGAACGAAAGTCTACTTCCGCTACCGGCGCCGTTGCGACGGAACGGACAAGCGGCATTACCTACGGACATGCCTAGCATCTTTGCTCAACGTCGCACATGCACATGCCATACACCACCAGAAGCGAATTGAAATGCTCTTTCTAATGAATATAAGATACTGAAAGTCGCATCAGACATGTACACATGGTTAACCAAGAAATAACGCACTGATGGCGTTGGCGACGCACGGGACACGCGGCATGACACGCAGACGTATGTAGCTTGACATGCCAGTGCACATGGGCATGTCGTACATCGTCTTGAAGCCCATTAGCATGGGCTTTCACATGCACTGTAGATGTTAGGGATCTTCGAAAGGAGAGAGATATTATAAGGGGTTATTGGCGGGGTCGACATGAGTGCACATGGGCATGTCGTACATCGTCTTGAAGCCCATTAGCATGGGCTTTCACATGCACTGTAGATGTTAGGGATCTTCGAAAGGAGAGAGATATTATAAGGGGTTATTGGCGGGGTCGACATGAGTCGGCGGCGGAAGTCAAGCCGGATAGAAAAGCGGCACTATATGCAGACTGTTGCAGCTGTGCACAACATTGCAGACGTGCATGTTATGCATCGCCAGAAACCCCATGAAAAGACCTTTCAAATGAATCATAGATATTAGAAATCCAATGAGGGATAACGAAATTAGAACGAAAGTCTACTTCCGCTACCGGCGCCGTTGCGACGGAACGGACAATCGGCATTACCTACGGACATGCCTAGCATCTTTGCTCAACGTCGCACATGCACATGCCATACACCACCAGAAGCGAATTGAAATGCTCTTTCTAATGAATATAAGATACTGAAAGTCGCATCAGACATGTACACATGGTTAACCAAGAAATAACGCA
The DNA here is from genome assembly GCF_037392515.1 of Haliotis asinina. Taxonomy (NCBI): domain Eukaryota; kingdom Metazoa; phylum Mollusca; class Gastropoda; order Lepetellida; family Haliotidae; genus Haliotis; species Haliotis asinina. The sequence continues at coordinate 92,141 of NW_027133900.1, forward strand.
CTGATGTTGTTGGCGACGCACGGGACACGCGGCATGACACGCAGACGTATGTAGCTTGACATGCCAGTGCACATGGGCATGTCGTACATCGTCTTGAAGCCCATTTGCATGGGCTTTCACATGCACTGTAGATGTTAGGGATCTTCGAAAGGAGAGAGATATTATAAGGGGTTATTGGCGGGGTCGACATGAGTCGGCGGCGGAAGTCAAGCCGGATAGAAAAGCGGCACTATATGCAGACGGTTGCAGCTGTGCACAGCATTGCAGACGTGCATGTTATGCATCGCCAGAAACCCCATGCAAAGACCTTTCAAATGAATCATAGACATTAGAAATCCAATGAGGGATAACGAAATTAGAACGAAAGTCTACTTCCGCTACCGGCGCCGTTGCGACGGAACGGACAATCGGCATTACCTACGGACATGCCTAGCATCTTTGCTCAACGTCGCACATGCACATGCCATACACCACCAGAAGCGAATTGAAATGCTCTTTCTAATGAATATAAGATACTGAAAGTCGCATCAGACATGTACACATGGTTAACCAAGAAATAACGCACTGATGTTGTTGGCGACGCACGGGACACGCGGCATGACACGCAGACGTATGTAGCTTGACATGCCAGTGCACATGGGCATGTCGTACATCGTCTTGAAGCCCATTTGCATGGGCTTTCACATGCACTGTAGATGTTAGGGATCTTCGAAAGGAGAGAGATATTATAAGGGGTTATTGGCGGGGTCGACATGAGTCGGCGGCGGAAGTCAAGCCGGATAGAAAAGCGGCACTATATGCAGACGGTTGCAGCTGTGCACAGCATTGCAGACGTGCATGTTATGCATCGCCAGAAACCCCATGCAAAGACCTTTCAAATGAATCATAGGTATTAGAAATCCAATGAGGGATAACGAAATTAGAACGAAAGTCTACTTCCGCTACCGGCGCCGTTGCGACGGAACGGACAATCGGCATTACCTACGGACATGCCTAGCATCTTTGCTCAACGTCGCACATGCACATGCCATACACCACCAGAAGCGAATTGAAATGCTCTTTCTAATGAATATAAGATACTGAAAGTCGCATCAGACATGTACACATGGTTAACCAAGAAATAACGCACTGATGTTGTTGGCGACGCACGGGACACGCGGCATGACACGCAGACGTATGTAGCTTGACATGCCAGTGCACATGGGCATGTCGTACATCGTCTTGAAGCCCATTTGCATGGGCTTTCACATGCACTGTAGATGTTAGGGATCTTCGAAAGGAGAGAGATATTATAAGGGGTTATTGGCGGGGTCGACATGAGTCGGCGGCGGAAGTCAAGCCGGATAGAAAAGCGGCACTATATGCAGACGGTTGCAGCTGTGCACAGCATTGCAGACGTGCATGTTATGCATCGCCAGAAACCCCATGCAAAGACCTTTCAAATGAATCATAGGTATTAGAAATCCAATGAGGGATAACGAAATTAGAACGAAAGTCTACTTCCGCTACCGGCGCCGTTGCGACGGAACGGACAAGCGGCATTACCTACGGACATGCCTAGCATCTTTGCTCAACGTCGCACATGCACATGCCATACACCACCAGAAGCGAATTGAAATGCTCTTTCTAATGAATATAAGATACTGAAAGTCGCATCAGACATGTACACATGGTTAACCAAGAAATAACGCACTGATGGCGTTGGCGACGCACGGGACACGCGGCATGACACGCAGACGTATGTAGCTTGACATGCCAGTGCACATGGGCATGTCGTACATCGTCTTGAAGCCCATTTGCATGGGCTTTCACATGCACTGTAGATGTTAGGGATCTTCGAAAGGAGAGAGATATTATAAGGGGTTATTGGCGGGGTCGACATGAGTCGGCGGCGGAAGTCAAGCCGGATAGAAAAGCGGCACTATATGCAGACGGTTGCAGCTGTGCACAGCATTGCAGACGTGCATGTTATGCATCGCCAGAAACCCCATGCAAAGACCTTTCAAATGAATCATAGACATTAGAAATCCAATGAGGGATAACGAAATTAGAACGAAAGTCTACTTCCGCTACCGGCGCCGTTGCGACGGAACGGACAATCGGCATTACCTACGGACATGCCTAGCATCTTTGCTCAACGTCGCACATGCACATGCCATACACCACCAGAAGCGAATTGAAATGCTCTTTCTAATGAATATAAGATACTGAAAGTCGCATCAGACATGTACACATGGTTAACCAAGAAATAACGCACTGATGACGTTGGCGACGCACGGGACACGCGGCATGACACGCAGACGTATGTAGCTTGACATGCCAGTGCACATGGGCATGTCGTACATCGTCTTGATGCCCATTAGCATGGGCTTTCACATGCACTGTAGATGTTAGGGATCTTCGAAAGGAGAGAGTTATTATAAGGGGTTATTGGCGGGGTCGACATGAGTCGGCGGCGGAAGTCAAGCCGGATAGAAAAGCGGCACTATATGCAGACGGTTGCAGCTGTGCACAGCATTGCAGACGTGCATGTTATGCATCGCCAGAAACCCCATGCAAAGACCTTTCAAATGAATCAGAGACATTAGAAATCCAATGAGGGATAACGAAATTAGAACGAAAGTCTACTTCCGCTACCGGCGCCGTTGCGACGGAACGGACAATCGGCATTACCTACGGACATGCCTAGCATCTTTGCTCAACGTCGCACATGCACATGCCATACACCACCAGAAGCGAATTGAAATGCTCTTTCTAATGAATATAAGATACTGAAAGTCGCATCAGACATGTACACATGGTTAACCAAGAAATAACGCACTGATGACGTTGGCGACGCACGGGACACGCGGCATGACACGCAGACGTATGTAGCTTGACATGCCAGTGCACATGGGCATGTCGTACATCGTCTTGATGCCCATTAGCATGGGCTTTCACATGCACTGTAGATGTTAGGGATCTTCGAAAGGAGAGAGTTATTATAAGGGGTTATTGGCGGGGTCGACATGAGTCGGCGGCGGAAGTCAAGCCGGATAGAAAAGCGGCACTATATGCAGACGGTTGCAGCTGTGCACAGCATTGCAGACGTGCATGTTATGCATCGCCAGAAACCCCATGCAAAGACCTTTCAAATGAATCATAGACATTAGAAATCCAATGAGGGATAACGAAATTAGAACGAAAGTCTACTTCCGCTACCGGCGCCGTTGCGACGGAACGGACAATCGGCATTACCTACGGACATGCCTAGCATCTTTGCTCAACGTCGCACATGCACATGCCATACACCACCAGAAGCGAATTGAAATGCTCTTTCTAATGAATATAAGATACTGAAAGTCGCATCAGACATGTACACATGGTTAACCAAGAAATAACGCACTGATGTTGTTGGCGACGCACGGGACACGCGGCATGACACGCAGACGTATGTAGCTTGACATGCCAGTGCACATGGGCATGTCGTACATCGTCTTGAAGCCCATTTGCATGGGCTTTCACATGCACTGTAGATGTTAGGGATCTTCGAAAGGAGAGAGATATTATAAGGGGTTATTGGCGGGGTCGACATGAGTCGGCGGCGGAAGTCAAGCCGGATAGAAAAGCGGCACTATATGCAGACGGTTGCAGCTGTGCACAGCATTGCAGACGTGCATGTTATGCATCGCCAGAAACCCCATGCAAAGACCTTTCAAATGAATCATAGGTATTAGAAATCCAATGAGGGATAACGAAATTAGAACGAAAGTCTACTTCCGCTACCGGCGCCGTTGCGACGGAACGGACAATCGGCATTACCTACGGACATGCCTAGCATCTTTGCTCAACGTCGCACATGCACATGCCATACACCACCAGAAGCGAATTGAAATGCTCTTTCTAATGAATATAAGATACTGAAAGTCGCATCAGACATGTACACATGGTTAACCAAGAAATAACGCACTGATGTTGTTGGCGACGCACGGGACACGCGGCATGACACGCAGACGTATGTAGCTTGACATGCCAGTGCACATGGGCATGTCGTACATCGTCTTGAAGCCCATTTGCATGGGCTTTCACATGCACTGTAGATGTTAGGGATCTTCGAAAGGAGAGAGATATTATAAGGGGTTATTGGCGGGGTCGACATGAGTCGGCGGCGGAAGTCAAGCCGGATAGAAAAGCGGCACTATATGCAGACGGTTGCAGCTGTGCACAGCATTGCAGACGTGCATGTTATGCATCGCCAGAAACCCCATGCAAAGACCTTTCAAATGAATCATAGGTATTAGAAATCCAATGAGGGATAACGAAATTAGAACGAAAGTCTACTTCCGCTACCGGCGCCGTTGCGACGGAACGGACAAGCGGCATTACCTACGGACATGCCTAGCATCTTTGCTCAACGTCGCACATGCACATGCCATACACCACCAGAAGCGAATTGAAATGCTCTTTCTAATGAATATAAGATACTGAAAGTCGCATCAGACATGTACACATGGTTAACCAAGAAATAACGCACTGATGGCGTTGGCGACGCACGGGACACGCGGCATGACACGCAGACGTATGTAGCTTGACATGCCAGTGCACATGGGCATGTCGTACATCGTCTTGAAGCCCATTTGCATGGGCTTTCACATGCACTGTAGATGTTAGGGATCTTCGAAAGGAGAGAGATATTATAAGGGGTTATTGGCGGGGTCGACATGAGTCGGCGGCGGAAGTCAAGCCGGATAGAAAAGCGGCACTATATGCAGACGGTTGCAGCTGTGCACAGCATTGCAGACGTGCATGTTATGCATCGCCAGAAACCCCATGCAAAGACCTTTCAAATGAATCATAGACATTAGAAATCCAATGAGGGATAACGAAATTAGAACGAAAGTCTACTTCCGCTACCGGCGCCGTTGCGACGGAACGGACAATCGGCATTACCTACGGACATGCCTAGCATCTTTGCTCAACGTCGCACATGCACATGCCATACACCACCAGAAGCGAATTGAAATGCTCTTTCTAATGAATATAAGATACTGAAAGTCGCATCAGACATGTACACATGGTTAACCAAGAAATAACGCACTGATGACGTTGGCGACGCACGGGACACGCGGCATGACACGCAGACGTATGTAGCTTGACATGCCAGTGCACATGGGCATGTCGTACATCGTCTTGATGCCCATTAGCATGGGCTTTCACATGCACTGTAGATGTTAGGGATCTTCGAAAGGAGAGAGTTATTATAAGGGGTTATTGGCGGGGTCGACATGAGTCGGCGGCGGAAGTCAAGCCGGATAGAAAAGCGGCACTATATGCAGACGGTTGCAGCTGTGCACAGCATTGCAGACGTGCATGTTATGCATCGCCAGAAACCCCATGCAAAGACCTTTCAAATGAATCAGAGACATTAGAAATCCAATGAGGGATAACGAAATTAGAACGAAAGTCTACTTCCGCTACCGGCGCCGTTGCGACGGAACGGACAATCGGCATTACCTACGGACATGCCTAGCATCTTTGCTCAACGTCGCACATGCACATGCCATACACCACCAGAAGCGAATTGAAATGCTCTTTCTAATGAATATAAGATACTGAAAGTCGCATCAGACATGTACACATGGTTAACCAAGAAATAACGCACTGATGACGTTGGCGACGCACGGGACACGCGGCATGACACGCAGACGTATGTAGCTTGACATGCCAGTGCACATGGGCATGTCGTACATCGTCTTGATGCCCATTAGCATGGGCTTTCACATGCACTGTAGATGTTAGGGATCTTCGAAAGGAGAGAGATATTATAAGGGGTTATTGGCGGGGTCGACATGAGTCGGCGGCGGAAGTCAAGCCGGATAGAAAAGCGGCACTATATGCAGACGGTTGCAGCTGTGCACAGCATTGCAGACGTGCATGTTATGCATCGCCAGAAACCCCATGAAAAGACCTTTCAAATGAATCATAGATATTAGAAATCCAATGAGGGATAACGAAATTAGAACGAAAGTCTACTTCCGCTACCGGCGCCGTTGCGACGGAACGGACAAGCGGCATTACCTACGGACATGCCTAGCATCTTTGCTCAACGTCGCACATGCACATGCCATACACCACCAGAAGCGAATTGAAATGCTCTTTCTAATGAATATAAGATACTGAAAGTCGCATCAGACATGTACACATGGTTAACCAAGAAATAACGCACTGATGGCGTTGGCGACGCACGGGACACGCGGCATGACACGCAGACGTATGTAGCTTGACATGCCAGTGCACATGGGCATGTCGTACATCGTCTTGAAGCCCATTTGCATGGGCTTTCACATGCACTGTAGATGTTAGGGATCTTCGAAAGGAGAGAGATATTATAAGGGGTTATTGGCGGGGTCGACATGAGTCGGCGGCGGAAGTCAAGCCGGATAGAAAAGCGGCACTATATGCAGACGGTTGCAGCTGTGCACAGCATTGCAGACGTGCATGTTATGCATCGCCAGAAACCCCATGCAAAGACCTTTCAAATGAATCATAGACATTAGAAATCCAATGAGGGATAACGAAATTAGAACGAAAGTCTACTTCCGCTACCGGCGCCGTTGCGACGGAACGGACAATCGGCATTACCTACGGACATGCCTAGCATCTTTGCTCAACGTCGCACATGCACATGCCATACACCACCAGAAGCGAATTGAAATGCTCTTTCTAATGAATATAAGATACTGAAAGTCGCATCAGACATGTACACATGGTTAACCAAGAAATAACGCACTGATGACGTTGGCGACGCACGGGACACGCGGCATGACACGCAGACGTATGTAGCTTGACATGCCAGTGCACATGGGCATGTCGTACATCGTCTTGATGCCCATTAGCATGGGCTTTCACATGCACTGTAGATGTTAGGGATCTTCGAAAGGAGAGAGATATTATAAGGGGTTATTGGCGGGGTCGACATGAGTCGGCGGCGGAAGTCAAGCCGGATAGAAAAGCGGCACTATATGCAGACGGTTGCAGCTGTGCACAGCATTGCAGACGTGCATGTTATGCATCGCCAGAAACCCCATGCAAAGACCTTTCAAATGAATCATAGACATTAGAAATCCAATGAGGGATAACGAAATTAGAACGAAAGTCTACTTCCGCTACCGGCGCCGTTGCGACGGAACGGACAATCGGCATTACCTACGGACATGCCTAGCATCTTTGCTCAACGTCGCACATGCACATGCCATACACCACCAGAAGCGAATTGAAATGTTCTTTCTAATGAATATAAGATACTGAAAGTCGCATCAGACATGTACACATGGTTAACCAAGAAATAACGCACTGATGACGTTGGCGACGCACGGGACACGCGGCATGACACGCAGACGTATGTAGCTTGACATGCCAGTGCACATGGGCATGTCGTACATCGTCTTGATGCCCATTAGCATGGGCTTTCACATGCACTGTAGATGTTAGGGATCTTCGAAAGGAGAGAGTTATTATAAGGGGTTATTGGCGGGGTCGACATGAGTCGGCGGCGGAAGTCAAGCCGGATAGAAAAGCGGCACTATATGCAGACGGTTGCAGCTGTGCACAGCATTGCAGACGTGCATGTTATGCATCGCCAGAAACCCCATGCAAAGACCTTTCAAATGAATCATAGACATTAGAAATCCAATGAGGGATAACGAAATTAGAACGAAAGTCTACTTCCGCTACCGGCGCCGTTGCGACGGAACGGACAATCGGCATTACCTACGGACATGCCTAGCATCTTTGCTCAACGTCGCACATGCACATGCCATACACCACCAGAAGCGAATTGAAATGCTCTTTCTAATGAATATAAGATACTGAAAGTCGCATCAGACATGTACACATGGTTAACCAAGAAATAACGCACTGATGACGTTGGCGACGCACGGGACACGCGGCATGACACGCAGACGTATGTAGCTTGACATGCCAGTGCACATGGGCATGTCGTACATCGTCTTGATGCCCATTAGCATGGGCTTTCACATGCACTGTAGATGTTAGGGATCTTCGAAAGGAGAGAGATATTATAAGGGGTTATTGGCGGGGTCGACATGAGTCGGCGGCGGAAGTCAAGCCGGATAGAAAAGCGGCACTATATGCAGACGGTTGCAGCTGTGCACAGCATTGCAGACGTGCATGTTATGCATCGCCAGAAACCCCATGAAAAGACCTTTCAAATGAATCATAGATATTAGAAATCCAATGAGGGATAACGAAATTAGAACGAAAGTCTACTTCCGCTACCGGCGCCGTTGCGACGGAACGGACAAGCGGCATTACCTACGGACATGCCTAGCATCTTTGCTCAACGTCGCACATGCACATGCCATACACCACCAGAAGCGAATTGAAATGCTCTTTCTAATGAATATAAGATACTGAAAGTCGCATCAGACATGTACACATGGTTAACCAAGAAATAACGCACTGATGGCGTTGGCGACGCACGGGACACGCGGCATGACACGCAGACGTATGTAGCTTGACATGCCAGTGCACATGGGCATGTCGTACATCGTCTTGAAGCCCATTTGCATGGGCTTTCACATGCACTGTAGATGTTAGGGATCTTCGAAAGGAGAGAGATATTATAAGGGGTTATTGGCGGGGTCGACATGAGTCGGCGGCGGAAGTCAAGCCGGATAGAAAAGCGGCACTATATGCAGACGGTTGCAGCTGTGCACAGCATTGCAGACGTGCATGTTATGCATCGCCAGAAACCCCATGCAAAGACCTTTCAAATGAATCATAGACATTAGAAATCCAATGAGGGATAACGAAATTAGAACGAAAGTCTACTTCCGCTACCGGCGCCGTTGCGACGGAACGGACAATCGGCATTACCTACGGACATGCCTAGCATCTTTGCTCAACGTCGCACATGCACATGCCATACACCACCAGAAGCGAATTGAAATGCTCTTTCTAATGAATATAAGATACTGAAAGTCGCATCAGACATGTACACATGGTTAACCAAGAAATAACGCACTGATGACGTTGGCGACGCACGGGACACGCGGCATGACACGCAGACGTATGTAGCTTGACATGCCAGTGCACATGGGCATGTCGTACATCGTCTTGATGCCCATTAGCATGGGCTTTCACATGCACTGTAGATGTTAGGGATCTTCGAAAGGAGAGAGATATTATAAGGGGTTATTGGCGGGGTCGACATGAGTCGGCGGCGGAAGTCAAGCCGGATAGAAAAGCGGCACTATATGCAGACGGTTGCAGCTGTGCACAGCATTGCAGACGTGCATGTTATGCATCGCCAGAAACCCCATGAAAAGACCTTTCAAATGAATCATAGATATTAGAAATCCAATGAGGGATAACGAAATTAGAACGAAAGTCTACTTCCGCTACCGGCGCCGTTGCGACGGAACGGACAATCGGCATTACCTACGGACATGCCTAGCATCTTTGCTCAACGTCGCACATGCACATGCCATACACCACCAGAAGCGAATTGAAATGCTCTTTCTAATGAATATAAGATACTGAAAGTCGCATCAGACATGTACACATGGTTAACCAAGAAATAACGCACTGATGACGTTGGCGACGCACGGGACACGCGGCATGACACGCAGACGTATGTAGCTTGACATGCCAGTGCACATGGGCATGTCGTACATCGTCTTGATGCCCATTAGCATGGGCTTTCACATGCACTGTAGATGTTAGGGATCTTCGAAAGGAGAGAGATATTATAAGGGGTTATTGGCGGGGTCGACATGAGTCGGCGGCGGAAGTCAAGCCGGATAGAAAAGCGGCACTATATGCAGACGGTTGCAGCTGTGCACAGCATTGCAGACGTGCATGTTATGCATCGCCAGAAACCCCATGAAAAGACCTTTCAAATGAATCATAGATATTAGAAATCCAATGAGGGATAACGAAATTAGAACGAAAGTCTACTTCCGCTACCGGCGCCGTTGCGACGGAACGGACAATCGGCATTACCTACGGACATGCCTAGCATCTTTGCTCAACGTCGCACATGCACATGCCATACACCACCAGAAGCGAATTGAAATGCTCTTTCTAATGAATATAAGATACTGAAAGTCGCATCAGACATGTACACATGGTTAACCAAGAAATAACGCACTGATGGCGTTGGCGACGCACGGGACACGCGGCATGACACGCAGACGTATGTAGCTTGACATGCCAGTGCACATGGGCATGTCGTACATCGTCTTGAAGCCCATTAGCATGGGCTTTCACATGCACTGTAGATGTTAGGGATCTTCGAAAGGAGAGAGATATTATAAGGGGTTATTGGCGGGGTCGACATGAGTGCACATGGGCATGTCGTACATCGTCTTGAAGCCCATTAGCATGGGCTTTCACATGCACTGTAGATGTTAGGGATCTTCGAAAGGAGAGAGATATTATAAGGGGTTATTGGCGGGGTCGACATGAGTCGGCGGCGGAAGTCAAGCCGGATAGAAAAGCGGCACTATATGCAGACTGTTGCAGCTGTGCACAACATTGCAGACGTGCATGTTATGCATCGCCAGAAACCCCATGAAAAGACCTTTCAAATGAATCATAGATATTAGAAATCCAATGAGGGATAACGAAATTAGAACGAAAGTCTACTTCCGCTACCGGCGCCGTTGCGACGGAACGGACAATCGGCATTACCTACGGACATGCCTAGCATCTTTGCTCAACGTCGCACATGCACATGCCATACACCACCAGAAGCGAATTGAAATGCTCTTTCTAATGAATATAAGATACTGAAAGTCGCATCAGACATGTACACATGGTTAACCAAGAAATAACGCACTGATGTTGTTGGCGACGCACGGGACACGCGGCATGACACGCAGACGTATGTAGCTTGACATGCCAGTGCACATGGGCATGTCGTACATCGTCTTGAAGCCCATTTGCATGGGCTTTCACATGCACTGTAGATGTTAGGGATCTTCGAAAGGAGAGAGATATTATAAGGGGTTATTGGCGGGGTCGACATGAGTCGGCGGCGGAAGTCAAGCCGGATAGAAAAGCGGCACTATATGCAGACGGTTGCAGCTGTGCACAGCATTGCAGACGTGCATGTTATGCATCGCCAGAAACCCCATGCAAAGACCTTTCAAATGAATCATAGATATTAGAAATCCAATGAGGGATAACGAAATTAGAACGAAAGTCTACTTCCGCTACCGGCGCCGTTGCGACGGAACGGACAATCGGCATTACCTACGGACATGCCTAGCATCTTTGCTCAACGTCGCACATGCACATGCCATACACCACCAGAAGCGAATTGAAATGCTCTTTCTAATGAATATAAGATACTGAAAGTCGCATCAGACATGTACACATGGTTAACCAAGAAATAACGCACTGATGTTGTTGGCGACGCACGGGACACGCGGCATGACACGCAGACGTATGTAGCTTGAGATGCCAGTGCACATGGGCATGTCGTACATCGTCTTGAAGCCCATTTGCATGGGCTTTCACATGCACTGTAGATGTTAGGGATCTTCGAAAGGAGAGAGATATTATAAGGGGTTATTGGCGGGGTCGACATGAGTCGGCGGCGGAAGTCAAGCCGGATAGAAAAGCGGCACTATATGCAGACGGTTGCAGCTGTGCACAGCATTGCAGACGTGCATGTTATGCATCGCCAGAAACCCCATGAAAAGACCTTTCAAATGAATCATAGGTATTAGAAATCCAATGAGGGATAACGAAATTAGAACGAAAGTCTACTTCCGCTACCGGCGCCGTTGCGACGGAACGGACAAGCGGCATTACCTACGGACATGCCTAGCATCTTTGCTCAACGTCGCACATGCACATGCCATACACCACCAGAAGCGAATTGAAATGCTCTTTCTAATGAATATAAGATACTGAAAGTCGCATCAGACATGTACACATGGTTAACCAAGAAATAACGCACTGATGGCGTTGGCGACGCACGGGACACGCGGCATGACACGCAGACGTATGTAGCTTGACATGCCAGTGCACATGGGCATGTCGTACATCGTCTTGAAGCCCATTTGCATGGGCTTTCACATGCACTGTAGATGTTAGGGATCTTCGAAAGGAGAGAGATATTATAAGGGGTTATTGGCGGGGTCGACATGAGTCGGCGGCGGAAGTCAAGCCGGATAGAAAAGCGGCACTATATGCAGACGGTTGCAGCTGTGCACAGCATTGCAGACGTGCATGTTATGCATCGCCAGAAACCCCATGCAAAGACCTTTCAAATGAATCATAGACATTAGAAATCCAATGAGGGATAACGAAATTAGAACGAAAGTCTACTTCCGCTACCGGCGCCGTTGCGACGGAACGGACAATCGGCATTACCTACGGACATGCCTAGCATCTTTGCTCAACGTCGCACATGCACATGCCATACACCACCAGAAGCGAATTGAAATGCTCTTTCTAATGAATATAAGATACTGAAAGTCGCATCAGACATGTACACATGGTTAACCAAGAAATAACGCACTGATGACGTTGGCGACGCACGGGACACGCGGCATGACACGCAGACGTATGTAGCTTGACATGCCAGTGCACATGGGCATGTCGTACATCGTCTTGATGCCCATTAGCATGGGCTTTCACATGCACTGTAGATGTTAGGGATCTTCGAAAGGAGAGAGATATTATAAGGGGTTATTGGCGGGGTCGACATGAGTCGGCGGCGGAAGTCAAGCCGGATAGAAAAGCGGCACTATATGCAGACGGTTGCAGCTGTGCACAGCATTGCAGACGTGCATGTTATGCATCGCCAGAAACCCCATGAAAAGACCTTTCAAATGAATCATAGATATTAGAAATCCAATGAGGGATAACGAAATTAGAACGAAAGTCTACTTCCGCTACCGGCGCCGTTGCGACGGAACGGACAATCGGCATTACCTACGGACATGCCTAGCATCTTTGCTCAACGTCGCACATGCACATGCCATACACCACCAGAAGCGAATTGAAATGCTCTTTCTAATGAATATAAGATACTGAAAGTCGCATCAGACATGTACACATGGTTAACCAAGAAATAACGCACTGATGACGTTGGCGACGCACGGGACACGCGGCATGACACGCAGACGTATGTAGCTTGACATGCCAGTGCACATGGGCATGTCGTACATCGTCTTGATGCCCATTAGCATGGGCTTTCACATGCACTGTAGATGTTAGGGATCTTCGAAAGGAGAGAGATATTATAAGGGGTTATTGGCGGGGTCGACATGAGTCGGCGGCGGAAGTCAAGCCGGATAGAAAAGCGGCACTATATGCAGACGGTTGCAGCTGTGCACAGCATTGCAGACGTGCATGTTATGCATCGCCAGAAACCCCATGAAAAGACCTTTCAAATGAATCATAGATATTAGAAATCCAATGAGGGATAACGAAATTAGAACGAAAGTCTACTTCCGCTACCGGCGCCGTTGCGACGGAACGGACAATCGGCATTACCTACGGACATGCCTAGCATCTTTGCTCAACGTCGCACATGCACATGCCATACACCACCAGAAGCGAATTGAAATGCTCTTTCTAATGAATATAAGATACTGAAAGTCGCATCAGACATGTACACATGGTTAACCAAGAAATAACGCACTGATGGCGTTGGCGACGCACGGGACACGCGGCATGACACGCAGACGTATGTAGCTTGACATGCCAGTGCACATGGGCATGTCGTACATCGTCTTGAAGCCCATTAGCATGGGCTTTCACATGCACTGTAGATGTTAGGGATCTTCGAAAGGAGAGAGATATTATAAGGGGTTATTGGCGGGGTCGACATGAGTGCACATGGGCATGTCGTACATCGTCTTGAAGCCCATTAGCATGGGCTTTCACATGCACTGTAGATGTTAGGGATCTTCGAAAGGAGAGAGATATTATAAGGGGTTATTGGCGGGGTCGACATGAGTCGGCGGCGGAAGTCAAGCCGGATAGAAAAGCGGCACTATATGCAGACTGTTGCAGCTGTGCACAACATTGCAGACGTGCATGTTATGCATCGCCAGAAACCCCATGAAAAGACCTTTCAAATGAATCATAGATATTAGAAATCCAATGAGGGATAACGAAATTAGAACGAAAGTCTACTTCCGCTACCGGCGCCGTTGCGACGGAACGGACAATCGGCATTACCTACGGACATGCCTAGCATCTTTGCTCAACGTCGCACATGCACATGCCATACACCACCAGAAGCGAATTGAAATGCTCTTTCTAATGAATATAAGATACTGAAAGTCGCATCAGACATGTACACATGGTTAACCAAGAAATAACGCACTGATGTTGTTGGCGACGCACGGGACACGCGGCATGACACGCAGACGTATGTAGCTTGACATGCCAGTGCACATGGGCATGTCGTACATCGTCTTGAAGCCCATTTGCATGGGCTTTCACATGCACTGTAGATGTTAGGGATCTTCGAAAGGAGAGAGATATTATAAGGGGTTATTGGCGGGGTCGACATGAGTCGGCGGCGGAAGTCAAGCCGGATAGAAAAGCGGCACTATATGCAGACGGTTGCAGCTGTGCACAGTATTGCAGACGTGCATGTTATGCATCGCCAGAAACCCCATGCAAAGACCTTTCAAATGAATCATAGACATTAGAAATCCAATGAGGGATAACGAAATTAGAACGAAAGTCTACTTCCGCTACCGGCGCCGTTGCGACGGAACGGACAATCGGCATTACCTACGGACATGCCTAGCATCTTTGCTCAACGTCGCACATGCACATGCCATACACCACCAGAAGCGAATTGAAATGCTCTTTCTAATGAATATAAGATACTGAAAGTCGCATCAGACATGTACACATGGTTAACCAAGAAATAACGCACTGATGTCGTTGGCGACGCACGGGACACGCGGCATGACACGCAGACGTATGTAGCTTGACATGCCAGTGCACATGGGCATGTCGTACATCGTCTTGAAGCCCATTTGCATGGGCTTTCACATGCACTGTAGATGTTAGGGATCTTCGAAAGGAGAGAGATATTATAAGGGGTTATTGGCGGGGTCGACATGAGTCGGCGGCGGAAGTCAAGCCGGATAGAAAAGCGGCACTATATGCAGACGGTTGCAGCTGTGCACAGCATTGCAGACGTGCATGTTATGCATCGCCAGAAACCCCATGCAAAGACCTTTCAAATGAATCATAGGTATTAGAAATCCAATGAGGGATAACGAAATTAGAACGAAAGTCTACTTCCGCTACCGGCGCCGTTGCGACGGAACGGACAATCGGCATTACCTACGGACATGCCTAGCATCTTTGCTCAACGTCGCACATGCACATGCCATACACCACCAGAAGCGAATTGAAATGCTCTTTCTAATGAATATAAGATACTGAAAGTCGCATCAGACATGTACACATGGTTAACCAAGAAATAACGCACTGATGTTGTTGGCGACGCACGGGACACGCGGCATGACACGCAGACGTATGTAGCTTGACATGCCAGTGCACATGGGCATGTCGTACATCGTCTTGAAGCCCATTTGCATGGGCTTTCACATGCACTGTAGATGTTAGGGATCTTCGAAAGGAGAGAGATATTATAAGGGGTTATTGGCGGGGTCGACATGAGTCGGCGGCGGAAGTCAAGCCGGATAGAAAAGCGGCACTATATGCAGACGGTTGCAGCTGTGCACAGCATTGCAGACGTGCATGTTATGCATCGCCAGAAACCCCATGCAAAGACCTTTCAAATGAATCATAGGTATTAGAAATCCAATGAGGGATAACGAAATTAGAACGAAAGTCTACTTCCGCTACCGGCGCCGTTGCGACGGAACGGACAAGCGGCACTACCTACGGACATGCCTAGCATCTTTGCTCAACGTCGCACATGCACATGCCATACACCACCAGAAGCGAATTGAAATGCTCTTTCTAATGAATATAAGATACTGAAAGTCGCATCAGACATGTACACATGGTTAACCAAGAAATAACGCACTGATGGCGTTGGCGACGCACGGGACACGCGGCATGACACGCAGACGTATGTAGCTTGACATGCCAGTGCACATGGGCATGTCGTACATCGTCTTGAAGCCCATTTGCATGGGCTTTCACATGCACTGTAGATGTTAGGGATCTTCGAAAGGAGAGAGATATTATAAGGGGTTATTGGCGGGGTCGACATGAGTCGGCGGCGGAAGTCAAGCCGGATAGAAAAGCGGCACTATATGCAGACGGTTGCAGCTGTGCACAGCATTGCAGACGTGCATGTTATGCATCGCCAGAAACCCCATGCAAAGACCTTTCAAATGAATCATAGACATTAGAAATCCAATGAGGGATAACGAAATTAGAACGAAAGTCTACTTCCGCTACCGGCGCCGTTGCGACGGAACGGACAATCGGCATTACCTACGGACATGCCTAGCATCTTTGCTCAACGTCGCACATGCACATGCCATACACCACCAGAAGCGAATTGAAATGCTCTTTCTAATGAATATAAGATACTGAAAGTCGCATCAGACATGTACACATGGTTAACCAAGAAATAACGCACTGATGACGTTGGCGACGCACGGGACACGCGGCATGACACGCAGACGTATGTAGCTTGACATGCCAGTGCACATGGGCATGTCGTACATCGTCTTGATGCCCATTAGCATGGGCTTTCACATGCACTGTAGATGTTAGGGATCTTCGAAAGGAGAGAGATATTATAAGGGGTTATTGGCGGGGTCGACATGAGTCGGCGGCGGAAGTCAAGCCGGATAGAAAAGCGGCACTATATGCAGACGGTTGCAGCTGTGCACAGCATTGCAGACGTGCATGTTATGCATCGCCAGAAACCCCATGCAAAGACCTTTCAAATGAATCATAGACATTAGAAATCCAATGAGGGATAACGAAATTAGAACGAAAGTCTACTTCCGCTACCGGCGCCGTTGCGACGGAACGGACAATCGGCATTACCTACGGACATGCCTAGCATCTTTGCTCAACGTCGCACATGCACATGCCATACACCACCAGAAGCGAATTGAAATGCTCTTTCTAATGAATATAAGATACTGAAAGTCGCATCAGACATGTACACATGGTTAACCAAGAAATAACGCACTGATGACGTTGGCGACGCACGGGACACGCGGCATGACACGCAGACGTATGTAGCTTGACATGCCAGTGCACATGGGCATGTCGTACATCGTCTTGATGCCCATTAGCATGGGCTTTCACATGCACTGTAGATGTTAGGGATCTTCGAAAGGAGAGAGTTATTATAAGGGGTTATTGGCGGGGTCGACATGAGTCGGCGGCGGAAGTCAAGCCGGATAGAAAAGCGGCACTATATGCAGACGGTTGCAGCTGTGCACAGCATTGCAGACGTGCATGTTATGCATCGCCAGAAACCCCATGAAAAGACCTTTCAAATGAATCATAGATATTAGAAATCCAATGAGGGATAACGAAATTAGAACGAAAGTCTACTTCCGCTACCGGCGCCGTTGCGACGGAACGGACAATCGGCATTACCTACGGACATGCCTAGCATCTTTGCTCAACGTCGCACATGCACATGCCATACACCACCAGAAGCGAATTGAAATGCTCTTTCTAATGAATATAAGATACTGAAAGTCGCATCAGACATGTACACATGGTTAACCAAGAAATAACGCACTGATGACGTTGGCGACGCACGGGACACGCGGCATGACACGCAGACGTATGTAGCTTGACATGCCAGTGCACATGGGCATGTCGTACATCGTCTTGATGCCCATTAGCATGGGCTTTCACATGCACTGTAGATGTTAGGGATCTTCGAAAGGAGAGAGATATTATAAGGGGTTATTGGCGGGGTCGACATGAGTCGGCGGCGGAAGTCAAGCCGGATAGAAAAGCGGCACTATATGCAGACGGTTGCAGCTGTGCACAGCATTGCAGACGTGCATGTTATGCATCGCCAGAAACCCCATGAAAAGACCTTTCAAATGAATCATAGATATTAGAAATCCAATGAGGGATAACGAAATTAGAACGAAAGTCTACTTCCGCTACCGGCGCCGTTGCGACGGAACGGACAATCGGCATTACCTACGGACATGCCTAGCATCTTTGCTCAACGTCGCACATGCACATGCCATACACCACCAGAAGCGAATTGAAATGCTCTTTCTAATGAATATAAGATACTGAAAGTCGCATCAGACATGTACACATGGTTAACCAAGAAATAACGCACTGATGGCGTTGGCGACGCACGGGACACGCGGCATGACACGCAGACGTATGTAGCTTGACATGCCAGTGCACATGGGCATGTCGTACATCGTCTTGAAGCCCATTAGCATGGGCTTTCACATGCACTGTAGATGTTAGGGATCTTCGAAAGGAGAGAGATATTATAAGGGGTTATTGGCGGGGTCGACATGAGTGCACATGGGCATGTCGTACATCGTCTTGAAGCCCATTAGCATGGGCTTTCACATGCACTGTAGATGTTAGGGATCTTCGAAAGGAGAGAGATATTATAAGGGGTTATTGGCGGGGTCGACATGAGTCGGCGGCGGAAGTCAAGCCGGATAGAAAAGCGGCACTATATGCAGACTGTTGCAGCTGTGCACAACATTGCAGACGTGCATGTTATGCATCGCCAGAAACCCCATGAAAAGACCTTTCAAATGAATCATAGATATTAGAAATCCAATGAGGGATAACGAAATTAGAACGAAAGTCTACTTCCGCTACCGGCGCCGTTGCGACGGAACGGACAATCGGCATTACCTACGGACATGCCTAGCATCTTTGCTCAACGTCGCACATGCACATGCCATACACCACCAGAAGCGAATTGAAATGCTCTTTCTAATGAATATAAGATACTGAAAGTCGCATCAGACATGTACACATGGTTAACCAAGAAATAACGCACTGATGTTGTTGGCGACGCACGGGACACGCGGCATGACACGCAGACGTATGTAGCTTGACATGCCAGTGCACATGGGCATGTCGTACATCGTCTTGAAGCCCATTTGCATGGGCTTTCACATGCACTGTAGATGTTAGGGATCTTCGAAAGGAGAGAGATATTATAAGGGGTTATTGGCGGGGTCGACATGAGTCGGCGGCGGAAGTCAAGCCGGATAGAAAAGCGGCACTATATGCAGACGGTTGCAGCTGTGCACAGCATTGCAGACGTGCATGTTATGCATCGCCAGAAACCCCATGCAAAGACCTTTCAAATGAATCATAGATATTAGAAATCCAATGAGGGATAACGAAATTAGAACGAAAGTCTACTTCCGCTACCGGCGCCGTTGCGACGGAACGGACAATCGGCATTACCTACGGACATGCCTAGCATCTTTGCTCAACGTCGCACATGCACATGCCATACACCACCAGAAGCGAATTGAAATGCTCTTTCTAATGAATATAAGATACTGAAAGTCGCATCAGACATGTACACATGGTTAACCAAGAAATAACGCACTGATGTTGTTGGCGACGCACGGGACACGCGGCATGACACGCAGACGTATGTAGCTTGAGATGCCAGTGCACATGGGCATGTCGTACATCGTCTTGAAGCCCATTTGCATGGGCTTTCACATGCACTGTAGATGTTAGGGATCTTCGAAAGGAGAGAGATATTATAAGGGGTTATTGGCGGGGTCGACATGAGTCGGCGGCGGAAGTCAAGCCGGATAGAAAAGCGGCACTATATGCAGACGGTTGCAGCTGTGCACAGCATTGCAGACGTGCATGTTATGCATCGCCAGAAACCCCATGAAAAGACCTTTCAAATGAATCATAGGTATTAGAAATCCAATGAGGGATAACGAAATTAGAACGAAAGTCTACTTCCGCTACCGGCGCCGTTGCGACGGAACGGACAAGCGGCATTACCTACGGACATGCCTAGCATCTTTGCTCAACGTCGCACATGCACATGCCATACACCACCAGAAGCGAATTGAAATGCTCTTTCTAATGAATATAAGATACTGAAAGTCGCATCAGACATGTACACATGGTTAACCAAGAAATAACGCACTGATGGCGTTGGCGACGCACGGGACACGCGGCATGACACGCAGACGTATGTAGCTTGACATGCCAGTGCACATGGGCATGTCGTACATCGTCTTGAAGCCCATTTGCATGGGCTTTCACATGCACTGTAGATGTTAGGGATCTTCGAAAGGAGAGAGATATTATAAGGGGTTATTGGCGGGGTCGACATGAGTCGGCGGCGGAAGTCAAGCCGGATAGAAAAGCGGCACTATATGCAGACGGTTGCAGCTGTGCACAGCATTGCAGACGTGCATGTTATGCATCGCCAGAAACCCCATGCAAAGACCTTTCAAATGAATCATAGACATTAGAAATCCAATGAGGGATAACGAAATTAGAACGAAAGTCTACTTCCGCTACCGGCGCCGTTGCGACGGAACGGACAATCGGCATTACCTACGGACATGCCTAGCATCTTTGCTCAACGTCGCACATGCACATGCCATACACCACCAGAAGCGAATTGAAATGCTCTTTCTAATGAATATAAGATACTGAAAGTCGCATCAGACATGTACACATGGTTAACCAAGAAATAACGCACTGATGACGTTGGCGACGCACGGGACACGCGGCATGACACGCAGACGTATGTAGCTTGACATGCCAGTGCACATGGGCATGTCGTACATCGTCTTGATGCCCATTAGCATGGGCTTTCACATGCACTGTAGATGTTAGGGATCTTCGAAAGGAGAGAGATATTATAAGGGGTTATTGGCGGGGTCGACATGAGTCGGCGGCGGAAGTCAAGCCGGATAGAAAAGCGGCACTATATGCAGACGGTTGCAGCTGTGCACAGCATTGCAGACGTGCATGTTATGCATCGCCAGAAACCCCATGAAAAGACCTTTCAAATGAATCATAGATATTAGAAATCCAATGAGGGATAACGAAATTAGAACGAAAGTCTACTTCCGCTACCGGCGCCGTTGCGACGGAACGGACAATCGGCATTACCTACGGACATGCCTAGCATCTTTGCTCAACGTCGCACATGCACATGCCATACACCACCAGAAGCGAATTGAAATGCTCTTTCTAATGAATATAAGATACTGAAAGTCGCATCAGACATGTACACATGGTTAACCAAGAAATAACGCACTGATGACGTTGGCGACGCACGGGACACGCGGCATGACACGCAGACGTATGTAGCTTGACATGCCAGTGCACATGGGCATGTCGTACATCGTCTTGATGCCCATTAGCATGGGCTTTCACATGCACTGTAGATGTTAGGGATCTTCGAAAGGAGAGAGATATTATAAGGGGTTATTGGCGGGGTCGACATGAGTCGGCGGCGGAAGTCAAGCCGGATAGAAAAGCGGCACTATATGCAGACGGTTGCAGCTGTGCACAGCATTGCAGACGTGCATGTTATGCATCGCCAGAAACCCCATGAAAAGACCTTTCAAATGAATCATAGATATTAGAAATCCAATGAGGGATAACGAAATTAGAACGAAAGTCTACTTCCGCTACCGGCGCCGTTGCGACGGAACGGACAATCGGCATTACCTACGGACATGCCTAGCATCTTTGCTCAACGTCGCACATGCACATGCCATACACCACCAGAAGCGAATTGAAATGCTCTTTCTAATGAATATAAGATACTGAAAGTCGCATCAGACATGTACACATGGTTAACCAAGAAATAACGCACTGATGGCGTTGGCGACGCACGGGACACGCGGCATGACACGCAGACGTATGTAGCTTGACATGCCAGTGCACATGGGCATGTCGTACATCGTCTTGAAGCCCATTAGCATGGGCTTTCACATGCACTGTAGATGTTAGGGATCTTCGAAAGGAGAGAGATATTATAAGGGGTTATTGGCGGGGTCGACATGAGTGCACATGGGCATGTCGTACATCGTCTTGAAGCCCATTAGCATGGGCTTTCACATGCACTGTAGATGTTAGGGATCTTCGAAAGGAGAGAGATATTATAAGGGGTTATTGGCGGGGTCGACATGAGTCGGCGGCGGAAGTCAAGCCGGATAGAAAAGCGGCACTATATGCAGACTGTTGCAGCTGTGCACAACATTGCAGACGTGCATGTTATGCATCGCCAGAAACCCCATGAAAAGACCTTTCAAATGAATCATAGATATTAGAAATCCAATGAGGGATAACGAAATTAGAACGAAAGTCTACTTCCGCTACCGGCGCCGTTGCGACGGAACGGACAATCGGCATTACCTACGGACATGCCTAGCATCTTTGCTCAACGTCGCACATGCACATGCCATACACCACCAGAAGCGAATTGAAATGCTCTTTCTAATGAATATAAGATACTGAAAGTCGCATCAGACATGTACACATGGTTAACCAAGAAATAACGCACTGATGTTGTTGGCGACGCACGGGACACGCGGCATGACACGCAGACGTATGTAGCTTGACATGCCAGTGCACATGGGCATGTCGTACATCGTCTTGAAGCCCATTTGCATGGGCTTTCACATGCACTGTAGATGTTAGGGATCTTCGAAAGGAGAGAGATATTATAAGGGGTTATTGGCGGGGTCGACATGAGTCGGCGGCGGAAGTCAAGCCGGATAGAAAAGCGGCACTATATGCAGACGGTTGCAGCTGTGCACAGTATTGCAGACGTGCATGTTATGCATCGCCAGAAACCCCATGCAAAGACCTTTCAAATGAATCATAGACATTAGAAATCCAATGAGGGATAACGAAATTAGAACGAAAGTCTACTTCCGCTACCGGCGCCGTTGCGACGGAACGGACAATCGGCATTACCTACGGACATGCCTAGCATCTTTGCTCAACGTCGCACATGCACATGCCATACACCACCAGAAGCGAATTGAAATGCTCTTTCTAATGAATATAAGATACTGAAAGTCGCATCAGACATGTACACATGGTTAACCAAGAAATAACGCACTGATGTCGTTGGCGACGCACGGGACACGCGGCATGACACGCAGACGTATGTAGCTTGACATGCCAGTGCACATGGGCATGTCGTACATCGTCTTGAAGCCCATTTGCATGGGCTTTCACATGCACTGTAGATGTTAGGGATCTTCGAAAGGAGAGAGATATTATAAGGGGTTATTGGCGGGGTCGACATGAGTCGGCGGCGGAAGTCAAGCCGGATAGAAAAGCGGCACTATATGCAGACGGTTGCAGCTGTGCACAGCATTGCAGACGTGCATGTTATGCATCGCCAGAAACCCCATGCAAAGACCTTTCAAATGAATCATAGGTATTAGAAATCCAATGAGGGATAACGAAATTAGAACGAAAGTCTACTTCCGCTACCGGCGCCGTTGCGACGGAACGGACAATCGGCATTACCTACGGACATGCCTAGCATCTTTGCTCAACGTCGCACATGCACATGCCATACACCACCAGAAGCGAATTGAAATGCTCTTTCTAATGAATATAAGATACTGAAAGTCGCATCAGACATGTACACATGGTTAACCAAGAAATAACGCACTGATGTTGTTGGCGACGCACGGGACACGCGGCATGACACGCAGACGTATGTAGCTTGACATGCCAGTGCACATGGGCATGTCGTACATCGTCTTGAAGCCCATTTGCATGGGCTTTCACATGCACTGTAGATGTTAGGGATCTTCGAAAGGAGAGAGATATTATAAGGGGTTATTGGCGGGGTCGACATGAGTCGGCGGCGGAAGTCAAGCCGGATAGAAAAGCGGCACTATATGCAGACGGTTGCAGCTGTGCACAGCATTGCAGACGTGCATGTTATGCATCGCCAGAAACCCCATGCAAAGACCTTTCAAATGAATCATAGGTATTAGAAATCCAATGAGGGATAACGAAATTAGAACGAAAGTCTACTTCCGCTACCGGCGCCGTTGCGACGGAACGGACAAGCGGCATTACCTACGGACATGCCTAGCATCTTTGCTCAACGTCGCACATGCACATGCCATACACCACCAGAAGCGAATTGAAATGCTCTTTCTAATGAATATAAGATACTGAAAGTCGCATCAGACATGTACACATGGTTAACCAAGAAATAACGCACTGATGGCGTTGGCGACGCACGGGACACGCGGCATGACACGCAGACGTATGTAGCTTGACATGCCAGTGCACATGGGCATGTCGTACATCGTCTTGAAGCCCATTTGCATGGGCTTTCACATGCACTGTAGATGTTAGGGATCTTCGAAAGGAGAGAGATATTATAAGGGGTTATTGGCGGGGTCGACATGAGTCGGCGGCGGAAGTCAAGCCGGATAGAAAAGCGGCACTATATGCAGACGGTTGCAGCTGTGCACAGCATTGCAGACGTGCATGTTATGCATCGCCAGAAACCCCATGCAAAGACCTTTCAAATGAATCATAGACATTAGAAATCCAATGAGGGATAACGAAATTAGAACGAAAGTCTACTTCCGCTACCGGCGCCGTTGCGACGGAACGGACAATCGGCATTACCTACGGACATGCCTAGCATCTTTGCTCAACGTCGCACATGCACATGCCATACACCACCAGAAGCGAATTGAAATGCTCTTTCTAATGAATATAAGATACTGAAAGTCGCATCAGACATGTACACATGGTTAACCAAGAAATAACGCACTGATGACGTTGGCGACGCACGGGACACGCGGCATGACACGCAGACGTATGTAGCTTGACATGCCAGTGCACATGGGCATGTCGTACATCGTCTTGATGCCCATTAGCATGGGCTTTCACATGCACTGTAGATGTTAGGGATCTTCGAAAGGAGAGAGATATTATAAGGGGTTATTGGCGGGGTCGACATGAGTCGGCGGCGGAAGTCAAGCCGGATAGAAAAGCGGCACTATATGCAGACGGTTGCAGCTGTGCACAGCATTGCAGACGTGCATGTTATGCATCGCCAGAAACCCCATGCAAAGACCTTTCAAATGAATCATAGACATTAGAAATCCAATGAGGGATAACGAAATTAGAACGAAAGTCTACTTCCGCTACCGGCGCCGTTGCGACGGAACGGACAATCGGCATTACCTACGGACATGCCTAGCATCTTTGCTCAACGTCGCACATGCACATGCCATACACCACCAGAAGCGAATTGAAATGCTCTTTCTAATGAATATAAGATACTGAAAGTCGCATCAGACATGTACACATGGTTAACCAAGAAATAACGCACTGATGACGTTGGCGACGCACGGGACACGCGGCATGACACGCAGACGTATGTAGCTTGACATGCCAGTGCACATGGGCATGTCGTACATCGTCTTGATGCCCATTAGCATGGGCTTTCACATGCACTGTAGATGTTAGGGATCTTCGAAAGGAGAGAGTTATTATAAGGGGTTATTGGCGGGGTCGACATGAGTCGGCGGCGGAAGTCAAGCCGGATAGAAAAGCGGCACTATATGCAGACGGTTGCAGCTGTGCACAGCATTGCAGACGTGCATGTTATGCATCGCCAGAAACCCCATGCAAAGACCTTTCAAATGAATCATAGACATTAGAAATCCAATGAGGGATAACGAAATTAGAACGAAAGTCTACTTCCGCTACCGGCGCCGTTGCGACGGAACGGACAATCGGCATTACCTACGGACATGCCTAGCATCTTTGCTCAACGTCGCACATGCACATGCCATACACCACCAGAAGCGAATTGAAATGCTCTTTCTAATGAATATAAGATACTGAAAGTCGCATCAGACATGTACACATGGTTAACCAAGAAATAACGCACTGATGACGTTGGCGACGCACGGGACACGCGGCATGACACGCAGACGTATGTAGCTTGACATGCCAGTGCACATGGGCATGTCGTACATCGTCTTGATGCCCATTAGCATGGGCTTTCACATGCACTGTAGATGTTAGGGATCTTCGAAAGGAGAGAGATATTATAAGGGGTTATTGGCGGGGTCGACATGAGTCGGCGGCGGAAGTCAAGCCGGATAGAAAAGCGGCACTATATGCAGACGGTTGCAGCTGTGCACAGCATTGCAGACGTGCATGTTATGCATCGCCAGAAACCCCATGAAAAGACCTTTCAAATGAATCATAGATATTAGAAATCCAATGAGGGATAACGAAATTAGAACGAAAGTCTACTTCCGCTACCGGCGCCGTTGCGACGGAACGGACAAGCGGCATTACCTACGGACATGCCTAGCATCTTTGCTCAACGTCGCACATGCACATGCCATACACCACCAGAAGCGAATTGAAATGCTCTTTCTAATGAATATAAGATACTGAAAGTCGCATCAGACATGTACACATGGTTAACCAAGAAATAACGCACTGATGGCGTTGGCGACGCACGGGACACGCGGCATGACACGCAGACGTATGTAGCTTGACATGCCAGTGCACATGGGCATGTCGTACATCGTCTTGAAGCCCATTTGCATGGGCTTTCACATGCACTGTAGATGTTAGGGATCTTCGAAAGGAGAGAGATATTATAAGGGGTTATTGGCGGGGTCGACATGAGTCGGCGGCGGAAGTCAAGCCGGATAGAAAAGCGGCACTATATGCAGACGGTTGCAGCTGTGCACAGCATTGCAGACGTGCATGTTATGCATCGCCAGAAACCCCATGCAAAGACCTTTCAAATGAATCATAGACATTAGAAATCCAATGAGGGATAACGAAATTAGAACGAAAGTCTACTTCCGCTACCGGCGCCGTTGCGACGGAACGGACAATCGGCATTACCTACGGACATGCCTAGCATCTTTGCTCAACGTCGCACATGCACATGCCATACACCACCAGAAGCGAATTGAAATGCTCTTTCTAATGAATATAAGATACTGAAAGTCGCATCAGACATGTACACATGGTTAACCAAGAAATAACGCACTGATGACGTTGGCGACGCACGGGACACGCGGCATGACACGCAGACGTATGTAGCTTGACATGCCAGTGCACATGGGCATGTCGTACATCGTCTTGATGCCCATTAGCATGGGCTTTCACATGCACTGTAGATGTTAGGGATCTTCGAAAGGAGAGAGATATTATAAGGGGTTATTGGCGGGGTCGACATGAGTCGGCGGCGGAAGTCAAGCCGGATAGAAAAGCGGCACTATATGCAGACGGTTGCAGCTGTGCACAGCATTGCAGACGTGCATGTTATGCATCGCCAGAAACCCCATGAAAAGACCTTTCAAATGAATCATAGATATTAGAAATCCAATGAGGGATAACGAAATTAGAACGAAAGTCTACTTCCGCTACCGGCGCCGTTGCGACGGAACGGACAATCGGCATTACCTACGGACATGCCTAGCATCTTTGCTCAACGTCGCACATGCACATGCCATACACCACCAGAAGCGAATTGAAATGCTCTTTCTAATGAATATAAGATACTGAAAGTCGCATCAGACATGTACACATGGTTAACCAAGAAATAACGCACTGATGACGTTGGCGACGCACGGGACACGCGGCATGACACGCAGACGTATGTAGCTTGACATGCCAGTGCACATGGGCATGTCGTACATCGTCTTGATGCCCATTAGCATGGGCTTTCACATGCACTGTAGATGTTAGGGATCTTCGAAAGGAGAGAGATATTATAAGGGGTTATTGGCGGGGTCGACATGAGTCGGCGGCGGAAGTCAAGCCGGATAGAAAAGCGGCACTATATGCAGACGGTTGCAGCTGTGCACAGCATTGCAGACGTGCATGTTATGCATCGCCAGAAACCCCATGAAAAGACCTTTCAAATGAATCATAGATATTAGAAATCCAATGAGGGATAACGAAATTAGAACGAAAGTCTACTTCCGCTACCGGCGCCGTTGCGACGGAACGGACAATCGGCATTACCTACGGACATGCCTAGCATCTTTGCTCAACGTCGCACATGCACATGCCATACACCACCAGAAGCGAATTGAAATGCTCTTTCTAATGAATATAAGATACTGAAAGTCGCATCAGACATGTACACATGGTTAACCAAGAAATAACGCACTGATGGCGTTGGCGACGCACGGGACACGCGGCATGACACGCAGACGTATGTAGCTTGACATGCCAGTGCACATGGGCATGTCGTACATCGTCTTGAAGCCCATTAGCATGGGCTTTCACATGCACTGTAGATGTTAGGGATCTTCGAAAGGAGAGAGATATTATAAGGGGTTATTGGCGGGGTCGACATGAGTGCACATGGGCATGTCGTACATCGTCTTGAAGCCCATTAGCATGGGCTTTCACATGCACTGTAGATGTTAGGGATCTTCGAAAGGAGAGAGATATTATAAGGGGTTATTGGCGGGGTCGACATGAGTCGGCGGCGGAAGTCAAGCCGGATAGAAAAGCGGCACTATATGCAGACTGTTGCAGCTGTGCACAACATTGCAGACGTGCATGTTATGCATCGCCAGAAACCCCATGAAAAGACCTTTCAAATGAATCATAGATATTAGAAATCCAATGAGGGATAACGAAATTAGAACGAAAGTCTACTTCCGCTACCGGCGCCGTTGCGACGGAACGGACAATCGGCATTACCTACGGACATGCCTAGCATCTTTGCTCAACGTCGCACATGCACATGCCATACACCACCAGAAGCGAATTGAAATGCTCTTTCTAATGAATATAAGATACTGAAAGTCGCATCAGACATGTACACATGGTTAACCAAGAAATAACGCACTGATGTTGTTGGCGACGCACGGGACACGCGGCATGACACGCAGACGTATGTAGCTTGACATGCCAGTGCACATGGGCATGTCGTACATCGTCTTGAAGCCCATTTGCATGGGCTTTCACATGCACTGTAGATGTTAGGGATCTTCGAAAGGAGAGAGATATTATAAGGGGTTATTGGCGGGGTCGACATGAGTCGGCGGCGGAAGTCAAGCCGGATAGAAAAGCGGCACTATATGCAGACGGTTGCAGCTGTGCACAGCATTGCAGACGTGCATGTTATGCATCGCCAGAAACCCCATGCAAAGACCTTTCAAATGAATCATAGATATTAGAAATCCAATGAGGGATAACGAAATTAGAACGAAAGTCTACTTCCGCTACCGGCGCCGTTGCGACGGAACGGACAATCGGCATTACCTACGGACATGCCTAGCATCTTTGCTCAACGTCGCACATGCACATGCCATACACCACCAGAAGCGAATTGAAATGCTCTTTCTAATGAATATAAGATACTGAAAGTCGCATCAGACATGTACACATGGTTAACCAAGAAATAACGCACTGATGTTGTTGGCGACGCACGGGACACGCGGCATGACACGCAGACGTATGTAGCTTGAGATGCCAGTGCACATGGGCATGTCGTACATCGTCTTGAAGCCCATTTGCATGGGCTTTCACATGCACTGTAGATGTTAGGGATCTTCGAAAGGAGAGAGATATTATAAGGGGTTATTGGCGGGGTCGACATGAGTCGGCGGCGGAAGTCAAGCCGGATAGAAAAGCGGCACTATATGCAGACGGTTGCAGCTGTGCACAGCATTGCAGACGTGCATGTTATGCATCGCCAGAAACCCCATGAAAAGACCTTTCAAATGAATCATAGGTATTAGAAATCCAATGAGGGATAACGAAATTAGAACGAAAGTCTACTTCCGCTACCGGCGCCGTTGCGACGGAACGGACAAGCGGCATTACCTACGGACATGCCTAGCATCTTTGCTCAACGTCGCACATGCACATGCCATACACCACCAGAAGCGAATTGAAATGCTCTTTCTAATGAATATAAGATACTGAAAGTCGCATCAGACATGTACACATGGTTAACCAAGAAATAACGCACTGATGGCGTTGGCGACGCACGGGACACGCGGCATGACACGCAGACGTATGTAGCTTGACATGCCAGTGCACATGGGCATGTCGTACATCGTCTTGAAGCCCATTTGCATGGGCTTTCACATGCACTGTAGATGTTAGGGATCTTCGAAAGGAGAGAGATATTATAAGGGGTTATTGGCGGGGTCGACATGAGTCGGCGGCGGAAGTCAAGCCGGATAGAAAAGCGGCACTATATGCAGACGGTTGCAGCTGTGCACAGCATTGCAGACGTGCATGTTATGCATCGCCAGAAACCCCATGCAAAGACCTTTCAAATGAATCATAGACATTAGAAATCCAATGAGGGATAACGAAATTAGAACGAAAGTCTACTTCCGCTACCGGCGCCGTTGCGACGGAACGGACAATCGGCATTACCTACGGACATGCCTAGCATCTTTGCTCAACGTCGCACATGCACATGCCATACACCACCAGAAGCGAATTGAAATGCTCTTTCTAATGAATATAAGATACTGAAAGTCGCATCAGACATGTACACATGGTTAACCAAGAAATAACGCACTGATGACGTTGGCGACGCACGGGACACGCGGCATGACACGCAGACGTATGTAGCTTGACATGCCAGTGCACATGGGCATGTCGTACATCGTCTTGATGCCCATTAGCATGGGCTTTCACATGCACTGTAGATGTTAGGGATCTTCGAAAGGAGAGAGATATTATAAGGGGTTATTGGCGGGGTCGACATGAGTCGGCGGCGGAAGTCAAGCCGGATAGAAAAGCGGCACTATATGCAGACGGTTGCAGCTGTGCACAGCATTGCAGACGTGCATGTTATGCATCGCCAGAAACCCCATGAAAAGACCTTTCAAATGAATCATAGATATTAGAAATCCAATGAGGGATAACGAAATTAGAACGAAAGTCTACTTCCGCTACCGGCGCCGTTGCGACGGAACGGACAATCGGCATTACCTACGGACATGCCTAGCATCTTTGCTCAACGTCGCACATGCACATGCCATACACCACCAGAAGCGAATTGAAATGCTCTTTCTAATGAATATAAGATACTGAAAGTCGCATCAGACATGTACACATGGTTAACCAAGAAATAACGCACTGATGACGTTGGCGACGCACGGGACACGCGGCATGACACGCAGACGTATGTAGCTTGACATGCCAGTGCACATGGGCATGTCGTACATCGTCTTGATGCCCATTAGCATGGGCTTTCACATGCACTGTAGATGTTAGGGATCTTCGAAAGGAGAGAGATATTATAAGGGGTTATTGGCGGGGTCGACATGAGTCGGCGGCGGAAGTCAAGCCGGATAGAAAAGCGGCACTATATGCAGACGGTTGCAGCTGTGCACAGCATTGCAGACGTGCATGTTATGCATCGCCAGAAACCCCATGCAAAGACCTTTCAAATGAATCATAGATATTAGAAATCCAATGAGGGATAACGAAATTAGAACGAAAGTCTACTTCCGCTACCGGCGCCGTTGCGACGGAACGGACAATCGGCATTACCTACGGACATGCCTAGCATCTTTGCTCAACGTCGCACATGCACATGCCATACACCACCAGAAGCGAATTGAAATGCTCTTTCTAATGAATATAAGATACTGAAAGTCGCATCAGACATGTACACATGGTTAACCAAGAAATAACGCACTGATGTTGTTGGCGACGCACGGGACACGCGGCATGACACGCAGACGTATGTAGCTTGAGATGCCAGTGCACATGGGCATGTCGTACATCGTCTTGAAGCCCATTTGCATGGGCTTTCACATGCACTGTAGATGTTAGGGATCTTCGAAAGGAGAGAGATATTATAAGGGGTTATTGGCGGGGTCGACATGAGTCGGCGGCGGAAGTCAAGCCGGATAGAAAAGCGGCACTATATGCAGACGGTTGCAGCTGTGCACAGCATTGCAGACGTGCATGTTATGCATCGCCAGAAACCCCATGAAAAGACCTTTCAAATGAATCATAGGTATTAGAAATCCAATGAGGGATAACGAAATTAGAACGAAAGTCTACTTCCGCTACCGGCGCCGTTGCGACGGAACGGACAAGCGGCATTACCTACGGACATGCCTAGCATCTTTGCTCAACGTCGCACATGCACATGCCATACACCACCAGAAGCGAATTGAAATGCTCTTTCTAATGAATATAAGATACTGAAAGTCGCATCAGACATGTACACATGGTTAACCAAGAAATAACGCACTGATGGCGTTGGCGACGCACGGGACACGCGGCATGACACGCAGACGTATGTAGCTTGACATGCCAGTGCACATGGGCATGTCGTACATCGTCTTGAAGCCCATTTGCATGGGCTTTCACATGCACTGTAGATGTTAGGGATCTTCGAAAGGAGAGAGATATTATAAGGGGTTATTGGCGGGGTCGACATGAGTCGGCGGCGGAAGTCAAGCCGGATAGAAAAGCGGCACTATATGCAGACGGTTGCAGCTGTGCACAGCATTGCAGACGTGCATGTTATGCATCGCCAGAAACCCCATGCAAAGACCTTTCAAATGAATCATAGACATTAGAAATCCAATGAGGGATAACGAAATTAGAACGAAAGTCTACTTCCGCTACCGGCGCCGTTGCGACGGAACGGACAATCGGCATTACCTACGGACATGCCTAGCATCTTTGCTCAACGTCGCACATGCACATGCCATACACCACCAGAAGCGAATTGAAATGCTCTTTCTAATGAATATAAGATACTGAAAGTCGCATCAGACATGTACACATGGTTAACCAAGAAATAACGCACTGATGACGTTGGCGACGCACGGGACACGCGGCATGACACGCAGACGTATGTAGCTTGACATGCCAGTGCACATGGGCATGTCGTACATCGTCTTGATGCCCATTAGCATGGGCTTTCACATGCACTGTAGATGTTAGGGATCTTCGAAAGGAGAGAGATATTATAAGGGGTTATTGGCGGGGTCGACATGAGTCGGCGGCGGAAGTCAAGCCGGATAGAAAAGCGGCACTATATGCAGACGGTTGCAGCTGTGCACAGCATTGCAGACGTGCATGTTATGCATCGCCAGAAACCCCATGAAAAGACCTTTCAAATGAATCATAGATATTAGAAATCCAATGAGGGATAACGAAATTAGAACGAAAGTCTACTTCCGCTACCGGCGCCGTTGCGACGGAACGGACAATCGGCATTACCTACGGACATGCCTAGCATCTTTGCTCAACGTCGCACATGCACATGCCATACACCACCAGAAGCGAATTGAAATGCTCTTTCTAATGAATATAAGATACTGAAAGTCGCATCAGACATGTACACATGGTTAACCAAGAAATAACGCACTGATGACGTTGGCGACGCACGGGACACGCGGCATGACACGCAGACGTATGTAGCTTGACATGCCAGTGCACATGGGCATGTCGTACATCGTCTTGATGCCCATTAGCATGGGCTTTCACATGCACTGTAGATGTTAGGGATCTTCGAAAGGAGAGAGATATTATAAGGGGTTATTGGCGGGGTCGACATGAGTCGGCGGCGGAAGTCAAGCCGGATAGAAAAGCGGCACTATATGCAGACGGTTGCAGCTGTGCACAGCATTGCAGACGTGCATGTTATGCATCGCCAGAAACCCCATGAAAAGACCTTTCAAATGAATCATAGATATTAGAAATCCAATGAGGGATAACGAAATTAGAACGAAAGTCTACTTCCGCTACCGGCGCCGTTGCGACGGAACGGACAATCGGCATTACCTACGGACATGCCTAGCATCTTTGCTCAACGTCGCACATGCACATGCCATACACCACCAGAAGCGAATTGAAATGCTCTTTCTAATGAATATAAGATACTGAAAGTCGCATCAGACATGTACACATGGTTAACCAAGAAATAACGCACTGATGGCGTTGGCGACGCACGGGACACGCGGCATGACACGCAGACGTATGTAGCTTGACATGCCAGTGCACATGGGCATGTCGTACATCGTCTTGAAGCCCATTAGCATGGGCTTTCACATGCACTGTAGATGTTAGGGATCTTCGAAAGGAGAGAGATATTATAAGGGGTTATTGGCGGGGTCGACATGAGTGCACATGGGCATGTCGTACATCGTCTTGAAGCCCATTAGCATGGGCTTTCACATGCACTGTAGATGTTAGGGATCTTCGAAAGGAGAGAGATATTATAAGGGGTTATTGGCGGGGTCGACATGAGTCGGCGGCGGAAGTCAAGCCGGATAGAAAAGCGGCACTATATGCAGACTGTTGCAGCTGTGCACAACATTGCAGACGTGCATGTTATGCATCGCCAGAAACCCCATGAAAAGACCTTTCAAATGAATCATAGATATTAGAAATCCAATGAGGGATAACGAAATTAGAACGAAAGTCTACTTCCGCTACCGGCGCCGTTGCGACGGAACGGACAATCGGCATTACCTACGGACATGCCTAGCATCTTTGCTCAACGTCGCACATGCACATGCCATACACCACCAGAAGCGAATTGAAATGCTCTTTCTAATGAATATAAGATACTGAAAGTCGCATCAGACATGTACACATGGTTAACCAAGAAATAACGCACTGATGTTGTTGGCGACGCACGGGACACGCGGCATGACACGCAGACGTATGTAGCTTGACATGCCAGTGCACATGGGCATGTCGTACATCGTCTTGAAGCCCATTTGCATGGGCTTTCACATGCACTGTAGATGTTAGGGATCTTCGAAAGGAGAGAGATATTATAAGGGGTTATTGGCGGGGTCGACATGAGTCGGCGGCGGAAGTCAAGCCGGATAGAAAAGCGGCACTATATGCAGACGGTTGCAGCTGTGCACAGCATTGCAGACGTGCATGTTATGCATCGCCAGAAACCCCATGCAAAGACCTTTCAAATGAATCATAGACATTAGAAATCCAATGAGGGATAACGAAATTAGAACGAAAGTCTACTTCCGCTACCGGCGCCGTTGCGACGGAACGGACAATCGGCATTACCTACGGACATGCCTAGCATCTTTGCTCAACGTCGCACATGCACATGCCATACACCACCAGAAGCGAATTGAAATGCTCTTTCTAATGAATATAAGATACTGAAAGTCGCATCAGACATGTACACATGGTTAACCAAGAAATAACGCACTGATGTTGTTGGCGACGCACGGGACACGCGGCATGACACGCAGACGTATGTAGCTTGACATGCCAGTGCACATGGGCATGTCGTACATCGTCTTGAAGCCCATTTGCATGGGCTTTCACATGCACTGTAGATGTTAGGGATCTTCGAAAGGAGAGAGATATTATAAGGGGTTATTGGCGGGGTCGACATGAGTCGGCGGCGGAAGTCAAGCCGGATAGAAAAGCGGCACTATATGCAGACGGTTGCAGCTGTGCACAGCATTGCAGACGTGCATGTTATGCATCGCCAGAAACCCCATGCAAAGACCTTTCAAATGAATCATAGGTATTAGAAATCCAATGAGGGATAACGAAATTAGAACGAAAGTCTACTTCCGCTACCGGCGCCGTTGCGACGGAACGGACAAGCGGCATTACCTACGGACATGCCTAGCATCTTTGCTCAACGTCGCACATGCACATGCCATACACCACCAGAAGCGAATTGAAATGCTCTTTCTAATGAATATAAGATACTGAAAGTCGCATCAGACATGTACACATGGTTAACCAAGAAATAACGCACTGATGTTGTTGGCGACGCACGGGACACGCGGCATGACACGCAGACGTATGTAGCTTGACATGCCAGTGCACATGGGCATGTCGTACATCGTCTTGAAGCCCATTTGCATGGGCTTTCACATGCACTGTAGATGTTAGGGATCTTCGAAAGGAGAGAGATATTATAAGGGGTTATTGGCGGGGTCGACATGAGTCGGCGGCGGAAGTCAAGCCGGATAGAAAAGCGGCACTATATGCAGACGGTTGCAGCTGTGCACAGCATTGCAGACGTGCATGTTATGCATCGCCAGAAACCCCATGCAAAGACCTTTCAAATGAATCATAGACATTAGAAATCCAATGAGGGATAACGAAATTAGAACGAAAGTCTACTTCCGCTACCGGCGCCGTTGCGACGGAACGGACAATCGGCATTACCTACGGACATGCCTAGCATCTTTGCTCAACGTCGCACATGCACATGCCATACACCACCAGAAGCGAATTGAAATGCTCTTTCTAATGAATATAAGATACTGAAAGTCGCATCAGACATGTACACATGGTTAACCAAGAAATAACGCACTGATGACGTTGGCGACGCACGGGACACGCGGCATGACACGCAGACGTATGTAGCTTGACATGCCAGTGCACATGGGCATGTCGTACATCGTCTTGATGCCCATTAGCATGGGCTTTCACATGCACTGTAGATGTTAGGGATCTTCGAAAGGAGAGAGATATTATAAGGGGTTATTGGCGGGGTCGACATGAGTGCACATGGGCATGTCGTACATCGTCTTGAAGCCCATTAGCATGGGCTTTCACATGCACTGTAGATGTTAGGGATCTTCGAAAGGAGAGAGATATTATAAGGGGTTATTGGCGGGGTCGACATGAGTCGGCGGCGGAAGTCAAGCCGGATAGAAAAGCGGCACTATATGCAGACTGTTGCAGCTGTGCACAACATTGCAGACGTGCATGTTATGCATCGCCAGAAACCCCATGAAAAGACCTTTCAAATGAATCATAGATATTAGAAATCCAATGAGGGATAGCGAAATTAGAACGAAAGTCTACTTCCGCTACCGGCGCCGTTGCGACGGAACGGACAATCGGCATTACCTACGGACATGCCTAGCATCTTTGCTCAACGTCGCACATGCACATGCCATACACCACCAGAAGCGAATTGAAATGCTCTTTCTAATGAATAGAAGATACTGAAAGTCGCATCAGACATGTACACATGGTTAACCAAGAAATAACGCACTGATGTTGTTGGCGACGCACGGGACACGCGGCATGACACGCAGACGTATGTAGCTTGACATGCCAGTGCACATGGGCATGTCGTACATCGTCTTGAAGCCCATTTGCATGGGCTTTCACATGCACTGTAGATGTTAGGGATCTTCGAAAGGAGAGAGATATTATAAGGGGTTATTGGCGGGGTCGACATGAGTCGGCGGCGGAAGTCAAGCCGGATAGAAAAGCGGCACTATATGCAGACGGTTGCAGCTGTGCACAGCATTGCAGACGTGCATGTTATGCATCGCCAGAAACCCCATGAAAAGACCTTTCAAATGAATCATAGGTATTAGAAATCCAATGAGGGATAACGAAATTAGAACGAAAGTCTACTTCCGCTACCGGCGCCGTTGCGACGGAACGGACAATCGGCATTACCTACGGACATGCCTAGCATCTTTGCTCAACGTCGCACATGCACATGCCATACACCACCAGAAGCGAATTGAAATGCTCTTTCTAATGAATATAAGATACTGAAAGTCGCATCAGACATGTACACATGGTTAACCAAGAAATAACGCACTGATGGCGTTGGCGACGCACGGGACACGCGGCATGACACGCAGACGTATGTAGCTTGACATGCCAGTGCACATGGGCATGTCGTACATCGTCTTGAAGCCCATTTGCATGGGCTTTCACATGCACTGTAGATGTTAGGGATCTTCGAAAGGAGAGAGATATTATAAGGGGTTATTGGCGGGGTCGACATGAGTCGGCGGCGGAAGTCAAGCCGGATAGAAAAGCGGCACTATATGCAGACGGTTGCAGCTGTGCACAGCATTGCAGACGTGCATGTTATGCATCGCCAGAAACCCCATGAAAAGACCTTTCAAATGAATCATAGATATTAGAAATCCAATGAGGGATAACGAAATTAGAACGGAAGTCTACTTCCGCTACCGGCACCGCTGCGACGGAACGGACAATCGGCATTACCTACGGACATGCCTAGCATCTTTGCTCAACGTCGCACATGCACATGCCATACACCACCAGAAGCGAATTGAAATGCTCTTTCTAATGAATATAAGATACTGAAAGTCGCATCAGACATGTACACATGGTTAACCAAGAAATAACGCACTGATGACGTTGGCGACGCACGGGACACGCGGCATGACACGCAGACGTATGTAGCTTGACATGCCAGTGCACATGGGCATGTCGTACATCGTCTTGAAGCCCATTAGCATGGGCTTTCACATGCACTGTAGATGTTAG
This sequence comes from Haliotis asinina, assembly GCF_037392515.1. Classification (NCBI taxonomy): domain Eukaryota; kingdom Metazoa; phylum Mollusca; class Gastropoda; order Lepetellida; family Haliotidae; genus Haliotis; species Haliotis asinina. The sequence continues at coordinate 130,385 of NW_027133900.1, forward strand.
GGATCTTCGAAAGGAGAGAGATATTATAAGGGGTTATTGGCGGGGTCGACATGAGTGCACATGGGCATGTCGTACATCGTCTTGAAGCCTATTAGCATGGGCTTTCACATGCACTGTAGATGTTAGGGATCTTCGAAAGGAGAGAGATATTATAAGGGGTTATTGGCGGGGTCGACATGAGTCGGCGGCGGAAGTCAAGCCGGATAGAAAAGCGGCACTATATGCAGACTGTTGCAGCTGTGCACAACATTGCAGACGTGCATGTTATGCATCGCCAGAAACCCCATGAAAAGACCTTTCAAATGAATCATAGATATTAGAAATCCAATGAGGGATAACGAAATTAGAACGAAAGTCTACTTCCGCTACCGGCGCCGTTGCGACGGAACGGACAATCGGCATTACCTACGGACATGCCTAGCATCTTTGCTCAACGTCGCACATGCACATGCCATACACCACCAGAAGCGAATTGAAATGCTCTTTCTAATGAATAGAAGATACTGAAAGTCGCATCAGACATGTACACATGGTTAACCAAGAAATAACGCACTGATGTTGTTGGCGACGCACGGGACACGCGGCATGACACGCAGACGTATGTAGCTTGACATGCCAGTGCACATGGGCATGTCGTACATCGTCTTGAAGCCCATTTGCATGGGCTTTCACATGCACTGTAGATGTTAGGGATCTTCGAAAGGAGAGAGATATTATAAGGGGTTATTGGCGGGGTCGACATGAGTCGGCGGCGGAAGTCAAGCCGGATAGAAAAGCGGCACTATATGCAGACGGTTGCAGCTGTGCACAGCATTGCAGACGTGCATGTTATGCATCGCCAGAAACCCCATGAAAAGACCTTTCAAATGAATCATAGGTATTAGAAATCCAATGAGGGATAACGAAATTAGAACGAAAGTCTACTTCCGCTACCGGCGCCGTTGCGACGGAACGGACAAGCGGCATTACCTACGGACATGCCTAGCATCTTTGCTCAACGTCGCACATGCACATGCCATACACCACCAGAAGCGAATTGAAATGCTCTTTCTAATGAATATAAGATACTGAAAGTCGCATCAGACATGTACACATGGTTAACCAAGAAATAACGCACTGATGGCGTTGGCGACGCACGGGACACGCGGCATGACACGCAGACGTATGTAGCTTGACATGCCAGTGCACATGGGCATGTCGTACATCGTCTTGAAGCCCATTTGCATGGGCTTTCACATGCACTGTAGATGTTAGGGATCTTCGAAAGGAGAGAGATATTATAAGGGGTTATTGGCGGGGTCGACATGAGTCGGCGGCGGAAGTCAAGCCGGATAGAAAAGCGGCACTATATGCAGACGGTTGCAGCTGTGCACAGCATTGCAGACGTGCATGTTATGCATCGCCAGAAACCCCATGCAAAGACCTTTCAAATGAATCATAGACATTAGAAATCCAATGAGGGATAACGAAATTAGAACGAAAGTCTACTTCCGCTACCGGCGCCGTTGCGACGGAACGGACAATCGGCATTACCTACGGACATGCCTAGCATCTTTGCTCAACGTCGCACATGCACATGCCATACACCACCAGAAGCGAATTGAAATGCTCTTTCTAATGAATATAAGATACTGAAAGTCGCATCAGACATGTACACATGGTTAACCAAGAAATAACGCACTGATGACGTTGGCGACGCACGGGACACGCGGCATGACACGCAGACGTATGTAGCTTGACATGCCAGTGCACATGGGCATGTCGTACATCGTCTTGATGCCCATTAGCATGGGCTTTCACATGCACTGTAGATGTTAGGGATCTTCGAAAGGAGAGAGATATTATAAGGGGTTATTGGCGGGGTCGACATGAGTCGGCGGCGGAAGTCAAGCCGGATAGAAAAGCGGCACTATATGCAGACGGTTGCAGCTGTGCACAGCATTGCAGACGTGCATGTTATGCATCGCCAGAAACCCCATGAAAAGACCTTTCAAATGAATCATAGATATTAGAAATCCAATGAGGGATAACGAAATTAGAACGAAAGTCTACTTCCGCTACCGGCGCCGTTGCGACGGAACGGACAATCGGCATTACCTACGGACATGCCTAGCATCTTTGCTCAACGTCGCACATGCACATGCCATACACCACCAGAAGCGAATTGAAATGCTCTTTCTAATGAATATAAGATACTGAAAGTCGCATCAGACATGTACACATGGTTAACCAAGAAATAACGCACTGATGACGTTGGCGACGCACGGGACACGCGGCATGACACGCAGACGTATGTAGCTTGACATGCCAGTGCACATGGGCATGTCGTACATCGTCTTGATGCCCATTAGCATGGGCTTTCACATGCACTGTAGATGTTAGGGATCTTCGAAAGGAGAGAGATATTATAAGGGGTTATTGGCGGGGTCGACATGAGTCGGCGGCGGAAGTCAAGCCGGATAGAAAAGCGGCATTATATGCAGACGGTTGCAGCTGTGCACAGCATTGCAGACGTGCATGTTATGCATCGCCAGAAACCCCATGAAAAGACCTTTCAAATGAATCATAGATATTAGAAATCCAATGAGGGATAACGAAATTAGAACGAAAGTCTACTTCCGCTACCGGCGCCGTTGCGACGGAACGGACAATCGGCATTACCTACGGACATGCCTAGCATCTTTGCTCAACGTCGCACATGCACATGCCATACACCACCAGAAGCGAATTGAAATGCTCTTTCTAATGAATATAAGATACTGAAAGTCGCATCAGACATGTACACATGGTTAACCAAGGAATAACGCACTGATGACGTTGGCGACGCACGGGACACGCGGCATGACACGCAGACGTATGTAGCTTGACATGCCAGTGCACATGGGCATGTCGTACATCGTCTTGATGCCCATTAGCATGGGCTTTCACATGCACTGTAGATGTTAGGGATCTTCGAAAGGAGAGAGATATTATAAGGGGTTATTGGCGGGGTCGACATGAGTGCACATGGGCATGTCGTACATCGTCTTGAAGCCCATTAGCATGGGCTTTCACATGCACTGTAGATGTTAGGGATCTTCGAAAGGAGAGAGATATTATAAGGGGTTATTGGCGGGGTCGACATGAGTCGGCGGCGGAAGTCAAGCCGGATAGAAAAGCGGCACTATATGCAGACTGTTGCAGCTGTGCACAACATTGCAGACGTGCATGTTATGCATCGCCAGAAACCCCATGAAAAGACCTTTCAAATGAATCATAGATATTAGAAATCCAATGAGGGATAGCGAAATTAGAACGAAAGTCTACTTCCGCTACCGGCGCCGTTGCGACGGAACGGACAATCGGCATTACCTACGGACATGCCTAGCATCTTTGCTCAACGTCGCACATGCACATGCCATACACCACCAGAAGCGAATTGAAATGCTCTTTCTAATGAATATAAGATACTGAAAGTCGCATCAGACATGTACACATGGTTAACCAAGAAATAACGCACTGATGGCGTTGGCGACGCACGGGACACGCGGCATGACACGCAGACGTATGTAGCTTGACATGCCAGTGCACATGGGCATGTCGTACATCGTCTTGAAGCCCATTAGCATGGGCTTTCACATGCACTGTAGATGTTAGGGATCTTCGAAAGGAGAGAGATATTATAAGGGGTTATTGGCGGGGTCGACATGAGTGCACATGGGCATGTCGTACATCGTCTTGAAGCCCATTAGCATGGGCTTTCACATGCACTGTAGATGTTAGGGATCTTCGAAAGGAGAGAGATATTATAAGGGGTTATTGGCGGGGTCGACATGAGTCGGCGGCGGAAGTCAAGCCGGATAGAAAAGCGGCACTATATGCAGACTGTTGCAGCTGTGCACAACATTGCAGACGTGCATGTTATGCATCGCCAGAAACCCCATGAAAAGACCTTTCAAATGAATCATAGATATTAGAAATCCAATGAGGGATAACGAAATTAGAACGAAAGTCTACTTCCGCTACCGGCGCCGTTGCGACGGAACGGACAATCGGCATTACCTACGGACATGCCTAGCATCTTTGCTCAACGTCGCACATGCACATGCCATACACCACCAGAAGCGAATTGAAATGCTCTTTCTAATGAATATAAGATACTGAAAGTCGCATCAGACATGTACACATGGTTAACCAAGAAATAACGCACTGATGTTGTTGGCGACGCACGGGACACGCGGCATGACACGCAGACGTATGTAGCTTGACATGCCAGTGCACATGGGCATGTCGTACATCGTCTTGAAGCCCATTTGCATGGGCTTTCACATGCACTGTAGATGTTAGGGATCTTCGAAAGGAGAGAGATATTATAAGGGGTTATTGGCGGGGTCGACATGAGTCGGCGGCGGAAGTCAAGCCGGAGAGAAAAGCGGCACTATATGCAGACGGTTGCAGCTGTGCACAGCATTGCAGACGTGCATGTTATGCATCGCCAGAAACCCCATGCAAAGACCTTTCAAATGAATCATAGATATTAGAAATCCAATGAGGGATAACGAAATTAGAACGAAAGTCTACTTCCGCTACCGGCGCCGTTGCGACGGAACGGACAATCGGCATTACCTACGGACATGCCTAGCATCTTTGCTCAACGTCGCACATGCACATGCCATACACCACCAGAAGCGAATTGAAATGCTCTTTCTAATGAATATAAGATACTGAAAGTCGCATCAGACATGTACACATGGTTAACCAAGAAATAACGCACTGATGTTGTTGGCGACGCACGGGACACGCGGCATGACACGCAGACGTATGTAGCTTGAGATGCCAGTGCACATGGGCATGTCGTACATCGTCTTGAAGCCCATTTGCATGGGCTTTCACATGCACTGTAGATGTTAGGGATCTTCGAAAGGAGAGAGATATTATAAGGGGTTATTGGCGGGGTCGACATGAGTCGGCGGCGGAAGTCAAGCCGGATAGAAAAGCGGCACTATATGCAGACGGTTGCAGCTGTGCACAGCATTGCAGACGTGCATGTTATGCATCGCCAGAAACCCCATGAAAAGACATTTCAAATGAATCATAGGTATTAGAAATCCAATGAGGGATAACGAAATTAGAACGAAAGTCTACTTCCGCTACCGGCGCCGTTGCGACGGAACGGACAAGCGGCATTACCTACGGACATGCCTAGCATCTTTGCTCAACGTCGCACATGCACATGCCATACACCACCAGAAGCGAATTGAAATGCTCTTTCTAATGAATATAAGATACTGAAAGTCGCATCAGACATGTACACATGGTTAACCAAGAAATAACGCACTGATGGCGTTGGCGACGCACGGGACACGCGGGATGACACGCAGACGTATGTAGCTTGACATGCCAGTGCACATGGGCATGTCGTACATCGTCTTGAAGCCCATTTGCATGGGCTTTCACATGCACTGTAGATGTTAGGGATCTTCGAAAGGAGAGAGATATTATAAGGGGTTATTGGCGGGGTCGACATGAGTCGGCGGCGGAAGTCAAGCCGGATAGAAAAGCGGCACTATATGCAGACGGTTGCAGCTGTGCACAGCATTGCAGACGTGCATGTTATGCATCGCCAGAAACCCCATGCAAAGACCTTTCAAATGAATCATAGACATTAGAAATCCAATGAGGGATAACGAAATTAGAACGAAAGTCTACTTCCGCTACCGGCGCCGTTGCGACGGAACGGACAATCGGCATTACCTACGGACATGCCTAGCATCTTTGCTCAACGTCGCACATGCACATGCCATACACCACCAGAAGCGAATTGAAATGCTCTTTCTAATGAATATAAGATACTGAAAGTCGCATCAGACATGTACACATGGTTAACCAAGAAATAACGCACTGATGACGTTGGCGACGCACGGGACACGCGGCATGACACGCAGACGTATGTAGCTTGACATGCCAGTGCACATGGGCATGTCGTACATCGTCTTGATGCCCATTAGCATGGGCTTTCACATGCACTGTAGATGTTAGGGATCTTCGAAAGGAGAGAGATATTATAAGGGGTTATTGGCGGGGTCGACATGAGTCGGCGGCGGAAGTCAAGCCGGATAGAAAAGCGGCACTATATGCAGACGGTTGCAGCTGTGCACAGCATTGCAGACGTGCATGTTATGCATCGCCAGAAACCCCATGAAAAGACCTTTCAAATGAATCATAGATATTAGAAATCCAATGAGGGATAACGAAATTAGAACGAAAGTCTACTTCCGCTACCGGCGCCGTTGCGACGGAACGGACAATCGGCATTACCTACGGACATGCCTAGCATCTTTGCTCAACGTCGCACATGCACATGCCATACACCACCAGAAGCGAATTGAAATGCTCTTTCTAATGAATATAAGATACTGAAAGTCGCATCAGACATGTACACATGGTTAACCAAGAAATAACGCACTGATGACGTTGGCGACGCACGGGACACGCGGCATGACACGCAGACGTATGTAGCTTGACATGCCAGTGCACATGGGCATGTCGTACATCGTCTTGATGCCCATTAGCATGGGCTTTCACATGCACTGTAGATGTTAGGGATCTTCGAAAGGAGAGAGATATTATAAGGGGTTATTGGCGGGGTCGACATGAGTCGGCGGCGGAAGTCAAGCCGGATAGAAAAGCGGCACTATATGCAGACGGTTGCAGCTGTGCACAGCATTGCAGACGTGCATGTTATGCATCGCCAGAAACCCCATGAAAAGACCTTTCAAATGAATCATAGATATTAGAAATCCAATGAGGGATAACGAAATTAGAACGAAAGTCTACTTCCGCTACCGGCGCCGTTGCGACGGAACGGACAATCGGCATTACCTACGGACATGCCTAGCATCTTTGCTCAACGTCGCACATGCACATGCCATACACCACCAGAAGCGAATTGAAATGCTCTTTCTAATGAATATAAGATACTGAAAGTCGCATCAGACATGTACACATGGTTAACCAAGAAATAACGCACTGATGGCGTTGGCGACGCACGGGACACGCGGCATGACACGCAGACGTATGTAGCTTGACATGCCAGTGCACATGGGCATGTCGTACATCGTCTTGAAGCCCATTAGCATGGGCTTTCACATGCACTGTAGATGTTAGGGATCTTCGAAAGGAGAGAGATATTATAAGGGGTTATTGGCGGGGTCGACATGAGTGCACATGGGCATATCGTACATCGTCTTGAAGCCCATTAGCATGGGCTTTCACATGCACTGTAGATGTTAGGGATCTTCGAAAGGAGAGAGATATTATAAGGGGTTATTGGCGGGGTCGACATGAGTCGGCGGCGGAAGTCAAGCCGGATAGAAAAGCGGCACTATATGCAGACGGTTGCAGCTGTGCACAGCATTGCAGACGTGCATGTTATGCATCGCCAGAAACCCCATGAAAAGACCTTTCAAATGAATCATAGGTATTAGAAATCCAATGAGGGATAACGAAATTAGAACGAAAGTCTACTTCCGCTACCGGCGCCGTTGCGACGGAACGGACAAGCGGCATTACCTACGGACATGCCTAGCATCTTTGCTCAACGTCGCACATGCACATGCCATACACCACCAGAAGCGAATTGAAATGCTCTTTCTAATGAATATAAGATACTGAAAGTCGCATCAGACATGTACACATGGTTAACCAAGAAATAACGCACTGATGGCGTTGGCGACGCACGGGACACGCGGCATGACACGCAGACGTATGTAGCTTGACATGCCAGTGCACATGGGCATGTCGTACATCGTCTTGAAGCCCATTTGCATGGGCTTTCACATGCACTGTAGATGTTAGGGATCTTCGAAAGGAGAGAGATATTATAAGGGGTTATTGGCGGGGTCGACATGAGTCGGCGGCGGAAGTCAAGCCGGATAGAAAAGCGGCACTATATGCAGACGGTTGCAGCTGTGCACAGCATTGCAGACGTGCATGTTATGCATCGCCAGAAACCCCATGCAAAGACCTTTCAAATGAATCATAGACATTAGAAATCCAATGAGGGATAACGAAATTAGAACGAAAGTCTACTTCCGCTACCGGCGCCGTTGCGACGGAACGGACAATCGGCATTACCTACGGACATGCCTAGCATCTTTGCTCAACGTCGCACATGCACATGCCATACACCACCAGAAGCGAATTGAAATGCTCTTTCTAATGAATATAAGATACTGAAAGTCGCATCAGACATGTACACATGGTTAACCAAGAAATAACGCACTGATGACGTTGGCGACGCACGGGACACGCGGCATGACACGCAGACGTATGTAGCTTGACATGCCAGTGCACATGGGCATGTCGTACATCGTCTTGATGCCCATTAGCATGGGCTTTCACATGCACTGTAGATGTTAGGGATCTTCGAAAGGAGAGAGATATTATAAGGGGTTATTGGCGGGGTCGACATGAGTCGGCGGCGGAAGTCAAGCCGGATAGAAAAGCGGCACTATATGCAGACGGTTGCAGCTGTGCACAGCATTGCAGACGTGCATGTTATGCATCGCCAGAAACCCCATGAAAAGACCTTTCAAATGAATCATAGATATTAGAAATCCAATGAGGGATAACGAAATTAGAACGAAAGTCTACTTCCGCTACCGGCGCCGTTGCGACGGAACGGACAATCGGCATTACCTACGGACATGCCTAGCATCTTTGCTCAACGTCGCACATGCACATGCCATACACCACCAGAAGCGAATTGAAATGCTCTTTCTAATGAATATAAGATACTGAAAGTCGCATCAGACATGTACACATGGTTAACCAAGAAATAACGCACTGATGGCGTTGGCGACGCACGGGACACGCGGCATGACACGCAGACGTATGTAGCTTGACATGCCAGTGCACATGGGCATGTCGTACATCGTCTTGAAGCCCATTAGCATGGGCTTTCACATGCACTGTAGATGTTAGGGATCTTCGAAAGGAGAGAGATATTATAAGGGGTTATTGGCGGGGTCGACATGAGTGCACATGGGCATGTCGTACATCGTCTTGAAGCCCATTAGCATGGGCTTTCACATGCACTGTAGATGTTAGGGATCTTCGAAAGGAGAGAGATATTATAAGGGGTTATTGGCGGGGTCGACATGAGTCGGCGGCGGAAGTCAAGCCGGATAGAAAAGCGGCACTATATGCAGACTGTTGCAGCTGTGCACAACATTGCAGACGTGCATGTTATGCATCGCCAGAAACCCCATGAAAAGACCTTTCAAATGAATCATAGATATTAGAAATCCAATGAGGGATAGCGAAATTAGAACGAAAGTCTACTTCCGCTACCGGCGCCGTTGCGACGGAACGGACAATCGGCATTACCTACGGACATGCCTAGCATCTTTGCTCAACGTCGCACATGCACATGCCATACACCACCAGAAGCGAATTGAAATGCTCTTTCTAATGAATATAAGATACTGAAAGTCGCATCAGACATGTACACATGGTTAACCAAGAAATAACGCACTGATGTTGTTGGCGACGCACGGGACACGCGGCATGACACGCAGACGTATGTAGCTTGACATGCCAGTGCACATGGGCATGTCGTACATCGTCTTGAAGCCCATTTGCATGGGCTTTCACATGCACTGTAGATGTTAGGGATCTTCGAAAGGAGAGAGATATTATAAGGGGTTATTGGCGGGGTCGACATGAGTCGGCGGCGGAAGTCAAGCCGGATAGAAAAGCGGCACTATATGCAGACGGTTGCAGCTGTGCACAGCATTGCAGACGTGCATGTTATGCATCGCCAGAAACCCCATGCAAAGACCTTTCAAATGAATCATAGACATTAGAAATCCAATGAGGGATAACGAAATTAGAACGAAAGTCTACTTCCGCTACCGGCGCCGTTGCGACGGAACGGACAATCGGCATTACCTACGGACATGCCTAGCATCTTTGCTCAACGTCGCACATGCACATGCCATACACCACCAGAAGCGAATTGAAATGCTCTTTCTAATGAATATAAGATACTGAAAGTCGCATCAGACATGTACACATGGTTAACCAAGAAATAACGCACTGATGTTGTTGGCGACGCACGGGACACGCGGCATGACACGCAGACGTATGTAGCTTGACATGCCAGTGCACATGGGCATGTCGTACATCGTCTTGAAGCCCATTTGCATGGGCTTTCACATGCACTGTAGATGTTAGGGATCTTCGAAAGGAGAGAGATATTATAAGGGGTTATTGGCGGGGTCGACATGAGTCGGCGGCGGAAGTCAAGCCGGATAGAAAAGCGGCACTATATGCAGACGGTTGCAGCTGTGCACAGCATTGCAGACGTGCATGTTATGCATCGCCAGAAACCCCATGCAAAGACCTTTCAAATGAATCATAGGTATTAGAAATCCAATGAGGGATAACGAAATTAGAACGAAAGTCTACTTCCGCTACCGGCGCCGTTGCGACGGAACGGACAATCGGCATTACCTACGGACATGCCTAGCATCTTTGCTCAACGTCGCACATGCACATGCCATACACCACCAGAAGCGAATTGAAATGCTCTTTCTAATGAATATAAGATACTGAAAGTCGCATCAGACATGTACACATGGTTAACCAAGAAATAACGCACTGATGTTGTTGGCGACGCACGGGACACGCGGCATGACACGCAGACGTATGTAGCTTGACATGCCAGTGCACATGGGCATGTCGTACATCGTCTTGAAGCCCATTTGCATGGGCTTTCACATGCACTGTAGATGTTAGGGATCTTCGAAAGGAGAGAGATATTATAAGGGGTTATTGGCGGGGTCGACATGAGTCGGCGGCGGAAGTCAAGCCGGATAGAAAAGCGGCACTATATGCAGACGGTTGCAGCTGTGCACAGCATTGCAGACGTGCATGTTATGCATCGCCAGAAACCCCATGCAAAGACCTTTCAAATGAATCATAGGTATTAGAAATCCAATGAGGGATAACGAAATTAGAACGAAAGTCTACTTCCGCTACCGGCGCCGTTGCGACGGAACGGACAATCGGCATTACCTACGGACATGCCTAGCATCTTTGCTCAACGTCGCACATGCACATGCCATACACCACCAGAAGCGAATTGAAATGCTCTTTCTAATGAATATAAGATACTGAAAGTCGCATCAGACATGTACACATGGTTAACCAAGAAATAACGCACTGATGGCGTTGGCGACGCACGGGACACGCGGCATGACACGCAGACGTATGTAGCTTGACATGCCAGTGCACATGGGCATGTCGTACATCGTCTTGAAGCCCATTTGCATGGGCTTTCACATGCACTGTAGATGTTAGGGATCTTCGAAAGGAGAGAGATATTATAAGGGGTTATTGGCGGGGTCGACATGAGTCGGCGGCGGAAGTCAAGCCGGATAGAAAAGCGGCACTATATGCAGACGGTTGCAGCTGTGCACAGCATTGCAGACGTGCATGTTATGCATCGCCAGAAACCCCATGCAAAGACCTTTCAAATGAATCATAGACATTAGAAATCCAATGAGGGATAACGAAATTAGAACGAAAGTCTACTTCCGCTACCGGCGCCGTTGCGACGGAACGGACAATCGGCATTACCTACGGACATGCCTAGCATCTTTGCTCAACGTCGCACATGCACATGCCATACACCACCAGAAGCGAATTGAAATGCTCTTTCTAATGAATATAAGATACTGAAAGTCGCATCAGACATGTACACATGGTTAACCAAGAAATAACGCACTGATGACGTTGGCGACGCACGGGACACGCGGCATGACACGCAGACGTATGTAGCTTGACATGCCAGTGCACATGGGCATGTCGTACATCGTCTTGATGCCCATTAGCATGGGCTTTCACATGCACTGTAGATGTTAGGGATCTTCGAAAGGAGAGAGATATTATAAGGGGTTATTGGCGGGGTCGACATGAGTGCACATGGGCATGTCGTACATCGTCTTGAAGCCCATTAGCATGGGCTTTCACATGCACTGTAGATGTTAGGGATCTTCGAAAGGAGAGAGATATTATAAGGGGTTATTGGCGGGGTCGACATGAGTCGGCGGCGGAAGTCAAGCCGGATAGAAAAGCGGCACTATATGCAGACTGTTGCAGCTGTGCACAACATTGCAGACGTGCATGTTATGCATCGCCAGAAACCCCATGAAAAGACCTTTCAAATGAATCATAGATATTAGAAATCCAATGAGGGATAGCGAAATTAGAACGAAAGTCTACTTCCGCTACCGGCGCCGTTGCGACGGAACGGACAATCGGCATTACCTACGGACATGCCTAGCATCTTTGCTCAACGTCGCACATGCACATGCCATACACCACCAGAAGCGAATTGAAATGCTCTTTCTAATGAATAGAAGATACTGAAAGTCGCATCAGACATGTACACATGGTTAACCAAGAAATAACGCACTGATGTTGTTGGCGACGCACGGGACACGCGGCATGACACGCAGACGTATGTAGCTTGACATGCCAGTGCACATGGGCATGTCGTACATCGTCTTGAAGCCCATTTGCATGGGCTTTCACATGCACTGTAGATGTTAGGGATCTTCGAAAGGAGAGAGATATTATAAGGGGTTATTGGCGGGGTCGACATGAGTCGGCGGCGGAAGTCAAGCCGGATAGAAAAGCGGCACTATATGCAGACGGTTGCAGCTGTGCACAGCATTGCAGACGTGCATGTTATGCATCGCCAGAAACCCCATGAAAAGACCTTTCAAATGAATCATAGGTATTAGAAATCCAATGAGGGATAACGAAATTAGAACGAAAGTCTACTTCCGCTACCGGCGCCGTTGCGACGGAACGGACAATCGGCATTACCTACGGACATGCCTAGCATCTTTGCTCAACGTCGCACATGCACATGCCATACACCACCAGAAGCGAATTGAAATGCTCTTTCTAATGAATATAAGATACTGAAAGTCGCATCAGACATGTACACATGGTTAACCAAGAAATAACGCACTGATGGCGTTGGCGACGCACGGGACACGCGGCATGACACGCAGACGTATGTAGCTTGACATGCCAGTGCACATGGGCATGTCGTACATCGTCTTGAAGCCCATTTGCATGGGCTTTCACATGCACTGTAGATGTTAGGGATCTTCGAAAGGAGAGAGATATTATAAGGGGTTATTGGCGGGGTCGACATGAGTCGGCGGCGGAAGTCAAGCCGGATAGAAAAGCGGCACTATATGCAGACGGTTGCAGCTGTGCACAGCATTGCAGACGTGCATGTTATGCATCGCCAGAAACCCCATGAAAAGACCTTTCAAATGAATCATAGATATTAGAAATCCAATGAGGGATAACGAAATTAGAACGGAAGTCTACTTCCGCTACCGGCACCGCTGCGACGGAACGGACAATCGGCATTACCTACGGACATGCCTAGCATCTTTGCTCAACGTCGCACATGCACATGCCATACACCACCAGAAGCGAATTGAAATGCTCTTTCTAATGAATATAAGATACTGAAAGTCGCATCAGACATGTACACATGGTTAACCAAGAAATAACGCACTGATGACGTTGGCGACGCACGGGACACGCGGCATGACACGCAGACGTATGTAGCTTGACATGCCAGTGCACATGGGCATGTCGTACATCGTCTTGAAGCCCATTAGCATGGGCTTTCACATGCACTGTAGATGTTAGGGATCTTCGAAAGGAGAGAGATATTATAAGGGGTTATTGGCGGGGTCGACATGAGTGCACATGGGCATGTCGTACATCGTCTTGAAGCCTATTAGCATGGGCTTTCACATGCACTGTAGATGTTAGGGATCTTCGAAAGGAGAGAGATATTATAAGGGGTTATTGGCGGGGTCGACATGAGTCGGCGGCGGAAGTCAAGCCGGATAGAAAAGCGGCACTATATGCAGACTGTTGCAGCTGTGCACAACATTGCAGACGTGCATGTTATGCATCGCCAGAAACCCCATGAAAAGACCTTTCAAATGAATCATAGATATTAGAAATCCAATGAGGGATAACGAAATTAGAACGAAAGTCTACTTCCGCTACCGGCGCCGTTGCGACGGAACGGACAATCGGCATTACCTACGGACATGCCTAGCATCTTTGCTCAACGTCGCACATGCACATGCCATACACCACCAGAAGCGAATTGAAATGCTCTTTCTAATGAATATAAGATACTGAAAGTCGCATCAGACATGTACACATGGTTAACCAAGAAATAACGCACTGATGTTGTTGGCGACGCACGGGACACGCGGCATGACACGCAGACGTATGTAGCTTGACATGCCAGTGCACATGGGCATGTCGTACATCGTCTTGAAGCCCATTTGCATGGGCTTTCACATGCACTGTAGATGTTAGGGATCTTCGAAAGGAGAGAGATATTATAAGGGGTTATTGGCGGGGTCGACATGAGTCGGCGGCGGAAGTCAAGCCGGATAGAAAAGCGGCACTATATGCAGACGGTTGCAGCTGTGCACAGCATTGCAGACGTGCATGTTATGCATCGCCAGAAACCCCATGAAAAGACCTTTCAAATGAATCATAGGTATTAGAAATCCAATGAGGGATAACGAAATTAGAACGAAAGTCTACTTCCGCTACCGGCGCCGTTGCGACGGAACGGACAAGCGGCATTACCTACGGACATGCCTAGCATCTTTGCTCAACGTCGCACATGCACATGCCATACACCACCAGAAGCGAATTGAAATGCTCTTTCTAATGAATATAAGATACTGAAAGTCGCATCAGACATGTACACATGGTTAACCAAGAAATAACGCACTGATGGCGTTGGCGACGCACGGGACACGCGGCATGACACGCAGACGTATGTAGCTTGACATGCCAGTGCACATGGGCATGTCGTACATCGTCTTGAAGCCCATTTGCATGGGCTTTCACATGCACTGTAGATGTTAGGGATCTTCGAAAGGAGAGAGATATTATAAGGGGTTATTGGCGGGGTCGACATGAGTCGGCGGCGGAAGTCAAGCCGGATAGAAAAGCGGCACTATATGCAGACGGTTGCAGCTGTGCACAGCATTGCAGACGTGCATGTTATGCATCGCCAGAAACCCCATGCAAAGACCTTTCAAATGAATCATAGACATTAGAAATCCAATGAGGGATAACGAAATTAGAACGAAAGTCTACTTCCGCTACCGGCGCCGTTGCGACGGAACGGACAATCGGCATTACCTACGGACATGCCTAGCATCTTTGCTCAACGTCGCACATGCACATGCCATACACCACCAGAAGCGAATTGAAATGCTCTTTCTAATGAATATAAGATACTGAAAGTCGCATCAGACATGTACACATGGTTAACCAAGAAATAACGCACTGATGACGTTGGCGACGCACGGGACACGCGGCATGACACGCAGACGTATGTAGCTTGACATGCCAGTGCACATGGGCATGTCGTACATCGTCTTGATGCCCATTAGCATGGGCTTTCACATGCACTGTAGATGTTAGGGATCTTCGAAAGGAGAGAGATATTATAAGGGGTTATTGGCGGGGTCGACATGAGTCGGCGGCGGAAGTCAAGCCGGATAGAAAAGCGGCACTATATGCAGACGGTTGCAGCTGTGCACAGCATTGCAGACGTGCATGTTATGCATCGCCAGAAACCCCATGAAAAGACCTTTCAAATGAATCATAGATATTAGAAATCCAATGAGGGATAACGAAATTAGAACGAAAGTCTACTTCCGCTACCGGCGCCGTTGCGACGGAACGGACAATCGGCATTACCTACGGACATGCCTAGCATCTTTGCTCAACGTCGCACATGCACATGCCATACACCACCAGAAGCGAATTGAAATGCTCTTTCTAATGAATATAAGATACTGAAAGTCGCATCAGACATGTACACATGGTTAACCAAGAAATAACGCACTGATGACGTTGGCGACGCACGGGACACGCGGCATGACACGCAGACGTATGTAGCTTGACATGCCAGTGCACATGGGCATGTCGTACATCGTCTTGATGCCCATTAGCATGGGCTTTCACATGCACTGTAGATGTTAGGGATCTTCGAAAGGAGAGAGATATTATAAGGGGTTATTGGCGGGGTCGACATGAGTCGGCGGCGGAAGTCAAGCCGGATAGAAAAGCGGCATTATATGCAGACGGTTGCAGCTGTGCACAGCATTGCAGACGTGCATGTTATGCATCGCCAGAAACCCCATGAAAAGACCTTTCAAATGAATCATAGATATTAGAAATCCAATGAGGGATAACGAAATTAGAACGAAAGTCTACTTCCGCTACCGGCGCCGTTGCGACGGAACGGACAATCGGCATTACCTACGGACATGCCTAGCATCTTTGCTCAACGTCGCACATGCACATGCCATACACCACCAGAAGCGAATTGAAATGCTCTTTCTAATGAATATAAGATACTGAAAGTCGCATCAGACATGTACACATGGTTAACCAAGAAATAACGCACTGATGGCGTTGGCGACGCACGGGACACGCGGCATGACACGCAGACGTATGTAGCTTGACATGCCAGTGCACATGGGCATGTCGTACATCGTCTTGAAGCCCATTAGCATGGGCTTTCACATGCACTGTAGATGTTAGGGATCTTCGAAAGGAGAGAGATATTATAAGGGGTTATTGGCGGGGTCGACATGAGTGCACATGGGCATGTCGTACATCGTCTTGAAGCCCATTAGCATGGGCTTTCACATGCACTGTAGATGTTAGGGATCTTCGAAAGGAGAGAGATATTATAAGGGGTTATTGGCGGGGTCGACATGAGTCGGCGGCGGAAGTCAAGCCGGATAGAAAAGCGGCACTATATGCAGACTGTTGCAGCTGTGCACAACATTGCAGACGTGCATGTTATGCATCGCCAGAAACCCCATGAAAAGACCTTTCAAATGAATCATAGATATTAGAAATCCAATGAGGGATAACGAAATTAGAACGAAAGTCTACTTCCGCTACCGGCGCCGTTGCGACGGAACGGACAATCGGCATTACCTACGGACATGCCTAGCATCTTTGCTCAACGTCGCACATGCACATGCCATACACCACCAGAAGCGAATTGAAATGCTCTTTCTAATGAATATAAGATACTGAAAGTCGCATCAGACATGTACACATGGTTAACCAAGAAATAACGCACTGATGTTGTTGGCGACGCACGGGACACGCGGCATGACACGCAGACGTATGTAGCTTGACATGCCAGTGCACATGGGCATGTCGTACATCGTCTTGAAGCCCATTTGCATGGGCTTTCACATGCACTGTAGATGTTAGGGATCTTCGAAAGGAGAGAGATATTATAAGGGGTTATTGGCGGGGTCGACATGAGTCGGCGGCGGAAGTCAAGCCGGAGAGAAAAGCGGCACTATATGCAGACGGTTGCAGCTGTGCACAGCATTGCAGACGTGCATGTTATGCATCGCCAGAAACCCCATGCAAAGACCTTTCAAATGAATCATAGATATTAGAAATCCAATGAGGGATAACGAAATTAGAACGAAAGTCTACTTCCGCTACCGGCGCCGTTGCGACGGAACGGACAATCGGCATTACCTACGGACATGCCTAGCATCTTTGCTCAACGTCGCACATGCACATGCCATACACCACCAGAAGCGAATTGAAATGCTCTTTCTAATGAATATAAGATACTGAAAGTCGCATCAGACATGTACACATGGTTAACCAAGAAATAACGCACTGATGTTGTTGGCGACGCACGGGACACGCGGCATGACACGCAGACGTATGTAGCTTGAGATGCCAGTGCACATGGGCATGTCGTACATCGTCTTGAAGCCCATTTGCATGGGCTTTCACATGCACTGTAGATGTTAGGGATCTTCGAAAGGAGAGAGATATTATAAGGGGTTATTGGCGGGGTCGACATGAGTCGGCGGCGGAAGTCAAGCCGGATAGAAAAGCGGCACTATATGCAGACGGTTGCAGCTGTGCACAGCATTGCAGACGTGCATGTTATGCATCGCCAGAAACCCCATGAAAAGACATTTCAAATGAATCATAGGTATTAGAAATCCAATGAGGGATAACGAAATTAGAACGAAAGTCTACTTCCGCTACCGGCGCCGTTGCGACGGAACGGACAAGCGGCATTACCTACGGACATGCCTAGCATCTTTGCTCAACGTCGCACATGCACATGCCATACACCACCAGAAGCGAATTGAAATGCTCTTTCTAATGAATATAAGATACTGAAAGTCGCATCAGACATGTACACATGGTTAACCAAGAAATAACGCACTGATGGCGTTGGCGACGCACGGGACACGCGGGATGACACGCAGACGTATGTAGCTTGACATGCCAGTGCACATGGGCATGTCGTACATCGTCTTGAAGCCCATTTGCATGGGCTTTCACATGCACTGTAGATGTTAGGGATCTTCGAAAGGAGAGAGATATTATAAGGGGTTATTGGCGGGGTCGACATGAGTCGGCGGCGGAAGTCAAGCCGGATAGAAAAGCGGCACTATATGCAGACGGTTGCAGCTGTGCACAGCATTGCAGACGTGCATGTTATGCATCGCCAGAAACCCCATGCAAAGACCTTTCAAATGAATCATAGACATTAGAAATCCAATGAGGGATAACGAAATTAGAACGAAAGTCTACTTCCGCTACCGGCGCCGTTGCGACGGAACGGACAATCGGCATTACCTACGGACATGCCTAGCATCTTTGCTCAACGTCGCACATGCACATGCCATACACCACCAGAAGCGAATTGAAATGCTCTTTCTAATGAATATAAGATACTGAAAGTCGCATCAGACATGTACACATGGTTAACCAAGAAATAACGCACTGATGACGTTGGCGACGCACGGGACACGCGGCATGACACGCAGACGTATGTAGCTTGACATGCCAGTGCACATGGGCATGTCGTACATCGTCTTGATGCCCATTAGCATGGGCTTTCACATGCACTGTAGATGTTAGGGATCTTCGAAAGGAGAGAGATATTATAAGGGGTTATTGGCGGGGTCGACATGAGTCGGCGGCGGAAGTCAAGCCGGATAGAAAAGCGGCACTATATGCAGACGGTTGCAGCTGTGCACAGCATTGCAGACGTGCATGTTATGCATCGCCAGAAACCCCATGAAAAGACCTTTCAAATGAATCATAGATATTAGAAATCCAATGAGGGATAACGAAATTAGAACGAAAGTCTACTTCCGCTACCGGCGCCGTTGCGACGGAACGGACAATCGGCATTACCTACGGACATGCCTAGCATCTTTGCTCAACGTCGCACATGCACATGCCATACACCACCAGAAGCGAATTGAAATGCTCTTTCTAATGAATATAAGATACTGAAAGTCGCATCAGACATGTACACATGGTTAACCAAGAAATAACGCACTGATGACGTTGGCGACGCACGGGACACGCGGCATGACACGCAGACGTATGTAGCTTGACATGCCAGTGCACATGGGCATGTCGTACATCGTCTTGATGCCCATTAGCATGGGCTTTCACATGCACTGTAGATGTTAGGGATCTTCGAAAGGAGAGAGATATTATAAGGGGTTATTGGCGGGGTCGACATGAGTCGGCGGCGGAAGTCAAGCCGGATAGAAAAGCGGCACTATATGCAGACGGTTGCAGCTGTGCACAGCATTGCAGACGTGCATGTTATGCATCGCCAGAAACCCCATGAAAAGACCTTTCAAATGAATCATAGATATTAGAAATCCAATGAGGGATAACGAAATTAGAACGAAAGTCTACTTCCGCTACCGGCGCCGTTGCGACGGAACGGACAATCGGCATTACCTACGGACATGCCTAGCATCTTTGCTCAACGTCGCACATGCACATGCCATACACCACCAGAAGCGAATTGAAATGCTCTTTCTAATGAATATAAGATACTGAAAGTCGCATCAGACATGTACACATGGTTAACCAAGAAATAACGCACTGATGGCGTTGGCGACGCACGGGACACGCGGCATGACACGCAGACGTATGTAGCTTGACATGCCAGTGCACATGGGCATGTCGTACATCGTCTTGAAGCCCATTAGCATGGGCTTTCACATGCACTGTAGATGTTAGGGATCTTCGAAAGGAGAGAGATATTATAAGGGGTTATTGGCGGGGTCGACATGAGTGCACATGGGCATGTCGTACATCGTCTTGAAGCCCATTAGCATGGGCTTTCACATGCACTGTAGATGTTAGGGATCTTCGAAAGGAGAGAGATATTATAAGGGGTTATTGGCGGGGTCGACATGAGTCGGCGGCGGAAGTCAAGCCGGATAGAAAAGCGGCACTATATGCAGACGGTTGCAGCTGTGCACAGCATTGCAGACGTGCATGTTATGCATCGCCAGAAACCCCATGAAAAGACCTTTCAAATGAATCATAGGTATTAGAAATCCAATGAGGGATAACGAAATTAGAACGAAAGTCTACTTCCGCTACCGGCGCCGTTGCGACGGAACGGACAAGCGGCATTACCTACGGACATGCCTAGCATCTTTGCTCAACGTCGCACATGCACATGCCATACACCACCAGAAGCGAATTGAAATGCTCTTTCTAATGAATATAAGATACTGAAAGTCGCATCAGACATGTACACATGGTTAACCAAGAAATAACGCACTGATGGCGTTGGCGACGCACGGGACACGCGGCATGACACGCAGACGTATGTAGCTTGACATGCCAGTGCACATGGGCATGTCGTACATCGTCTTGAAGCCCATTTGCATGGGCTTTCACATGCACTGTAGATGTTAGGGATCTTCGAAAGGAGAGAGATATTATAAGGGGTTATTGGCGGGGTCGACATGAGTCGGCGGCGGAAGTCAAGCCGGATAGAAAAGCGGCACTATATGCAGACGGTTGCAGCTGTGCACAGCATTGCAGACGTGCATGTTATGCATCGCCAGAAACCCCATGCAAAGACCTTTCAAATGAATCATAGACATTAGAAATCCAATGAGGGATAACGAAATTAGAACGAAAGTCTACTTCCGCTACCGGCGCCGTTGCGACGGAACGGACAATCGGCATTACCTACGGACATGCCTAGCATCTTTGCTCAACGTCGCACATGCACATGCCATACACCACCAGAAGCGAATTGAAATGCTCTTTCTAATGAATATAAGATACTGAAAGTCGCATCAGACATGTACACATGGTTAACCAAGAAATAACGCACTGATGACGTTGGCGACGCACGGGACACGCGGCATGACACGCAGACGTATGTAGCTTGACATGCCAGTGCACATGGGCATGTCGTACATCGTCTTGATGCCCATTAGCATGGGCTTTCACATGCACTGTAGATGTTAGGGATCTTCGAAAGGAGAGAGATATTATAAGGGGTTATTGGCGGGGTCGACATGAGTCGGCGGCGGAAGTCAAGCCGGATAGAAAAGCGGCACTATATGCAGACGGTTGCAGCTGTGCACAGCATTGCAGACGTGCATGTTATGCATCGCCAGAAACCCCATGAAAAGACCTTTCAAATGAATCATAGATATTAGAAATCCAATGAGGGATAACGAAATTAGAACGAAAGTCTACTTCCGCTACCGGCGCCGTTGCGACGGAACGGACAATCGGCATTACCTACGGACATGCCTAGCATCTTTGCTCAACGTCGCACATGCACATGCCATACACCACCAGAAGCGAATTGAAATGCTCTTTCTAATGAATATAAGATACTGAAAGTCGCATCAGACATGTACACATGGTTAACCAAGAAATAACGCACTGATGACGTTGGCGACGCACGGGACACGCGGCATGACACGC
This sequence comes from Haliotis asinina, assembly GCF_037392515.1. Lineage (NCBI taxonomy): Eukaryota > Metazoa > Mollusca > Gastropoda > Lepetellida > Haliotidae > Haliotis > Haliotis asinina. Next base: position 152,291 of record NW_027133900.1, read on the forward strand.
AGACGTATGTAGCTTGACATGCCAGTGCACATGGGCATGTCGTACATCGTCTTGATGCCCATTAGTATGGGCTTTCACATGCACTGTAGATGTTAGGGATCTTCGAAAGGAGAGAGATATTATAAGGGGTTATTGGCGGGGTCGACATGAGTCGGCGGCGGAAGTCAAGCCGGATAGAAAAGCGGCACTATATGCAGACGGTTGCAGCTGTGCACAGCATTGCAGACGTGCATGTTATGCATCGCCAGAAACCCCATGAAAAGACCTTTCAAATGAATCATAGATATTAGAAATCCAATGAGGGATAACGAAATTAGAACGAAAGTCTACTTCCGCTACCGGCGCCGTTGCGACGGAACGGACAATCGGCATTACCTACGGACATGCCTAGCATCTTTGCTCAACGTCGCACATGCACATGCCATACACCACCAGAAGCGAATTGAAATGCTCTTTCTAATGAATATAAGATACTGAAAGTCGCATCAGACATGTACACATGGTTAACCAAGAAATAACGCACTGATGGCGTTGGCGACGCACGGGACACGCGGCATGACACGCAGACGTATGTAGCTTGACATGCCAGTGCACATGGGCATGTCGTACATCGTCTTGAAGCCCATTAGCATGGGCTTTCACATGCACTGTAGATGTTAGGGATCTTCGAAAGGAGAGAGATATTATAAGGGGTTATTGGCGGGGTCGACATGAGTGCACATGGGCATGTCGTACATCGTCTTGAAGCCCATTAGCATGGGCTTTCACATGCACTGTAGATGTTAGGGATCTTCGAAAGGAGAGAGATATTATAAGGGGTTATTGGCGGGGTCGACATGAGTCGGCGGCGGAAGTCAAGCCGGATAGAAAAGCGGCACTATATGCAGACTGTTGCAGCTGTGCACAACATTGCAGACGTGCATGTTATGCATCGCCAGAAACCCCATGAAAAGACCTTTCAAATGAATCATAGATATTAGAAATCCAATGAGGGATAACGAAATTAGAACGAAAGTCTACTTCCGCTACCGGCGCCGTTGCGACGGAACGGACAATCGGCATTACCTACGGACATGCCTAGCATCTTTGCTCAACGTCGCACATGCACATGCCATACACCACCAGAAGCGAATTGAAATGCTCTTTCTAATGAATATAAGATACTGAAAGTCGCATCAGACATGTACACATGGTTAACCAAGAAATAACGCACTGATGTTGTTGGCGACGCACGGGACACGCGGCATGACACGCAGACGTATGTAGCTTGACATGCCAGTGCACATGGGCATGTCGTACATCGTCTTGAAGCCCATTTGCATGGGCTTTCACATGCACTGTAGATGTTAGGGATCTTCGAAAGGAGAGAGATATTATAAGGGGTTATTGGCGGGGTCGACATGAGTCGGCGGCGGAAGTCAAGCCGGATAGAAAAGCGGCACTATATGCAGACGGTTGCAGCTGTGCACAGCATTGCAGACGTGCATGTTATGCATCGCCAGAAACCCCATGCAAAGACCTTTCAAATGAATCATAGACATTAGAAATCCAATGAGGGATAACGAAATTAGAACGAAAGTCTACTTCCGCTACCGGCGCCGTTGCGACGGAACGGACAATCGGCATTACCTACGGACATGCCTAGCATCTTTGCTCAACGTCGCACATGCACATGCCATACACCACCAGAAGCGAATTGAAATGCTCTTTCTAATGAATATAAGATACTGAAAGTCGCATCAGACATGTACACATGGTTAACCAAGAAATAACGCACTGATGTTGTTGGCGACGCACGGGACACGCGGCATGACACGCAGACGTATGTAGCTTGACATGCCAGTGCACATGGGCATGTCGTACATCGTCTTGAAGCCCATTTGCATGGGCTTTCACATGCACTGTAGATGTTAGGGATCTTCGAAAGGAGAGAGATATTATAAGGGGTTATTGGCGGGGTCGACATGAGTCGGCGGCGGAAGTCAAGCCGGATAGAAAAGCGGCACTATATGCAGACGGTTGCAGCTGTGCACAGCATTGCAGACGTGCATGTTATGCATCGCCAGAAACCCCATGCAAAGACCTTTCAAATGAATCATAGGTATTAGAAATCCAATGAGGGATAACGAAATTAGAACGAAAGTCTACTTCCGCTACCGGCGCCGTTGCGACGGAACGGACAATCGGCATTACCTACGGACATGCCTAGCATCTTTGCTCAACGTCGCACATGCACATGCCATACACCACCAGAAGCGAATTGAAATGCTCTTTCTAATGAATATAAGATACTGAAAGTCGCATCAGACATGTACACATGGTTAACCAAGAAATAACGCACTGATGTTGTTGGCGACGCACGGGACACGCGGCATGACACGCAGACGTATGTAGCTTGACATGCCAGTGCACATGGGCATGTCGTACATCGTCTTGAAGCCCATTTGCATGGGCTTTCACATGCACTGTAGATGTTAGGGATCTTCGAAAGGAGAGAGATATTATAAGGGGTTATTGGCGGGGTCGACATGAGTCGGCGGCGGAAGTCAAGCCGGATAGAAAAGCGGCACTATATGCAGACGGTTGCAGCTGTGCACAGCATTGCAGACGTGCATGTTATGCATCGCCAGAAACCCCATGCAAAGACCTTTCAAATGAATCATAGGTATTAGAAATCCAATGAGGGATAACGAAATTAGAACGAAAGTCTACTTCCGCTACCGGCGCCGTTGCGACGGAACGGACAAGCGGCATTACCTACGGACATGCCTAGCATCTTTGCTCAACGTCGCACATGCACATGCCATACACCACCAGAAGCGAATTGAAATGCTCTTTCTAATGAATATAAGATACTGAAAGTCGCATCAGACATGTACACATGGTTAACCAAGAAATAACGCACTGATGGCGTTGGCGACGCACGGGACACGCGGCATGACACGCAGACGTATGTAGCTTGACATGCCAGTGCACATGGGCATGTCGTACATCGTCTTGAAGCCCATTTGCATGGGCTTTCACATGCACTGTAGATGTTAGGGATCTTCGAAAGGAGAGAGATATTATAAGGGGTTATTGGCGGGGTCGACATGAGTCGGCGGCGGAAGTCAAGCCGGATAGAAAAGCGGCACTATATGCAGACGGTTGCAGCTGTGCACAGCATTGCAGACGTGCATGTTATGCATCGCCAGAAACCCCATGCAAAGACCTTTCAAATGAATCATAGACATTAGAAATCCAATGAGGGATAACGAAATTAGAACGAAAGTCTACTTCCGCTACCGGCGCCGTTGCGACGGAACGGACAATCGGCATTACCTACGGACATGCCTAGCATCTTTGCTCAACGTCGCACATGCACATGCCATACACCACCAGAAGCGAATTGAAATGCTCTTTCTAATGAATATAAGATACTGAAAGTCGCATCAGACATGTACACATGGTTAACCAAGAAATAACGCACTGATGTTGTTGGCGACGCACGGGACACGCGGCATGACACGCAGACGTATGTAGCTTGACATGCCAGTGCACATGGGCATGTCGTACATCGTCTTGAAGCCCATTTGCATGGGCTTTCACATGCACTGTAGATGTTAGGGATCTTCGAAAGGAGAGAGATATTATAAGGGGTTATTGGCGGGGTCGACATGAGTCGGCGGCGGAAGTCAAGCCGGATAGAAAAGCGGCACTATATGCAGACGGTTGCAGCTGTGCACAGCATTGCAGACGTGCATGTTATGCATCGCCAGAAACCCCATGCAAAGACCTTTCAAATGAATCATAGGTATTAGAAATCCAATGAGGGATAACGAAATTAGAACGAAAGTCTACTTCCGCTACCGGCGCCGTTGCGACGGAACGGACAATCGGCATTACCTACGGACATGCCTAGCATCTTTGCTCAACGTCGCACATGCACATGCCATACACCACCAGAAGCGAATTGAAATGCTCTTTCTAATGAATATAAGATACTGAAAGTCGCATCAGACATGTACACATGGTTAACCAAGAAATAACGCACTGATGTTGTTGGCGACGCACGGGACACGCGGCATGACACGCAGACGTATGTAGCTTGACATGCCAGTGCACATGGGCATGTCGTACATCGTCTTGAAGCCCATTTGCATGGGCTTTCACATGCACTGTAGATGTTAGGGATCTTCGAAAGGAGAGAGATATTATAAGGGGTTATTGGCGGGGTCGACATGAGTCGGCGGCGGAAGTCAAGCCGGATAGAAAAGCGGCACTATATGCAGACGGTTGCAGCTGTGCACAGCATTGCAGACGTGCATGTTATGCATCGCCAGAAACCCCATGCAAAGACCTTTCAAATGAATCATAGGTATTAGAAATCCAATGAGGGATAACGAAATTAGAACGAAAGTCTACTTCCGCTACCGGCGCCGTTGCGACGGAACGGACAAGCGGCATTACCTACGGACATGCCTAGCATCTTTGCTCAACGTCGCACATGCACATGCCATACACCACCAGAAGCGAATTGAAATGCTCTTTCTAATGAATATAAGATACTGAAAGTCGCATCAGACATGTACACATGGTTAACCAAGAAATAACGCACTGATGGCGTTGGCGACGCACGGGACACGCGGCATGACACGCAGACGTATGTAGCTTGACATGCCAGTGCACATGGGCATGTCGTACATCGTCTTGAAGCCCATTTGCATGGGCTTTCACATGCACTGTAGATGTTAGGGATCTTCGAAAGGAGAGAGATATTATAAGGGGTTATTGGCGGGGTCGACATGAGTCGGCGGCGGAAGTCAAGCCGGATAGAAAAGCGGCACTATATGCAGACGGTTGCAGCTGTGCACAGCATTGCAGACGTGCATGTTATGCATCGCCAGAAACCCCATGCAAAGACCTTTCAAATGAATCATAGACATTAGAAATCCAATGAGGGATAACGAAAGTAGAACGAAAGTCTACTTCCGCTACCGGCGCCGTTGCGACGGAACGGACAATCGGCATTACCTACGGACATGCCTAGCATCTTTGCTCAACGTCGCACATGCACATGCCATACACCACCAGAAGCGAATTGAAATGCTCTTTCTAATGAATATAAGATACTGAAAGTCGCATCAGACATGTACACATGGTTAACCAAGAAATAACGCACTGATGACGTTGGCGACGCACGGGACACGCGGCATGACACGCAGACGTATGTAGCTTGACATGCCAGTGCACATGGGCATGTCGTACATCGTCTTGATGCCCATTAGCATGGGCTTTCACATGCACTGTAGATGTTAGGGATCTTCGAAAGGAGAGAGTTATTATAAGGGGTTATTGGCGGGGTCGACATGAGTCGGCGGCGGAAGTCAAGCCGGATAGAAAAGCGGCACTATATGCAGACGGTTGCAGCTGTGCACAGCATTGCAGACGTGCATGTTATGCATCGCCAGAAACCCCATGCAAAGACCTTTCAAATGAATCATAGACATTAGAAATCCAATGAGGGATAACGAAATTAGAACGAAAGTCTACTTCCGCTACCGGCGCCGTTGCGACGGAACGGACAATCGGCATTACCTACGGACATGCCTAGCATCTTTGCTCAACGTCGCACATGCACATGCCATACACCACCAGAAGCGAATTGAAATGCTCTTTCTAATGAATATAAGATACTGAAAGTCGCATCAGACATGTACACATGGTTAACCAAGAAATAACGCACTGATGGCGTTGGCGACGCACGGGACACGCGGCATGACACGCAGACGTATGTAGCTTGACATGCCAGTGCACATGGGCATGTCGTACATCGTCTTGAAGCCCATTTGCATGGGCTTTCACATGCACTGTAGATGTTAGGGATCTTCGAAAGGAGAGAGATATTATAAGGGGTTATTGGCGGGGTCGACATGAGTCGGCGGCGGAAGTCAAGCCGGATAGAAAAGCGGCACTATATGCAGACGGTTGCAGCTGTGCACAGCATTGCAGACGTGCATGTTATGCATCGCCAGAAACCCCATGCAAAGACCTTTCAAATGAATCATAGACATTAGAAATCCAATGAGGGATAACGAAATTAGAACGAAAGTCTACTTCCGCTACCGGCGCCGTTGCGACGGAACGGACAATCGGCATTACCTACGGACATGCCTAGCATCTTTGCTCAACGTCGCACATGCACATGCCATACACCACCAGAAGCGAATTGAAATGCTCTTTCTAATGAATATAAGATACTGAAAGTCGCATCAGACATGTACACATGGTTAACCAAGAAATAACGCACTGATGACGTTGGCGACGCACGGGACACGCGGCACGACACGCAGACGTATGTAGCTTGACATGCCAGTGCACATGGGCATGTCGTACATCGTCTTGATGCCCATTAGCATGGGCTTTCACATGCACTGTAGATGTTAGGGATCTTCGAAAGGAGAGAGTTATTATAAGGGGTTATTGGCGGGGTCGACATGAGTCGGCGGCGGAAGTCAAGCCGGATAGAAAAGCGGCACTATATGCAGACGGTTGCAGCTGTGCACAGCATTGCAGACGTGCATGTTATGCATCGCCAGAAACCCCATGCAAAGACCTTTCAAATGAATCATAGACATTAGAAATCCAATGAGGGATAACGAAATTAGAACGAAAGTCTACTTCCGCTACCGGCGCCGTTGCGACGGAACGGACAATCGGCATTACCTACGGACATGCCTAGCATCTTTGCTCAACGTCGCACATGCACATGCCATACACCACCAGAAGCGAATTGAAATGCTCTTTCTAATGAATATAAGATACTGAAAGTCGCATCAGACATGTACACATGGTTAACCAAGAAATAACGCACTGATGTTGTTGGCGACGCACGGGACACGCGGCATGACACGCAGACGTATGTAGCTTGACATGCCAGTGCACATGGGCATGTCGTACATCGTCTTGATGCCCATTAGCATGGGCTTTCACATGCACTGTAGATGTTAGGGATCTTCGAAAGGAGAGAGATATTATAAGGGGTTATTGGCGGGGTCGACATGAGTCGGCGGCGGAAGTCAAGCCGGATAGAAAAGCGGCACTATATGCAGACGGTTGCAGCTGTGCACAGCATTGCAGACGTGCATGTTATGCATCGCCAGAAACCCCATGAAAAGACCTTTCAAATGAATCATAGATATTAGAAATCCAATGAGGGATAACGAAATTAGAACGAAAGTCTACTTCCGCTACCGGCGCCGTTGCGACGGAACGGACAATCGGCATTACCTACGGACATGCCTAGCATCTTTGCTCAACGTCGCACATGCACATGCCATACACCACCAGAAGCGAATTGAAATGCTCTTTCTAATGAATATAAGATACTGAAAGTCGCATCAGACATGTACACATGGTTAACCAAGAAATAACGCACTGATGGCGTTGGCGACGCACGGGACACGCGGCATGACACGCAGACGTATGTAGCTTGACATGCCAGTGCACATGGGCATGTCGTACATCGTCTTGAAGCCCATTAGCATGGGCTTTCACATGCACTGTAGATGTTAGGGATCTTCGAAAGGAGAGAGATATTATAAGGGGTTATTGGCGGGGTCGACATGAGTGCACATGGGCATGTCGTACATCGTCTTGAAGCCCATTAGCATGGGCTTTCACATGCACTGTAGATGTTAGGGATCTTCGAAAGGAGAGAGATATTATAAGGGGTTATTGGCGGGGTCGACATGAGTCGGCGGCGGAAGTCAAGCCGGATAGAAAAGCGGCACTATATGCAGACTGTTGCAGCTGTGCACAACATTGCAGACGTGCATGTTATGCATCGCCAGAAACCCCATGAAAAGACCTTTCAAATGAATCATAGATATTAGAAATCCAATGAGGGATAACGAAATTAGAACGAAAGTCTACTTCCGCTACCGGCGCCGTTGCGACGGAACGGACAATCGGCATTACCTACGGACATGCCTAGCATCTTTGCTCAACGTCGCACATGCACATGCCATACACCACCAGAAGCGAATTGAAATGCTCTTTCTAATGAATATAAGATACTGAAAGTCGCATCAGACATGTACACATGGTTAACCAAGAAATAACGCACTGATGTTGTTGGCGACGCACGGGACACGCGGCATGACACGCAGACGTATGTAGCTTGACATGCCAGTGCACATGGGCATGTCGTACATCGTCTTGAAGCCCATTTGCATGGGCTTTCACATGCACTGTAGATGTTAGGGATCTTCGAAAGGAGAGAGATATTATAAGGGGTTATTGGCGGGGTCGACATGAGTCGGCGGCGGAAGTCAAGCCGGATAGAAAAGCGGCACTATATGCAGACGGTTGCAGCTGTGCACAGCATTGCAGACGTGCATGTTATGCATCGCCAGAAACCCCATGAAAAGACCTTTCAAATGAATCATAGGTATTAGAAATCCAACGAGGGATAACGAAATTAGAACGAAAGTCTACTTCCGCTACCGGCGCCGTTGCGACGGAACGGACAAGCGGCATTACCTACGGACATGCCTAGCATCTTTGCTCAACGTCGCACATGCACATGCCATACACCACCAGAAGCGAATTGAAATGCTCTTTCTAATGAATATAAGATACTGAAAGTCGCATAAGACATGTACACATGGTTAACCAAGAAATAACGCACTGATGGCGTTGGCGACGCACGGGACACGCGGCATGACACGCAGACGTATGTAGCTTGACATGCCAGTGCACATGGGCATGTCGTACATCGTCTTGAAGCCCATTAGCATGGGCTTTCACATGCACTGTAGATGTTAGGGATCTTCGAAAGGAGAGAGATATTATAAGGGGTTATTGGCGGGGTCGACATGAGTGCACATGGGCATGTCGTACATTGTCTTGAAGCCCATTAGCATGGGCTTTCACATGCACTGTAGATGTTAGGGATCTTCGAAAGGAGAGAGATATTATAAGGGGTTATTGGCGGGGTCGAGATGATTCGGCGGCGGAAGTCAAGCCGGATAGAAAAGCGGCACTATATGCAGACTGTTGCAGCTGTGCACAACATTGCAGACGTGCATGTTATGCATCGCCAGAAACCCCATGAAAAGACCTTTCAAATGAATCATAGATATTAGAAATCCAATGAGGGATAACGAAATTAGAACGAAAGTCTACTTCCGCTACCGGCGCCGTTGCGACGGAACGGACAATCGGCATTACCTACGGACATGCCTAGCATCTTTGCTCAACGTCGCACATGCACATGCCATACACCACCAGAAGCGAATTGAAATGCTCTTTCTAATGAATATAAGATACTGAAAGTCGCATCAGACATGTACACATGGTTAACCAAGAAATAACGCACTGATGTTGTTGGCGACGCACGGGACACGCGGCATGACACGCAGACGTATGTAGCTTGACATGCCAGTGCACATGGGCATGTCGTACATCGTCTTGAAGCCCATTTGCATGGGCTTTCACATGCACTGTAGATGTTAGGGATCTTCGAAAGGAGAGAGATATTATAAGGGGTTATTGGCGGGGTCGACATGAGTCGGCGGCGGAAGTCAAGCCGGATAGAAAAGCGGCACTATATGCAGACGGTTGCAGCTGTGCACAGCATTGCAGACGTGCATGTTATGCATCGCCAGAAACCCCATGAAAAGACCTTTCAAATGAATCATAGGTATTAGAAATCCAATGAGGGATAACGAAATTAGAACGAAAGTCTACTTCCGCTACCGGCGCCGTTGCGACGGAACGGACAAGCGGCATTACCTACGGACATGCCTAGCATCTTTGCTCAACGTCGCACATGCACATGCCATACACCACCAGAAGCGAATTGAAATGCTCTTTCTAATGAATATAAGATACTGAAAGTCGCATCAGACATGTACACATGGTTAACCAAGAAATAACGCACTGATGGCGTTGGCGACGCACGGGACACGCGGCATGACACGCAGACGTATGTAGCTTGACATGCCAGTGCACATGGGCATGTCGTACATCGTCTTGAAGCCCATTTGCATGGGCTTTCACATGCACTGTAGATGTTAGGGATCTTCGAAAGGAGAGAGATATTATAAGGGGTTATTGGCGGGGTCGACATGAGTCGGCGGCGGAAGTCAAGCCGGATAGAAAAGCGGCACTATATGCAGACGGTTGCAGCTGTGCACAGCATTGCAGACGTGCATGTTATGCATCGCCAGAAACCCCATGCAAAGACCTTTCAAATGAATCATAGACATTAGAAATCCAATGAGGGATAACGAAATTAGAACGAAAGTCTACTTCCGCTACCGGCGCCGTTGCGACGGAACGGACAATCGGCATTACCTACGGACATGCCTAGCATCTTTGCTCAACGTCGCACATGCACATGCCATACACCACCAGAAGCGAATTGAAATGCTCTTTCTAATGAATATAAGATACTGAAAGTCGCATCAGACATGTACACATGGTTAACCAAGAAATAACGCACTGATGTTGTTGGCGACGCACGGGACACGCGGCATGACACGCAGACGTATGTAGCTTGACATGCCAGTGCACATGGGCATGTCGTACATCGTCTTGAAGCCCATTTGCATGGGCTTTCACATGCACTGTAGATGTTAGGGATCTTCGAAAGGAGAGAGATATTATAAGGGGTTATTGGCGGGGTCGACATGAGTCGGCGGCGGAAGTCAAGCCGGATAGAAAAGCGGCACTATATGCAGACGGTTGCAGCTGTGCACAGCATTGCAGACGTGCATGTTATGCATCGCCAGAAACCCCATGAAAAGACCTTTCAAATGAATCATAGGTATTAGAAATCCAATGAGGGATAACGAAATTAGAACGAAAGTCTACTTCCGCTACCGGCGCCGTTGCGACGGAACGGACAAGCGGCATTACCTACGGACATGCCTAGCATCTTTGCTCAACGTCGCACATGCACATGCCATACACCACCAGAAGCGAATTGAAATGCTCTTTCTAATGAATATAAGATACTGAAAGTCGCATCAGACATGTACACATGGTTAACCAAGAAATAACGCACTGATGGCGTTGGCGACGCACGGGACACGCGGCATGACACGCAGACGTATGTAGCTTGACATGCCAGTGCACATGGGCATGTCGTACATCGTCTTGAAGCCCATTTGCATGGGCTTTCACATGCACTGTAGATGTTAGGGATCTTCGAAAGGAGAGAGATATTATAAGGGGTTATTGGCGGGGTCGACATGAGTCGGCGGCGGAAGTCAAGCCGGATAGAAAAGCGGCACTATATGCAGACGGTTGCAGCTGTGCACAGCATTGCAGACGTGCATGTTATGCATCGCCAGAAACCCCATGCAAAGACCTTTCAAATGAATCATAGACATTAGAAATCCAATGAGGGATAACGAAATTAGAACGAAAGTCTACTTCCGCTACCGGCGCCGTTGCGACGGAACGGACAATCGGCATTACCTACGGACATGCCTAGCATCTTTGCTCAACGTCGCACATGCACATGCCATACACCACCAGAAGCGAATTGAAATGCTCTTTCTAATGAATATAAGATACTGAAAGTCGCATCAGACATGTACACATGGTTAACCAAGAAATAACGCACTGATGACGTTGGCGACGCACGGGACACGCGGCATGACACGCAGACGTATGTAGCTTGACATGCCAGTGCACATGGGCATGTCGTACATCGTCTTGAAGCCCATTAGCATGGGCTTTCACATGCACTGTAGATGTTAGGGATCTTCGAAAGGAGAGAGATATTATAAGGGGTTATTGGCGGGGTCGACATGAGTGCACATGGGCATGTCGTACATCGTCTTGAAGCCCATTTGCATGGGCTTTCACATGCACTGTAGATGTTAGGGATCTTCGAAAGGAGAGAGATATTATAAGGGGTTATTGGCGGGGTCGACATGAGTCGGCGGCGGAAGTCAAGCCGGATAGAAAAGCGGCACTATATGCAGACGGTTGCAGCTGTGCACAGCATTGCAGACGTGCATGTTATGCATCGCCAGAAACCCCATGAAAAGACCTTTCAAATGAATCATAGATATTAGAAATCCAATGAGGGATAACGAAATTAGAACGAAAGTCTACTTCCGCTACCGGCGCCGTTGCGACGGAACGGACAATCGGCATTACCTACGGACATGCCTAGCATCTTTGCTCAACGTCGCACATGCACATGCCATACACCACCAGAAGCGAATTGAAATGCTCTTTCTAATGAATATAAGATACTGAAAGTCGCATCAGACATGTACACATGGTTAACCAAGAAATAACGCACTGATGTTGTTGGCGACGCACGGGACACGCGGCATGACACGCAGACGTATGTAGCTTGACATGCCAGTGCACATGGGCATGTCGTACATCGTCTTGAAGCCCATTTGCATGGGCTTTCACATGCACTGTAGATGTTAGGGATCTTCGAAAGGAGAGAGATATTATAAGGGGTTATTGGCGGGGTCGACATGAGTCGGCGGCGGAAGTCAAGCCGGATAGAAAAGCGGCACTATATGCAGACGGTTGCAGCTGTGCACAGCATTGCAGACGTGCATGTTATGCATCGCCAGAAACCCCATGCAAAGACCTTTCAAATGAATCATAGACATTAGAAATCCAATGAGGGATAACGAAATTAGAACGAAAGTCTACTTCCGCTACCGGCGCCGTTGCGACGGAACGGACAATCGGCATTACCTACGGACATGCCTAGCATCTTTGCTCAACGTCGCACATGCACATGCCATACACCACCAGAAGCGAATTGAAATGCTCTTTCTAATGAATATAAGATACTGAAAGTCGCATCAGACATGTACACATGGTTAACCAAGAAATAACGCACTGATGTTGTTGGCGACGCACGGGACACGCGGCATGACACGCAGACGTATGTAGCTTGACATGCCAGTGCACATGGGCATGTCGTACATCGTCTTGAAGCCCATTTGCATGGGCTTTCACATGCACTGTAGATGTTAGGGATCTTCGAAAGGAGAGAGATATTATAAGGGGTTATTGGCGGGGTCGACATGAGTCGGCGGCGGAAGTCAAGCCGGATAGAAAAGCGGCACTATATGCAGACGGTTGCAGCTGTGCACAGCATTGCAGACGTGCATGTTATGCATCGCCAGAAACCCCATGAAAAGACCTTTCAAATGAATCATAGGTATTAGAAATCCAATGAGGGATAACGAAATTAGAACGAAAGTCTACTTCCGCTACCGGCGCCGTTGCGACGGAACGGACAAGCGGCATTACCTACGGACATGCCTAGCATCTTTGCTCAACGTCGCACATGCACATGCCATACACCACCAGAAGCGAATTGAAATGCTCTTTCTAATGAATATAAGATACTGAAAGTCGCATCAGACATGTACACATGGTTAACCAAGAAATAACGCACTGATGGCGTTGGCGACGCACGGGACACGCGGCATGACACGCAGACGTATGTAGCTTGACATGCCAGTGCACATGGGCATGTCGTACATCGTCTTGAAGCCCATTTGCATGGGCTTTCACATGCACTGTAGATGTTAGGGATCTTCGAAAGGAGAGAGATATTATAAGGGGTTATTGGCGGGGTCGACATGAGTCGGCGGCGGAAGTCAAGCCGGATAGAAAAGCGGCACTATATGCAGACGGTTGCAGCTGTGCACAGCATTGCAGACGTGCATGTTATGCATCGCCAGAAACCCCATGCAAAGACCTTTCAAATGAATCATAGACATTAGAAATCCAATGAGGGATAACGAAATTAGAACGAAAGTCTACTTCCGCTACCGGCGCCGTTGCGACGGAACGGACAATCGGCATTACCTACGGACATGCCTAGCATCTTTGCTCAACGTCGCACATGCACATGCCATACACCACCAGAAGCGAATTGAAATGCTCTTTCTAATGAATATAAGATACTGAAAGTCGCATCAGACATGTACACATGGTTAACCAAGAAATAACGCACTGATGACGTTGGCGACGCACGGGACACGCGGCATGACACGCAGACGTATGTAGCTTGACATGCCAGTGCACATGGGCATGTCGTACATCGTCTTGAAGCCCATTAGCATGGGCTTTCACATGCACTGTAGATGTTAGGGATCTTCGAAAGGAGAGAGATATTATAAGGGGTTATTGGCGGGGTCGACATGAGTGCACATGGGCATGTCGTACATCGTCTTGAAGCCCATTTGCATGGGCTTTCACATGCACTGTAGATGTTAGGGATCTTCGAAAGGAGAGAGATATTATAAGGGGTTATTGGCGGGGTCGACATGAGTCGGCGGCGGAAGTCAAGCCGGATAGAAAAGCGGCACTATATGCAGACGGTTGCAGCTGTGCACAGCATTGCAGACGTGCATGTTATGCATCGCCAGAAACCCCATGAAAAGACCTTTCAAATGAATCATAGATATTAGAAATCCAATGAGGGATAACGAAATTAGAACGAAAGTCTACTTCCGCTACCGGCGCCGTTGCGACGGAACGGACAATCGGCATTACCTACGGACATGCCTAGCATCTTTGCTCAACGTCGCACATGCACATGCCATACACCACCAGAAGCGAATTGAAATGCTCTTTCTAATGAATATAAGATACTGAAAGTCGCATCAGACATGTACACATGGTTAACCAAGAAATAACGCACTGATGTTGTTGGCGACGCACGGGACACGCGGCATGACACGCAGACGTATGTAGCTTGACATGCCAGTGCACATGGGCATGTCGTACATCGTCTTGAAGCCCATTTGCATGGGCTTTCACATGCACTGTAGATGTTAGGGATCTTCGAAAGGAGAGAGATATTATAAGGGGTTATTGGCGGGGTCGACATGAGTCGGCGGCGGAAGTCAAGCCGGATAGAAAAGCGGCACTATATGCAGACGGTTGCAGCTGTGCACAGCATTGCAGACGTGCATGTTATGCATCGCCAGAAACCCCATGCAAAGACCTTTCAAATGAATCATAGACATTAGAAATCCAATGAGGGATAACGAAATTAGAACGAAAGTCTACTTCCGCTACCGGCGCCGTTGCGACGGAACGGACAATCGGCATTACCTACGGACATGCCTAGCATCTTTGCTCAACGTCGCACATGCACATGCCATACACCACCAGAAGCGAATTGAAATGCTCTTTCTAATGAATATAAGATACTGAAAGTCGCATCAGACATGTACACATGGTTAACCAAGAAATAACGCACTGATGTTGTTGGCGACGCACGGGACACGCGGCATGACACGCAGACGTATGTAGCTTGACATGCCAGTGCACATGGGCATGTCGTACATCGTCTTGAAGCCCATTTGCATGGGCTTTCACATGCACTGTAGATGTTAGGGATCTTCGAAAGGAGAGAGATATTATAAGGGGTTATTGGCGGGGTCGACATGAGTCGGCGGCGGAAGTCAAGCCGGATAGAAAAGCGGCACTATATGCAGACGGTTGCAGCTGTGCACAGCATTGCAGACGTGCATGTTATGCATCGCCAGAAACCCCATGCAAAGACCTTTCAAATGAATCATAGGTATTAGAAATCCAATGAGGGATAACGAAATTAGAACGAAAGTCTACTTCCGCTACCGGCGCCGTTGCGACGGAACGGACAAGCGGCATTACCTACGGACATGCCTAGCATCTTTGCTCAACGTCGCACATGCACATGCCATACACCACCAGAAGCGAATTGAAATGCTCTTTCTAATGAATATAAGATACTGAAAGTCGCATCAGACATGTACACATGGTTAACCAAGAAATAACGCACTGATGGCGTTGGCGACGCACGGGACACGCGGCATGACACGCAGACGTATGTAGCTTGACATGCCAGTGCACATGGGCATGTCGTACATCGTCTTGAAGCCCATTTGCATGGGCTTTCACATGCACTGTAGATGTTAGGGATCTTCGAAAGGAGAGAGATATTATAAGGGGTTATTGGCGGGGTCGACATGAGTCGGCGGCGGAAGTCAAGCCGGATAGAAAAGCGGCACTATATGCAGACGGTTGCAGCTGTGCACAGCATTGCAGACGTGCATGTTATGCATCGCCAGAAACCCCATGCAAAGACCTTTCAAATGAATCATAGACATTAGAAATCCAATGAGGGATAACGAAATTAGAACGAAAGTCTACTTCCGCTACCGGCGCCGTTGCGACGGAACGGACAATCGGCATTACCTACGGACATGCCTAGCATCTTTGCTCAACGTCGCACATGCACATGCCATACACCACCAGAAGCGAATTGAAATGCTCTTTCTAATGAATATAAGATACTGAAAGTCGCATCAGACATGTACACATGGTTAACCAAGAAATAACGCACTGATGACGTTGGCGACGCACGGGACACGCGGCATGACACGCAGACGTATGTAGCTTGACATGCCAGTGCACATGGGCATGTCGTACATCGTCTTGATGCCCATTAGCATGGGCTTTCACATGCACTGTAGATGTTAGGGATCTTCGAAAGGAGAGAGTTATTATAAGGGGTTATTGGCGGGGTCGACATGAGTCGGCGGCGGAAGTCAAGCCGGATAGAAAAGCGGCACTATATGCAGACGGTTGCAGCTGTGCACAGCATTGCAGACGTGCATGTTATGCATCGCCAGAAACCCCATGCAAAGACCTTTCAAATGAATCATAGGTATTAGAAATCCAATGAGGGATAACGAAATTAGAACGAAAGTCTACTTCCGCTACCGGCGCCGTTGCGACGGAACGGACAAGCGGCATTACCTACGGACATGCCTAGCATCTTTGCTCAACGTCGCACATGCACATGCCATACACCACCAGAAGCGAATTGAAATGCTCTTTCTAATGAATATAAGATACTGAAAGTCGCATCAGACATGTACACATGGTTAACCAAGAAATAACGCACTGATGGCGTTGGCGACGCACGGGACACGCGGCATGACACGCAGACGTATGTAGCTTGACATGCCAGTGCACATGGGCATGTCGTACATCGTCTTGAAGCCCATTTGCATGGGCTTTCACATGCACTGTAGATGTTAGGGATCTTCGAAAGGAGAGAGATATTATAAGGGGTTATTGGCGGGGTCGACATGAGTCGGCGGCGGAAGTCAAGCCGGATAGAAAAGCGGCACTATATGCAGACGGTTGCAGCTGTGCACAGCATTGCAGACGTGCATGTTATGCATCGCCAGAAACCCCATGCAAAGACCTTTCAAATGAATCATAGACATTAGAAATCCAATGAGGGATAACGAAATTAGAACGAAAGTCTACTTCCGCTACCGGCGCCGTTGCGACGGAACGGACAATCGGCATTACCTACGGACATGCCTAGCATCTTTGCTCAACGTCGCACATGCACATGCCATACACCACCAGAAGCGAATTGAAATGCTCTTTCTAATGAATATAAGATACTGAAAGTCGCATCAGACATGTACACATGGTTAACCAAGAAATAACGCACTGATGACGTTGGCGACGCACGGGACACGCGGCATGACACGCAGACGTATGTAGCTTGACATGCCAGTGCACATGGGCATGTCGTACATCGTCTTGAAGCCCATTAGCATGGGCTTTCACATGCACTGTAGATGTTAGGGATCTTCGAAAGGAGAGAGATATTATAAGGGGTTATTGGCGGGGTCGACATGAGTGCACATGGGCATGTCGTACATCGTCTTGAAGCCCATTTGCATGTGCTTTCACATGCACTGTAGATGTTAGGGATCTTCGAAAGGAGAGAGATATTATAAGGGGTTATTGGCGGGGTCGACATGAGTCGGCGGCGGAAGTCAAGCCGGATAGAAAAGCGGCACTATATGCAGACGGTTGCAGCTGTGCACAGCATTGCAGACGTGCATGTTATGCATCGCCAGAAACCCCATGAAAAGACCTTTCAAATGAATCATAGATATTAGAAATCCAATGAGGGATAACGAAATTAGAACGAAAGTCTACTTCCGCTACCGGCGCCGTTGCGACGGAACGGACAATCGGCATTACCTACGGACATGCCTAGCATCTTTGCTCAACGTCGCACATGCACATGCCATACACCACCAGAAGCGAATTGAAATGCTCTTTCTAATGAATATAAGATACTGAAAGTCGCATCAGACATGTACACATGGTTAACCAAGAAATAACGCACTGATGTTGTTGGCGACGCACGGGACACGCGGCATGACACGCAGACGTATGTAGCTTGACATGCCAGTGCACATGGGCATGTCGTACATCGTCTTGAAGCCCATTTGCATGGGCTTTCACATGCACTGTAGATGTTAGGGATCTTCGAAAGGAGAGAGATATTATAAGGGGTTATTGGCGGGGTCGACATGAGTCGGCGGCGGAAGTCAAGCCGGATAGAAAAGCGGCACTATATGCAGACGGTTGCAGCTGTGCACAGCATTGCAGACGTGCATGTTATGCATCGCCAGAAACCCCATGCAAAGACCTTTCAAATGAATCATAGACATTAGAAATCCAATGAGGGATAACGAAATTAGAACGAAAGTCTACTTCCGCTACCGGCGCCGTTGCGACGGAACGGACAATCGGCATTACCTACGGACATGCCTAGCATCTTTGCTCAACGTCGCACATGCACATGCCATACACCACCAGAAGCGAATTGAAATGCTCTTTCTAATGAATATAAGATACTGAAAGTCGCATCAGACATGTACACATGGTTAACCAAGAAATAACGCACTGATGTTGTTGGCGACGCACGGGACACGCGGCATGACACGCAGACGTATGTAGCTTGACATGCCAGTGCACATGGGCATGTCGTACATCGTCTTGAAGCCCATTTGCATGGGCTTTCACATGCACTGTAGATGTTAGGGATCTTCGAAAGGAGAGAGATATTATAAGGGGTTATTGGCGGGGTCGACATGAGTCGGCGGCGGAAGTCAAGCCGGATAGAAAAGCGGCACTATATGCAGACGGTTGCAGCTGTGCACAGCATTGCAGACGTGCATGTTATGCATCGCCAGAAACCCCATGCAAAGACCTTTCAAATGAATCATAGGTATTAGAAATCCAATGAGGGATAACGAAATTAGAACGAAAGTCTACTTCCGCTACCGGCGCCGTTGCGACGGAACGGACAAGCGGCATTACCTACGGACATGCCTAGCATCTTTGCTCAACGTCGCACATGCACATGCCATACACCACCAGAAGCGAATTGAAATGCTCTTTCTAATGAATATAAGATACTGAAAGTCGCATCAGACATGTACACATGGTTAACCAAGAAATAACGCACTGATGGCGTTGGCGACGCACGGGACACGCGGCATGACACGCAGACGTATGTAGCTTGACATGCCAGTGCACATGGGCATGTCGTACATCGTCTTGAAGCCCATTTGCATGGGCTTTCACATGCACTGTAGATGTTAGGGATCTTCGAAAGGAGAGAGATATTATAAGGGGTTATTGGCGGGGTCGACATGAGTCGGCGGCGGAAGTCAAGCCGGATAGAAAAGCGGCACTATATGCAGACGGTTGCAGCTGTGCACAGCATTGCAGACGTGCATGTTATGCATCGCCAGAAACCCCATGCAAAGACCTTTCAAATGAATCATAGACATTAGAAATCCAATGAGGGATAACGAAATTAGAACGAAAGTCTACTTCCGCTACCGGCGCCGTTGCGACGGAACGGACAATCGGCATTACCTACGGACATGCCTAGCATCTTTGCTCAACGTCGCACATGCACATGCCATACACCACCAGAAGCGAATTGAAATGCTCTTTCTAATGAATATAAGATACTGAAAGTCGCATCAGACATGTACACATGGTTAACCAAGAAATAACGCACTGATGACGTTGGCGACGCACGGGACACGCGGCATGACACGCAGACGTATGTAGCTTGACATGCCAGTGCACATGGGCATGTCGTACATCGTCTTGATGCCCATTAGCATGGGCTTTCACATGCACTGTAGATGTTAGGGATCTTCGAAAGGAGAGAGTTATTATAAGGGGTTATTGGCGGGGTCGACATGAGTCGGCGGCGGAAGTCAAGCCGGATAGAAAAGCGGCACTATATGCAGACGGTTGCAGCTGTGCACAGCATTGCAGACGTGCATGTTATGCATCGCCAGAAACCCCATGCAAAGACCTTTCAAATGAATCAGAGACATTAGAAATCCAATGAGGGATAACGAAATTAGAACGAAAGTCTACTTCCGCTACCGGCGCCGTTGCGACGGAACGGACAATCGGCATTACCTACGGACATGCCTAGCATCTTTGCTCAACGTCGCACATGCACATGCCATACACCACCAGAAGCGAATTGAAATGCTCTTTCTAATGAATATAAGATACTGAAAGTCGCATCAGACATGTACACATGGTTAACCAAGAAATAACGCACTGATGACGTTGGCGACGCACGGGACACGCGGCATGACACGCAGACGTATGTAGCTTGACATGCCAGTGCACATGGGCATGTCGTACATCGTCTTGATGCCCATTAGCATGGGCTTTCACATGCACTGTAGATGTTAGGGATCTTCGAAAGGAGAGAGATATTATAAGGGGTTATTGGCGGGGTCGACATGAGTCGGCGGCGGAAGTCAAGCCGGATAGAAAAGCGGCACTATATGCAGACGGTTGCAGCTGTGCACAGCATTGCAGACGTGCATGTTATGCATCGCCAGAAACCCCATGAAAAGACCTTTCAAATGAATCATAGATATTAGAAATCCAATGAGGGATAACGAAATTAGAACGAAAGTCTACTTCCGCTACCGGCGCCGTTGCGACGGAACGGACAAGCGGCATTACCTACGGACATGCCTAGCATCTTTGCTCAACGTCGCACATGCACATGCCATACACCACCAGAAGCGAATTGAAATGCTCTTTCTAATGAATATAAGATACTGAAAGTCGCATCAGACATGTACACATGGTTAACCAAGAAATAACGCACTGATGGCGTTGGCGACGCACGGGACACGCGGCATGACACGCAGACGTATGTAGCTTGACATGCCAGTGCACATGGGCATGTCGTACATCGTCTTGAAGCCCATTTGCATGGGCTTTCACATGCACTGTAGATGTTAGGGATCTTCGAAAGGAGAGAGATATTATAAGGGGTTATTGGCGGGGTCGACATGAGTCGGCGGCGGAAGTCAAGCCGGATAGAAAAGCGGCACTATATGCAGACGGTTGCAGCTGTGCACAGCATTGCAGACGTGCATGTTATGCATCGCCAGAAACCCCATGCAAAGACCTTTCAAATGAATCATAGACATTAGAAATCCAATGAGGGATAACGAAATTAGAACGAAAGTCTACTTCCGCTACCGGCGCCGTTGCGACGGAACGGACAATCGGCATTACCTACGGACATGCCTAGCATCTTTGCTCAACGTCGCACATGCACATGCCATACACCACCAGAAGCGAATTGAAATGCTCTTTCTAATGAATATAAGATACTGAAAGTCGCATCAGACATGTACACATGGTTAACCAAGAAATAACGCACTGATGTTGTTGGCGACGCACGGGACACGCGGCATGACACGCAGACGTATGTAGCTTGACATGCCAGTGCACATGGGCATGTCGTACATCGTCTTGATGCCCATTAGCATGGGCTTTCACATGCACTGTAGATGTTAGGGATCTTCGAAAGGAGAGAGTTATTATAAGGGGTTATTGGCGGGGTCGACATGAGTCGGCGGCGGAAGTCAAGCCGGATAGAAAAGCGGCACTATATGCAGACGGTTGCAGCTGTGCACAGCATTGCAGACGTGCATGTTATGCATCGCCAGAAACCCCATGCAAAGACCTTTCAAATGAATCAGAGACATTAGAAATCCAATGAGGGATAACGAAATTAGAACGAAAGTCTACTTCCGCTACCGGCGCCGTTGCGACGGAACGGACAATCGGCATTACCTACGGACATGCCTAGCATCTTTGCTCAACGTCGCACATGCACATGCCATACACCACCAGAAGCGAATTGAAATGCTCTTTCTAATGAATATAAGATACTGAAAGTCGCATCAGACATGTACACATGGTTAACCAAGAAATAACGCACTGATGACGTTGGCGACGCACGGGACACGCGGCATGACACGCAGACGTATGTAGCTTGACATGCCAGTGCACATGGGCATGTCGTACATCGTCTTGATGCCCATTAGCATGGGCTTTCACATGCACTGTAGATGTTAGGGATCTTCGAAAGGAGAGAGATATTATAAGGGGTTATTGGCTGGGTCGACATGAGTCGGCGGCGGAAGTCAAGCCGGATAGAAAAGCGGCACTATATGCAGACGGTTGCAGCTGTGCACAGCATTGCAGACGTGCATGTTATGCATCGCCAGAAACCCCATGAAAAGACCTTTCAAATGAATCATAGATATTAGAAATCCAATGAGGGATAACGAAATTAGAACGAAAGTCTACTTCCGCTACCGGCGCCGTTGCGACGGAACGGACAAGCGGCATTACCTACGGACATGCCTAGCATCTTTGCTCAACGTCGCACATGCACATGCCATACACCACCAGAAGCGAATTGAAATGCTCTTTCTAATGAATATAAGATACTGAAAGTCGCATCAGACATGTACACATGGTTAACCAAGAAATAACGCACTGATGGCGTTGGCGACGCACGGGACACGCGGCATGACACGCAGACGTATGTAGCTTGACATGCCAGTGCACATGGGCATGTCGTACATCGTCTTGAAGCCCATTTGCATGGGCTTTCACATGCACTGTAGATGTTAGGGATCTTCGAAAGGAGAGAGATATTATAAGGGGTTATTGGCGGGGTCGACATGAGTCGGCGGCGGAAGTCAAGCCGGATAGAAAAGCGGCACTATATGCAGACGGTTGCAGCTGTGCACAGCATTGCAGACGTGCATGTTATGCATCGCCAGAAACCCCATGCAAAGACCTTTCAAATGAATCATAGACATTAGAAATCCAATGAGGGATAACGAAATTAGAACGAAAGTCTACTTCCGCTACCGGCGCCGTTGCGACGGAACGGACAATCGGCATTACCTACGGACATGCCTAGCATCTTTGCTCAACGTCGCACATGCACATGCCATACACCACCAGAAGCGAATTGAAATGCTCTTTCTAATGAATATAAGATACTGAAAGTCGCATCAGACATGTACACATGGTTAACCAAGAAATAACGCACTGATGACGTTGGCGACGCACGGGACACGCGGCATGACACGCAGACGTATGTAGCTTGACATGCCAGTGCACATGGGCATGTCGTACATCGTCTTGATGCCCATTAGCATGGGCTTTCACATGCACTGTAGATGTTAGGGATCTTCGAAAGGAGAGAGTTATTATAAGGGGTTATTGGCGGGGTCGACATGAGTCGGCGGCGGAAGTCAAGCCGGATAGAAAAGCGGCACTATATGCAGACGGTTGCAGCTGTGCACAGCATTGCAGACGTGCATGTTATGCATCGCCAGAAACCCCATGCAAAGACCTTTCAAATGAATCATAGACATTAGAAATCCAATGAGGGATAACGAAATTAGAACGAAAGTCTACTTCCGCTACCGGCGCCGTTGCGACGGAACGGACAATCGGCATTACCTACGGACATGCCTAGCATCTTTGCTCAACGTCGCACATGCACATGCCATACACCACCAGAAGCGAATTGAAATGCTCTTTCTAATGAATATAAGATACTGAAAGTCGCATCAGACATGTACACATGGTTAACCAAGAAATAACGCACTGATGACGTTGGCGACGCACGGGACACGCGGCATGACACGCAGACGTATGTAGCTTGACATGCCAGTGCACATGGGCATGTCGTACATCGTCTTGATGCCCATTAGCATGGGCTTTCACATGCACTGTAGATGTTAGGGATCTTCGAAAGGAGAGAGATATTATAAGGGGTTATTGGCGGGGTCGACATGAGTCGGCGGCGGAAGTCAAGCCGGATAGAAAAGCGGCACTATATGCAGACGGTTGCAGCTGTGCACAGCATTGCAGACGTGCATGTTATGCATCGCCAGAAACCCCATGAAAAGACCTTTCAAATGAATCATAGATATTAGAAATCCAATGAGGGATAACGAAATTAGAACGAAAGTCTACTTCCGCTACCGGCGCCGTTGCGACGGAACGGACAAGCGGCATTACCTACGGACATGCCTAGCATCTTTGCTCAACGTCGCACATGCACATGCCATACACCACCAGAAGCGAATTGAAATGCTCTTTCTAATGAATATAAGATACTGAAAGTCGCATCAGACATGTACACATGGTTAACCAAGAAATAACGCACTGATGGCGTTGGCGACGCACGGGACACGCGGCATGACACGCAGACGTATGTAGCTTGACATGCCAGTGCACATGGGCATGTCGTACATCGTCTTGAAGCCCATTTGCATGGGCTTTCACATGCACTGTAGATGTTAGGGATCTTCGAAAGGAGAGAGATATTATAAGGGGTTATTGGCGGGGTCGACATGAGTCGGCGGCGGAAGTCAAGCCGGATAGAAAAGCGGCACTATATGCAGACGGTTGCAGCTGTGCACAGCATTGCAGACGTGCATGTTATGCATCGCCAGAAACCCCATGCAAAGACCTTTCAAATGAATCATAGACATTAGAAATCCAATGAGGGATAACGAAATTAGAACGAAAGTCTACTTCCGCTACCGGCGCCGTTGCGACGGAACGGACAATCGGCATTACCTACGGACATGCCTAGCATCTTTGCTCAACGTCGCACATGCACATGCCATACACCACCAGAAGCGAATTGAAATGCTCTTTCTAATGAATATAAGATACTGAAAGTCGCATCAGACATGTACACATGGTTAACCAAGAAATAACGCACTGATGACGTTGGCGACGCACGGGACACGCGGCATGACACGCAGACGTATGTAGCTTGACATGCCAGTGCACATGGGCATGTCGTACATCGTCTTGATGCCCATTAGCATGGGCTTTCACATGCACTGTAGATGTTAGGGATCTTCGAAAGGAGAGAGATATTATAAGGGGTTATTGGCGGGGTCGACATGAGTCGGCGGCGGAAGTCAAGCCGGATAGAAAAGCGGCACTATATGCAGACGGTTGCAGCTGTGCACAGCATTGCAGACGTGCATGTTATGCATCGCCAGAAACCCCATGAAAAGACCTTTCAAATGAATCATAGATATTAGAAATCCAATGAGGGATAACGAAATTAGAACGAAAGTCTACTTACGCTACCGGCGCCGTTGCGACGGAACGGACAATCGGCATTACCTACGGACATGCCTAGCATCTTTGCTCAACGTCGCACATGCACATGCCATACACCACCAGAAGCGAATTGAAATGCTCTTTCTAATGAATATAAGATACTGAAAGTCGCATCAGACATGTACACATGGTTAACCAAGAAATAACGCACTGATGACGTTGGCGACGCACGGGACACGCGGCATGACACGCAGACGTATGTAGCTTGACATGCCAGTGCACATGGGCATGTCGTACATCGTCTTGATGCCCATTAGCATGGGCTTTCACATGCACTGTAGATGTTAGGGATCTTCGAAAGGAGAGAGATATTATAAGGGGTTATTGGCGGGGTCGACATGAGTCGGCGGCGGAAGTCAAGCCGGATAGAAAAGCGGCACTATATGCAGACGGTTGCAGCTGTGCACAGCATTGCAGACGTGCATGTTATGCATCGCCAGAAACCCCATGAAAAGACCTTTCAAATGAATCATAGATATTAGAAATCCAATGAGGGATAACGAAATTAGAACGAAAGTCTACTTCCGCTACCGGCGCCGTTGCGACGGAACGGACAATCGGCATTACCTACGGACATGCCTAGCATCTTTGCTCAACGTCGCACATGCACATGCCATATACCACCAGAAGCGAATTGAAATGCTCTTTCTAATGAATATAAGATACTGAAAGTCGCATCAGACATGTACACATGGTTAACCAAGAAATAACGCACTGATGGCGTTGGCGACGCACGGGACACGCGGCATGACACGCAGACGTATGTAGCTTGACATGCCAGTGCACATGGGCATGTCGTACATCGTCTTGAAGCCCATTAGCATGGGCTTTCACATGCACTGTAGATGTTAGGGATCTTCGAAAGGAGAGAGATATTATAAGGGGTTATTGGCGGGGTCGACATGAGTGCACATGGGCATGTCGTACATCGTCTTGAAGCCCATTAGCATGGGCTTTCACATGCACTGTAGATGTTAGGGATCTTCGAAAGGAGAGAGATATTATAAGGGGTTATTGGCGGGGTCGACATGAGTCGGCGGCGGAAGTCAAGCCGGATAGAAAAGCGGCACTATATGCAGACTGTTGCAGCTGTGCACAACATTGCAGACGTGCATGTTATGCATCGCCAGAAACCCCATGAAAAGACCTTTCAAATGAATCATAGATATTAGAAATCCAATGAGGGATAACGAAATTAGAACGAAAGTCTACTTCCGCTACCGGCGCCGTTGCGACGGAACGGACAATCGGCATTACCTACGGACATGCCTAGCATCTTTGCTCAACGTCGCACATGCACATGCCATACACCACCAGAAGCGAATTGAAATGCTCTTTCTAATGAATATAAGATACTGAAAGTCGCATCAGACATGTACACATGGTTAACCAAGAAATAACGCACTGATGTTGTTGGCGACGCACGGGACACGCGGCATGACACGCAGACGTATGTAGCTTGACATGCCAGTGCACATGGGCATGTCGTACATCGTCTTGAAGCCCATTTGCATGGGCTTTCACATGCACTGTAGATGTTAGGGATCTTCGAAAGGAGAGAGATATTATAAGGGGTTATTGGCGGGGTCGACATGAGTCGGCGGCGGAAGTCAAGCCGGATAGAAAAGCGGCACTATATGCAGACGGTTGCAGCTGTGCACAGCATTGCAGACGTGCATGTTATGCATCGCCAGAAACCCCATGAAAAGACCTTTCAAATGAATCATAGGTATTAGAAATCCAATGAGGGATAACGAAATTAGAACGAAAGTCTACTTCCGCTACCGGCGCCGTTGCGACGGAACGGACAAGCGGCATTACCTACGGACATGCCTAGCATCTTTGCTCAACGTCGCACATGCACATGCCATACACCACCAGAAGCGAATTGAAATGCTCTTTCTAATGAATATAAGATACTGAAAGTCGCATCAGACATGTACACATGGTTAACCAAGAAATAACGCACTGATGGCGTTGGCGACGCACGGGACACGCGGCATGACACGCAGACGTATGTAGCTTGACATGCCAGTGCACATGGGCATGTCGTACATCGTCTTGAAGCCCATTTGCATGGGCTTTCACATGCACTGTAGATGTTAGGGATCTTCGAAAGGAGAGAGATATTATAAGGGGTTATTGGCGGGGTCGACATGAGTCGGCGGCGGAAGTCAAGCCGGATAGAAAAGCGGCACTATATGCAGACGGTTGCAGCTGTGCACAGCATTGCAGACGTGCATGTTATGCATCGCCAGAAACCCCATGCAAAGACCTTTCAAATGAATCATAGACATTAGAAATCCAATGAGGGATAACGAAATTAGAACGAAAGTCTACTTCCGCTACCGGCGCCGTTGCGACGGAACGGACAATCGGCATTACCTACGGACATGCCTAGCATCTTTGCTCAACGTCGCACATGCACATGCCATACACCACCAGAAGCGAATTGAAATGCTCTTTCTAATGAATATAAGATACTGAAAGTCGCATCAGACATGTACACATGGTTAACCAAGAAATAACGCACTGATGGCGTTGGCGACGCACGGGACACGCGGCATGACACGCAGACGTATGTAGCTTGACATGCCAGTGCACATGGGCATGTCGTACATCGTCTTGAAGCCCATTTGCATGGGCTTTCACATGCACTGTAGATGTTAGGGATCTTCGAAAGGAGAGAGATATTATAAGGGGTTATTGGCGGGGTCGACATGAGTCGGCGGCGGAAGTCAAGCCGGATAGAAAAGCGGCACTATATGCAGACGGTTGCAGCTGTGCACAGCATTGCAGACGTGCATGTTATGCATCGCCAGAAACCCCATGCAAAGACCTTTCAAATGAATCATAGACATTAGAAATCCAATGAGGGATAACGAAATTAGAACGAAAGTCTACTTCCGCTACCGGCGCCGTTGCGACGGAACGGACAATCGGCATTACCTACGGACATGCCTAGCATCTTTGCTCAACGTCGCACATGCACATGCCATACACCACCAGAAGCGAATTGAAATGCTCTTTCTAATGAATATAAGATACTGAAAGTCGCATCAGACATGTACACATGGTTAACCAAGAAATAACGCACTGATGACGTTGGCGACGCACGGGACACGCGGCATGACACGCAGACGTATGTAGCTTGACATGCCAGTGCACATGGGCATGTCGTACATCGTCTTGATGCCCATTAGCATGGGCTTTCACATGCACTGTAGATGTTAGGGATCTTCGAAAGGAGAGAGATATTATAAGGGGTTATTGGCGGGGTCGACATGAGTCGGCGGCGGAAGTCAAGCCGGATAGAAAAGCGGCACTATATGCAGACGGTTGCAGCTGTGCACAGCATTGCAGACGTGCATGTTATGCATCGCCAGAAACCCCATGAAAAGACCTTTCAAATGAATCATAGATATTAGAAATCCAATGAGGGATAACGAAATTAGAACGAAAGTCTACTTCCGCTACCGGCGCCGTTGCGACGGAACGGACAATCGGCATTACCTACGGACATGCCTAGCATCTTTGCTCAACGTCGCACATGCACATGCCATACACCACCAGAAGCGAATTGAAATGCTCTTTCTAATGAATATAAGATACTGAAAGTCGCATCAGACATGTACACATGGTTAACCAAGAAATAACGCACTGATGACGTTGGCGACGCACGGGACACGCGGCATGACACGCAGACGTATGTAGCTTGACATGCCAGTGCACATGGGCATGTCGTACATCGTCTTGATGCCCATTAGCATGGGCTTTCACATGCACTGTAGATGTTAGGGATCTTCGAAAGGAGAGAGATATTATAAGGGGTTATTGGCGGGGTCGACATGAGTCGGCGGCGGAAGTCAAGCCGGATAGAAAAGCGGCACTATATGCAGACGGTTGCAGCTGTGCACAGCATTGCAGACGTGCATGTTATGCATCGCCAGAAACCCCATGAAAAGACCTTTCAAATGAATCATAGATATTAGAAATCCAATGAGGGATAACGAAATTAGAACGAAAGTCTACTTCCGCTACCGGCGCCGTTGCGACGGAACGGACAATCGGCATTACCTACGGACATGCCTAGCATCTTTGCTCAACGTCGCACATGCACATGCCATACACCACCAGAAGCGAATTGAAATGCTCTTTCTAATGAATATAAGATACTGAAAGTCGCATCAGACATGTACACATGGTTAACCAAGAAATAACGCACTGATGACGTTGGCGACGCACGGGACACGCGGCATGACACGCAGACGTATGTAGCTTGACATGCCAGTGCACATGGGCATGTCGTACATCGTCTTGATGCCCATTAGCATGGGCTTTCACATGCACTGTAGATGTTAGGGATCTTCGAAAGGAGAGAGATATTATAAGGGGTTATTGGCGGGGTCGACATGAGTCGGCGGCGGAAGTCAAGCCGGATAGAAAAGCGGCACTATATGCAGACGGTTGCAGCTGTGCACAGCATTGCAGACGTGCATGTTATGCATCGCCAGAAACCCCATGAAAAGACCTTTCAAATGAATCATAGATATTAGAAATCCAATGAGGGATAACGAAATTAGAACGAAAGTCTACTTCCGCTACCGGCGCCGTTGCGACGGAACGGACAATCGGCATTACCTACGGACATGCCTAGCATCTTTGCTCAACGTCGCACATGCACATGCCATACACCACCAGAAGCGAATTGAAATGCTCTTTCTAATGAGTATAAGATACTGAAAGTCGCATCAGACATGTACACATGGTTAACCAAGAAATAACGCACTGATGGCGTTGGCGACGCACGGGACACGCGGCATGACACGCAGACGTATGTAGCTTGACATGCCAGTGCACATGGGCATGTCGTACATCGTCTTGAAGCCCATTAGCATGGGCTTTCACATGCACTGTAGATGTTAGGGATCTTCGAAAGGAGAGAGATATTATAAGGGGTTATTGGCGGGGTCGACATGAGTGCACATGGGCATGTCGTACATCGTCTTGAAGCCCATTAGCATGGGCTTTCACATGCACTGTAGATGTTAGGGATCTTCGAAAGGAGAGAGATATTATAAGGGGTTATTGGCGGGGTCGACATGAGTCGGCGGCGGAAGTCAAGCCGGATAGAAAAGCGGCACTATATGCAGACTGTTGCAGCTGTGCACAACATTGCAGACGTGCATGTTATGCATCGCCAGAAACCCCATGAAAAGACCTTTCAAATGAATCATAGATATTAGAAATCCAATGAGGGATAACGAAATTAGAACGAAAGTCTACTTCCGCTACCGGCGCCGTTGCGACGGAACGGACAATCGGCATTACCTACGGACATGCCTAGCATCTTTGCTCAACGTCGCACATGCACATGCCATACACCACCAGAAGCGAATTGAAATGCTCTTTCTAATGAATATAAGATACTGAAAGTCGCATCAGACATGTACACATGGTTAACCAAGAAATAACGCACTGATGTTGTTGGCGACGCACGGGACACGCGGCATGACACGCAGACGTATGTAGCTTGACATGCCAGTGCACATGGGCATGTCGTACATCGTCTTGAAGCCCATTTGCATGGGCTTTCACATGCACTGTAGATGTTAGGGATCTTCGAAAGGAGAGAGATATTATAAGGGGTTATTGGCGGGGTCGACATGAGTCGGCGGCGGAAGTCAAGCCGGATAGAAAAGCGGCACTATATGCAGACGGTTGCAGCTGTGCACAGCATTGCAGACGTGCATGTTATGCATCGCCAGAAACCCCATGCAAAGACCTTTCAAATGAATCATAGACATTAGAAATCCAATGAGGGATAACGAAATTAGAACGAAAGTCTACTTCCGCTACCGGCGCCGTTGCGACGGAACGGACAATCGGCATTACCTACGGACATGCCTAGCATCTTTGCTCAACGTCGCACATGCACATGCCATACACCACCAGAAGCGAATTGAAATGCTCTTTCTAATGAATATAAGATACTGAAAGTCGCATCAGACATGTACACATGGTTAACCAAGAAATAACGCACTGATGTTGTTGGCGACGCACGGGACACGCGGCATGACACGCAGACGTATGTAGCTTGACATGCCAGTGCACATGGGCATGTCGTACATCGTCTTGAAGCCCATTTGCATGGGCTTTCACATGCACTGTAGATGTTAGGGATCTTCGAAAGGAGAGAGATATTATAAGGGGTTATTGGCGGGGTCGACATGAGTCGGCGGCGGAAGTCAAGCCGGATAGAAAAGCGGCACTATATGCAGACGGTTGCAGCTGTGCACAGCATTGCAGACGTGCATGTTATGCATCGCCAGAAACCCCATGCAAAGACCTTTCAAATGAATCATAGGTATTAGAAATCCAATGAGGGATAACGAAATTAGAACGAAAGTCTACTTCCGCTACCGGCGCCGTTGCGACGGAACGGACAATCGGCATTACCTACGGACATGCCTAGCATCTTTGCTCAACGTCGCACATGCACATGCCATACACCACCAGAAGCGAATTGAAATGCTCTTTCTAATGAATATAAGATACTGAAAGTCGCATCAGACATGTACACATGGTTAACCAAGAAATAACGCACTGATGTTGTTGGCGACGCACGGGACACGCGGCATGACACGCAGACGTATGTAGCTTGACATGCCAGTGCACATGGGCATGTCGTACATCGTCTTGAAGCCCATTTGCATGGGCTTTCACATGCACTGTAGATGTTAGGGATCTTCGAAAGGAGAGAGATATTATAAGGGGTTATTGGCGGGGTCGACATGAGTCGGCGGCGGAAGTCAAGCCGGATAGAAAAGCGGCACTATATGCAGACGGTTGCAGCTGTGCACAGCATTGCAGACGTGCATGTTATGCATCGCCAGAAACCCCATGCAAAGACCTTTCAAATGAATCATAGACATTAGAAATCCAATGAGGGATAACGAAATTAGAACGAAAGTCTACTTCCGCTACCGGCGCCGTTGCGACGGAACGGACAATCGGCATTACCTACGGACATGCCTAGCATCTTTGCTCAACGTCGCACATGCACATGCCATACACCACCAGAAGCGAATTGAAATGCTCTTTCTAATGAATATAAGATACTGAAAGTCGCATCAGACATGTACACATGGTTAACCAAGAAATAACGCACTGATGTTGTTGGCGACGCACGGGACACGCGGCATGACACGCAGACGTATGTAGCTTGACATGCCAGTGCACATGGGCATGTCGTACATCGTCTTGAAGCCCATTAGCATGGGCTTTCACATGCACTGTAGATGTTAGGGATCTTCGAAAGGAGAGAGATATTATAAGGGGTTATTGGCGGGGTCGACATGAGTCGGCGGCGGAAGTCAAGCCGGATAGAAAAGCGGCACTATATGCAGACGGTTGCAGCTGTGCACAGCATTGCAGACGTGCATGTTATGCATCGCCAGAAACCCCATGCAAAGACCTTTCAAATGAATCATAGGTATTAGAAATCCAATGAGGGATAACGAAATTAGAACGAAAGTCTACTTCCGCTACCGGCGCCGTTGCGACGGAACGGACAAGCGGCATTACCTACGGACATGCCTAGCATCTTTGCTCAACGTCGCACATGCACATGCCATACACCACCAGAAGCGAATTGAAATGCTCTTTCTAATGAATATAAGATACTGAAAGTCGCATCAGACATGTACACATGGTTAACCAAGAAATAACGCACTGATGGCGTTGGCGACGCACGGGACACGCGGCATGACACGCAGACGTATGTAGCTTGACATGCCAGTGCACATGGGCATGTCGTACATCGTCTTGAAGCCCATTTGCATGGGCTTTCACATGCACTGTAGATGTTAGGGATCTTCGAAAGGAGAGAGATATTATAAGGGGTTATTGGCGGGGTCGACATGAGTCGGCGGCGGAAGTCAAGCCGGATAGAAAAGCGGCACTATATGCAGACGGTTGCAGCTGTGCACAGCATTGCAGACGTGCATGTTATGCATCGCCAGAAACCCCATGAAAAGACCTTTCAAATGAATCATAGATATTAGAAATCCAATGAGGGATAACGAAATTAGAACGAAAGTCTACTTCCGCTACCGGCGCCGTTGCGACGGAACGGACAATCGGCATTACCTACGGACATGCCTAGCATCTTTGCTCAACGTCGCACATGCACATGCCATACACCACCAGAAGCGAATTGAAATGCTCTTTCTAATGAATATAAGATACTGAAAGTCGCATCAGACATGTACACATGGTTAACCAAGAAATAACGCACTGATGTTGTTGGCGACGCACGGGACACGCGGCATGACACGCAGACGTATGTAGCTTGACATGCCAGTGCACATGGGCATGTCGTACATCGTCTTGAAGCCCATTTGCATGGGCTTTCACATTCACTGTAGATGTTAGGGATCTTCGAAAGGAGAGAGATATTATAAGGGGTTATTGGCGGGGTCGACATGAGTCGGCGGCGGAAGTCAAGCCGGATAGAAAAGCGGCACTATATGCAGACGGTTGCAGCTGTGCACAGCATTGCAGACGTG
This sequence comes from Haliotis asinina, assembly GCF_037392515.1. Lineage (NCBI taxonomy): Eukaryota > Metazoa > Mollusca > Gastropoda > Lepetellida > Haliotidae > Haliotis > Haliotis asinina. The sequence goes on from NW_027133900.1 coordinate 186,241, forward strand.
CATGTTATGCATCGCCAGAAACCCCATGCAAAGACCTTTCAAATGAATCATAGACATTAGAAATCCAATGAGGGATAACGAAATTAGAACGAAAGTCTACTTCCGCTACCGGCGCCGTTGCGACGGAACGGACAATCGGCATTACCTACGGACATGCCTAGCATCTTTGCTCAACGTCGCACATGCACATGCCATACACCACCAGAAGCGAATTGAAATGCTCTTTCTAATGAATATAAGATACTGAAAGTCGCATCAGACATGTACACATGGTTAACCAAGAAATAACGCACTGATGTTGTTGGCGACGCACGGGACACGCGGCATGACACGCAGACGTATGTAGCTTGACATGCCAGTGCACATGGGCATGTCGTACATCGTCTTGAAGCCCATTTGCATGGGCTTTCACATGCACTGTAGATGTTAGGGATCTTCGAAAGGAGAGAGATATTATAAGGGGTTATTGGCGGGGTCGACATGAGTCGGCGGCGGAAGTCAAGCCGGATAGAAAAGCGGCACTATATGCAGACGGTTGCAGCTGTGCACAGCATTGCAGACGTGCATGTTATGCATCGCCAGAAACCCCATGCAAAGACCTTTCAAATGAATCATAGGTATTAGAAATCCAATGAGGGATAACGAAATTAGAACGAAAGTCTACTTCCGCTACCGGCGCCGTTGCGACGGAACGGACAAGCGGCATTACCTACGGACATGCCTAGCATCTTTGCTCAACGTCGCACATGCACATGCCATACACCACCAGAAGCGAATTGAAATGCTCTTTCTAATGAATATAAGATACTGAAAGTCGCATCAGACATGTACACATGGTTAACCAAGAAATAACGCACTGATGGCGTTGGCGACGCACGGGACACGCGGCATGACACGCAGACGTATGTAGCTTGACATGCCAGTGCACATGGGCATGTCGTACATCGTCTTGAAGCCCATTTGCATGGGCTTTCACATGCACTGTAGATGTTAGGGATCTTCGAAAGGAGAGAGATATTATAAGGGGTTATTGGCGGGGTCGACATGAGTCGGCGGCGGAAGTCAAGCCGGATAGAAAAGCGGCACTATATGCAGACGGTTGCAGCTGTGCACAGCATTGCAGACGTGCATGTTATGCATCGCCAGAAACCCCATGCAAAGACCTTTCAAATGAATCATAGACATTAGAAATCCAATGAGGGATAACGAAATTAGAACGAAAGTCTACTTCCGCTACCGGCGCCGTTGCGACGGAACGGACAATCGGCATTACCTACGGACATGCCTAGCATCTTTGCTCAACGTCGCACATGCACATGCCATACACCACCAGAAGCGAATTGAAATGCTCTTTCTAATGAATATAAGATACTGAAAGTCGCATCAGACATGTACACATGGTTAACCAAGAAATAACGCACTGATGACGTTGGCGACGCACGGGACACGCGGCATGACACGCAGACGTATGTAGCTTGACATGCCAGTGCACATGGGCATGTCGTACATCGTCTTGATGCCCATTAGCATGGGCTTTCACATGCACTGTAGATGTTAGGGATCTTCGAAAGGAGAGAGTTATTATAAGGGGTTATTGGCGGGGTCGACATGAGTCGGCGGCGGAAGTCAAGCCGGATAGAAAAGCGGCACTATATGCAGACGGTTGCAGCTGTGCACAGCATTGCAGACGTGCATGTTATGCATCGCCAGAAACCCCATGCAAAGACCTTTCAAATGAATCATAGACATTAGAAATCCAATGAGGGATAACGAAATTAGAACGAAAGTCTACTTCCGCTACCGGCGCCGTTGCGACGGAACGGACAAGCGGCATTACCTACGGACATGCCTAGCATCTTTGCTCAACGTCGCACATGCACATGCCATACACCACCAGAAGCGAATTGAAATGCTCTTTCTAATGAATATAAGATACTGAAAGTCGCATCAGACATGTACACATGGTTAACCAAGAAATAACGCACTGATGACGTTGGCGACGCACGGGACACGCGGCATGACACGCAGACGTATGTAGCTTGACATGCCAGTGCACATGGGCATGTCGTACATCGTCTTGATGCCCATTAGCATGGGCTTTCACATGCACTGTAGATGTTAGGGATCTTCGAAAGGAGAGAGATATTATAAGGGGTTATTGGCGGGGTCGACATGAGTCGGCGGCGGAAGTCAAGCCGGATAGAAAAGCGGCACTATATGCAGACGGTTGCAGCTGTGCACAGCATTGCAGACGTGCATGTTATGCATCGCCAGAAACCCCATGAAAAGACCTTTCAAATGAATCATAGATATTAGAAATCCAATGAGGGATAACGAAATTAGAACGAAAGTCTACTTCCGCTACCGGCGCCGTTGCGACGGAACGGACAAGCGGCATTACCTACGGACATGCCTAGCATCTTTGCTCAACGTCGCACATGCACATGCCATACACCACCAGAAGCGAATTGAAATGCTCTTTCTAATGAATATAAGATACTGAAAGTCGCATCAGACATGTACACATGGTTAACCAAGAAATAACGCACTGATGGCGTTGGCGACGCACGGGACACGCGGCATGACACGCAGACGTATGTAGCTTGACATGCCAGTGCACATGGGCATGTCGTACATCGTCTTGAAGCCCATTTGCATGGGCTTTCACATGCACTGTAGATGTTAGGGATCTTCGAAAGGAGAGAGATATTATAAGGGGTTATTGGCGGGGTCGACATGAGTCGGCGGCGGAAGTCAAGCCGGATAGAAAAGCGGCACTATATGCAGACGGTTGCAGCTGTGCACAGCATTGCAGACGTGCATGTTATGCATCGCCAGAAACCCCATGCAAAGACCTTTCAAATGAATCATAGACATTAGAAATCCAATGAGGGATAACGAAATTAGAACGAAAGTCTACTTCCGCTACCGGCGCCGTTGCGACGGAACGGACAAGCGGCATTACCTACGGACATGCCTAGCATCTTTGCTCAACGTCGCACATGCACATGCCATACACCACCAGAAGCGAATTGAAATGCTCTTTCTAATGAATATAAGATACTGAAAGTCGCATCAGACATGTACACATGGTTAACCAAGAAATAACGCACTGATGACGTTGGCGACGCACGGGACACGCGGCATGACACGCAGACGTATGTAGCTTGACATGCCAGTGCACATGGGCATGTCGTACATCGTCTTGATGCCCATTAGCATGGGCTTTCACATGCACTGTAGATGTTAGGGATCTTCGAAAGGAGAGAGTTATTATAAGGGGTTATTGGCGGGGTCGACATGAGTCGGCGGCGGAAGTCAAGCCGGATAGAAAAGCGGCACTATATGCAGACGGTTGCAGCTGTGCACAGCATTGCAGACGTGCATGTTATGCATCGCCAGAAACCCCATGCAAAGACCTTTCAAATGAATCAGAGACATTAGAAATCCAATGAGGGATAACGAAATTAGAACGAAAGTCTACTTCCGCTACCGGCGCCGTTGCGACGGAACGGACAATCGGCATTACCTACGGACATGCCTAGCATCTTTGCTCAACGTCGCACATGCACATGCCATACACCACCAGAAGCGAATTGAAATGCTCTTTCTAATGAATATAAGATACTGAAAGTCGCATCAGACATGTACACATGGTTAACCAAGAAATAACGCACTGATGACGTTGGCGACGCACGGGACACGCGGCATGACACGCAGACGTATGTAGCTTGACATGCCAGTGCACATGGGCATGTCGTACATCGTCTTGATGCCCATTAGCATGGGCTTTCACATGCACTGTAGATGTTAGGGATCTTCGAAAGGAGAGAGATATTATAAGGGGTTATTGGCGGGGTCGACATGAGTCGGCGGCGGAAGTCAAGCCGGATAGAAAAGCGGCACTATATGCAGACGGTTGCAGCTGTGCACAGCATTGCAGACGTGCATGTTATGCATCGCCAGAAACCCCATGAAAAGACCTTTCAAATGAATCATAGATATTAGAAATCCAATGAGGGATAACGAAATTAGAACGAAAGTCTACTTCCGCTACCGGCGCCGTTGCGACGGAACGGACAAGCGGCATTACCTACGGACATGCCTAGCATCTTTGCTCAACGTCGCACATGCACATGCCATACACCACCAGAAGCGAATTGAAATGCTCTTTCTAATGAATATAAGATACTGAAAGTCGCATCAGACATGTACACATGGTTAACCAAGAAATAACGCACTGATGGCGTTGGCGACGCACGGGACACGCGGCATGACACGCAGACGTATGTAGCTTGACATGCCAGTGCACATGGGCATGTCGTACATCGTCTTGAAGCCCATTTGCATGGGCTTTCACATGCACTGTAGATGTTAGGGATCTTCGAAAGGAGAGAGATATTATAAGGGGTTATTGGCGGGGTCGACATGAGTCGGCGGCGGAAGTCAAGCCGGATAGAAAAGCGGCACTATATGCAGACGGTTGCAGCTGTGCACAGCATTGCAGACGTGCATGTTATGCATCGCCAGAAACCCCATGCAAAGACCTTTCAAATGAATCGTAGACATTAGAAATCCAATGAGGGATAACGAAATTAGAACGAAAGTCTACTTCCGCTACCGGCGCCGTTGCGACGGAACGGACAATCGGCATTACCTACGGACATGCCTAGCATCTTTGCTCAACGTCGCACATGCACATGCCATACACCACCAGAAGCGAATTGAAATGCTCTTTCTAATGAATATAAGATACTGAAAGTCGCATCAGACATGTACACATGGTTAACCAAGAAATAACGCACTGATGACGTTGGCGACGCACGGGACACGCGGCATGACACGCAGACGTATGTAGCTTGACATGCCAGTGCACATGGGCATGTCGTACATCGTCTTGATGCCCATTAGCATGGGCTTTCACATGCACTGTAGATGTTAGGGATCTTCGAAAGGAGAGAGATATTATAAGGGGTTATTGGCGGGGTCGACATGAGTCGGCGGCGGAAGTCAAGCCGGATAGAAAAGCGGCACTATATGCAGACGGTTGCAGCTGTGCACAGCATTGCAGACGTGCATGTTATGCATCGCCAGAAACCCCATGCAAAGACCTTTCAAATGAATCATAGACATTAGAAATCCAATGAGGGATAACGAAATTAGAACGAAAGTCTACTTCCGCTACCGGCGCCGTTGCGACGGAACGGACAATCGGCATTACCTACGGACATGCCTAGCATCTTTGCTCAACGTCGCACATGCACATGCCATACACCACCAGAAGCGAATTGAAATGCTCTTTCTAATGAATATAAGATACTGAAAGTCGCATCAGACATGTACACATGGTTAACCAAGAAATAACGCACTGATGACGTTGGCGACGCACGGGACACGCGGCATGACACGCAGACGTATGTAGCTTGACATGCCAGTGCACATGGGCATGTCGTACATCGTCTTGATGCCCATTAGCATGGGCTTTCACATGCACTGTAGATGTTAGGGATCTTCGAAAGGAGAGAGTTATTATAAGGGGTTATTGGCGGGGTCGACATGAGTCGGCGGCGGAAGTCAAGCCGGATAGAAAAGCGGCACTATATGCAGACGGTTGCAGCTGTGCACAGCATTGCAGACGTGCATGTTATGCATCGCCAGAAACCCCATGCAAAGACCTTTCAAATGAATCATAGACATTAGAAATCCAATGAGGGATAACGAAATTAGAACGAAAGTCTACTTCCGCTACCGGCGCCGTTGCGACGGAACGGACAATCGGCATTACCTACGGACATGCCTAGCATCTTTGCTCAACGTCGCACATGCACATGCCATACACCACCAGAAGCGAATTGAAATGCTCTTTCTAATGAATATAAGATACTGAAAGTCGCATCAGACATGTACACATGGTTAACCAAGAAATAACGCACTGATGACGTTGGCGACGCACGGGACACGCGGCATGACACGCAGACGTATGTAGCTTGACATGCCAGTGCACATGGGCATGTCGTACATCGTCTTGATGCCCATTAGCATGGGCTTTCACATGCACTGTAGATGTTAGGGATCTTCGAAAGGAGAGAGATATTATAAGGGGTTATTGGCGGGGTCGACATGAGTCGGCGGCGGAAGTCAAGCCGGATAGAAAAGCGGCACTATATGCAGACGGTTGCAGCTGTGCACAGCATTGCAGACGTGCATGTTATGCATCGCCAGAAACCCCATGAAAAGACCTTTCAAATGAATCATAGATATTAGAAATCCAATGAGGGATAACGAAATTAGAACGAAAGTCTACTTCCGCTACCGGCGCCGTTGCGACGGAACGGACAAGCGGCATTACCTACGGACATGCCTAGCATCTTTGCTCAACGTCGCACATGCACATGCCATACACCACCAGAAGCGAATTGAAATGTTCTTTCTAATGAATATAAGATACTGAAAGTCGCATCAGACATGTACACATGGTTAACCAAGAAATAACGCACTGATGGCGTTGGCGACGCACGGGACACGCGGCATGACACGCAGACGTATGTAGCTTGACATGCCAGTGCACATGGGCATGTCGTACATCGTCTTGAAGCCCATTTGCATGGGCTTTCACATGCACTGTAGATGTTAGGGATCTTCGAAAGGAGAGAGATATTATAAGGGGTTATTGGCGGGGTCGACATGAGTCGGCGGCGGAAGTCAAGCCGGATAGAAAAGCGGCACTATATGCAGACGGTTGCAGCTGTGCACAGCATTGCAGACGTGCATGTTATGCATCGCCAGAAACCCCATGCAAAGACCTTTCAAATGAATCATAGACATTAGAAATCCAATGAGGGATAACGAAATTAGAACGAAAGTCTACTTCCGCTACCGGCGCCGTTGCGACGGAACGGACAATCGGCATTACCTACGGACATGCCTAGCATCTTTGCTCAACGTCGCACATGCACATGCCATACACCACCAGAAGCGAATTGAAATGCTCTTTCTAATGAATATAAGATACTGAAAGTCGCATCAGACATGTACACATGGTTAACCAAGAAATAACGCACTGATGACGTTGGCGACGCACGGGACACGCGGCATGACACGCAGACGTATGTAGCTTGACATGCCAGTGCACATGGGCATGTCGTACATCGTCTTGATGCCCATTAGCATGGGCTTTCACATGCACTGTAGATGTTAGGGATCTTCGAAAGGAGAGAGATATTATAAGGGGTTATTGGCGGGGTCGACATGAGTCGGCGGCGGAAGTCAAGCCGGATAGAAAAGCGGCACTATATGCAGACGGTTGCAGCTGTGCACAGCATTGCAGACGTGCATGTTATGCATCGCCAGAAACCCCATGAAAAGACCTTTCAAATGAATCATAGATATTAGAAATCCAATGAGGGATAACGAAATTAGAACGAAAGTCTACTTCCGCTACCGGCGCCGTTGCGACGGAACGGACAATCGGCATTACCTACGGACATGCCTAGCATCTTTGCTCAACGTCGCACATGCACATGCCATACACCACCAGAAGCGAATTGAAATGCTCTTTCTAATGAATATAAGATACTGAAAGTCGCATCAGACATGTACACATGGTTAACCAAGAAATAACGCACTGATGACGTTGGCGACGCACGGGACACGCGGCATGACACGCAGACGTATGTAGCTTGACATGCCAGTGCACATGGGCATGTCGTACATCGTCTTGATGCCCATTAGCATGGGCTTTCACATGCACTGTAGATGTTAGGGATCTTCGAAAGGAGAGAGATATTATAAGGGGTTATTGGCGGGGTCGACATGAGTCGGCGGCGGAAGTCAAGCCGGATAGAAAAGCGGCACTATATGCAGACGGTTGCAGCTGTGCACAGCATTGCAGACGTGCATGTTATGCATCGCCAGAAACCCCATGAAAAGACCTTTCAAATGAATCATAGATATTAGAAATCCAATGAGGGATAACGAAATTAGAACGAAAGTCTACTTCCGCTACCGGCGCCGTTGCGACGGAACGGACAATCGGCATTACCTACGGACATGCCTAGCATCTTTGCTCAACGTCGCACATGCACATGCCATACACCACCAGAAGCGAATTGAAATGCTCTTTCTAATGAATATAAGATACTGAAAGTCGCATCAGACATGTACACATGGTTAACCAAGAAATAACGCACTGATGGCGTTGGCGACGCACGGGACACGCGGCATGACACGCAGACGTATGTAGCTTGACATGCCAGTGCACATGGGCATGTCGTACATCGTCTTGAAGCCCATTAGCATGGGCTTTCACATGCACTGTAGATGTTAGGGATCTTCGAAAGGAGAGAGATATTATAAGGGGTTATTGGCGGGGTCGACATGAGTGCACATGGGCATGTCGTACATCGTCTTGAAGCCCATTAGCATGGGCTTTCACATGCACTGTAGATGTTAGGGATCTTCGAAAGGAGAGAGATATTATAAGGGGTTATTGGCGGGGTCGACATGAGTCGGCGGCGGAAGTCAAGCCGGATAGAAAAGCGGCACTATATGCAGACTGTTGCAGCTGTGCACAACATTGCAGACGTGCATGTTATGCATCGCCAGAAACCCCATGAAAAGACCTTTCAAATGAATCATAGATATTAGAAATCCAATGAGGGATAACGAAATTAGAACGAAAGTCTACTTCCGCTACCGGCGCCGTTGCGACGGAACGGACAATCGGCATTACCTACGGACATGCCTAGCATCTTTGCTCAACGTCGCACATGCACATGCCATACACCACCAGAAGCGAATTGAAATGCTCTTTCTAATGAATATAAGATACTGAAAGTCGCATCAGACATGTACACATGGTTAACCAAGAAATAACGCACTGATGTTGTTGGCGACGCACGGGACACGCGGCATGACACGCAGACGTATGTAGCTTGACATGCCAGTGCACATGGGCATGTCGTACATCGTCTTGAAGCCCATTTGCATGGGCTTTCACATGCACTGTAGATGTTAGGGATCTTCGAAAGGAGAGAGATATTATAAGGGGTTATTGGCGGGGTCGACATGAGTCGGCGGCGGAAGTCAAGCCGGATAGAAAAGCGGCACTATATGCAGACGGTTGCAGCTGTGCACAGCATTGCAGACGTGCATGTTATGCATCGCCAGAAACCCCATGCAAAGACCTTTCAAATGAATCATAGACATTAGAAATCCAATGAGGGATAACGAAATTAGAACGAAAGTCTACTTCCGCTACCGGCGCCGTTGCGACGGAACGGACAATCGGCATTACCTACGGACATGCCTAGCATCTTTGCTCAACGTCGCACATGCACATGCCATACACCACCAGAAGCGAATTGAAATGCTCTTTCTAATGAATATAAGATACTGAAAGTCGCATCAGACATGTACACATGGTTAACCAAGAAATAACGCACTGATGACGTTGGCGACGCACGGGACACGCGGCATGACACGCAGACGTATGTAGCTTGACATGCCAGTGCACATGGGCATGTCGTACATCGTCTTGATGCCCATTAGCATGGGCTTTCACATGCACTGTAGATGTTAGGGATCTTCGAAAGGAGAGAGATATTATAAGGGGTTATTGGCGGGGTCGACATGAGTCGGCGGCGGAAGTCAAGCCGGATAGAAAAGCGGCACTATATGCAGACGGTTGCAGCTGTGCACAGCATTGCAGACGTGCATGTTATGCATCGCCAGAAACCCCATGAAAAGACCTTTCAAATGAATCATAGATATTAGAAATCCAATGAGGGATAACGAAATTAGAACGAAAGTCTACTTCCGCTACCGGCGCCGTTGCGACGGAACGGACAAGCGGCATTACCTACGGACATGCCTAGCATCTTTGCTCAACGTCGCACATGCACATGCCATACACCACCAGAAGCGAATTGAAATGTTCTTTCTAATGAATATAAGATACTGAAAGTCGCATCAGACATGTACACATGGTTAACCAAGAAATAACGCACTGATGGCGTTGGCGACGCACGGGACACGCGGCATGACACGCAGACGTATGTAGCTTGACATGCCAGTGCACATGGGCATGTCGTACATCGTCTTGAAGCCCATTTGCATGGGCTTTCACATGCACTGTAGATGTTAGGGATCTTCGAAAGGAGAGAGATATTATAAGGGGTTATTGGCGGGGTCGACATGAGTCGGCGGCGGAAGTCAAGCCGGATAGAAAAGCGGCACTATATGCAGACGGTTGCAGCTGTGCACAGCATTGCAGACGTGCATGTTATGCATCGCCAGAAACCCCATGCAAAGACCTTTCAAATGAATCATAGACATTAGAAATCCAATGAGGGATAACGAAATTAGAACGAAAGTCTACTTCCGCTACCGGCGCCGTTGCGACGGAACGGACAATCGGCATTACCTACGGACATGCCTAGCATCTTTGCTCAACGTCGCACATGCACATGCCATACACCACCAGAAGCGAATTGAAATGCTCTTTCTAATGAATATAAGATACTGAAAGTCGCATCAGACATGTACACATGGTTAACCAAGAAATAACGCACTGATGACGTTGGCGACGCACGGGACACGCGGCATGACACGCAGACGTATGTAGCTTGACATGCCAGTGCACATGGGCATGTCGTACATCGTCTTGATGCCCATTAGCATGGGCTTTCACATGCACTGTAGATGTTAGGGATCTTCGAAAGGAGAGAGATATTATAAGGGGTTATTGGCGGGGTCGACATGAGTCGGCGGCGGAAGTCAAGCCGGATAGAAAAGCGGCACTATATGCAGACGGTTGCAGCTGTGCACAGCATTGCAGACGTGCATGTTATGCATCGCCAGAAACCCCATGAAAAGACCTTTCAAATGAATCATAGATATTAGAAATCCAATGAGGGATAACGAAATTAGAACGAAAGTCTACTTCCGCTACCGGCGCCGTTGCGACGGAACGGACAATCGGCATTACCTACGGACATGCCTAGCATCTTTGCTCAACGTCGCACATGCACATGCCATACACCACCAGAAGCGAATTGAAATGCTCTTTCTAATGAATATAAGATACTGAAAGTCGCATCAGACATGTACACATGGTTAACCAAGAAATAACGCACTGATGACGTTGGCGACGCACGGGACACGCGGCATGACACGCAGACGTATGTAGCTTGACATGCCAGTGCACATGGGCATGTCGTACATCGTCTTGATGCCCATTAGCATGGGCTTTCACATGCACTGTAGATGTTAGGGATCTTCGAAAGGAGAGAGATATTATAAGGGGTTATTGGCGGGGTCGACATGAGTCGGCGGCGGAAGTCAAGCCGGATAGAAAAGCGGCACTATATGCAGACGGTTGCAGCTGTGCACAGCATTGCAGACGTGCATGTTATGCATCGCCAGAAACCCCATGAAAAGACCTTTCAAATGAATCATAGATATTAGAAATCCAATGAGGGATAACGAAATTAGAACGAAAGTCTACTTCCGCTACCGGCGCCGTTGCGACGGAACGGACAATCGGCATTACCTACGGACATGCCTAGCATCTTTGCTCAACGTCGCACATGCACATGCCATACACCACCAGAAGCGAATTGAAATGCTCTTTCTAATGAATATAAGATACTGAAAGTCGCATCAGACATGTACACATGGTTAACCAAGAAATAACGCACTGATGGCGTTGGCGACGCACGGGACACGCGGCATGACACGCAGACGTATGTAGCTTGACATGCCAGTGCACATGGGCATGTCGTACATCGTCTTGAAGCCCATTAGCATGGGCTTTCACATGCACTGTAGATGTTAGGGATCTTCGAAAGGAGAGAGATATTATAAGGGGTTATTGGCGGGGTCGACATGAGTGCACATGGGCATGTCGTACATCGTCTTGAAGCCCATTAGCATGGGCTTTCACATGCACTGTAGATGTTAGGGATCTTCGAAAGGAGAGAGATATTATAAGGGGTTATTGGCGGGGTCGACATGAGTCGGCGGCGGAAGTCAAGCCGGATAGAAAAGCGGCACTATATGCAGACTGTTGCAGCTGTGCACAACATTGCAGACGTGCATGTTATGCATCGCCAGAAACCCCATGAAAAGACCTTTCAAATGAATCATAGATATTAGAAATCCAATGAGGGATAACGAAATTAGAACGAAAGTCTACTTCCGCTACCGGCGCCGTTGCGACGGAACGGACAATCGGCATTACCTACGGACATGCCTAGCATCTTTGCTCAACGTCGCACATGCACATGCCATACACCACCAGAAGCGAATTGAAATGCTCTTTCTAATGAATATAAGATACTGAAAGTCGCATCAGACATGTACACATGGTTAACCAAGAAATAACGCACTGATGTTGTTGGCGACGCACGGGACACGCGGCATGACACGCAGACGTATGTAGCTTGACATGCCAGTGCACATGGGCATGTCGTACATCGTCTTGAAGCCCATTTGCATGGGCTTTCACATGCACTGTAGATGTTAGGGATCTTCGAAAGGAGAGAGATATTATAAGGGGTTATTGGCGGGGTCGACATGAGTCGGCGGCGGAAGTCAAGCCGGATAGAAAAGCGGCACTATATGCAGACGGTTGCAGCTGTGCACAGCATTGCAGACGTGCATGTTATGCATCGCCAGAAACCCCATGCAAAGACCTTTCAAATGAATCATAGACATTAGAAATCCAATGAGGGATAACGAAATTAGAACGAAAGTCTACTTCCGCTACCGGCGCCGTTGCGACGGAACGGACAATCGGCATTACCTACGGACATGCCTAGCATCTTTGCTCAACGTCGCACATGCACATGCCATACACCACCAGAAGCGAATTGAAATGCTCTTTCTAATGAATATAAGATACTGAAAGTCGCATCAGACATGTACACATGGTTAACCAAGAAATAACGCACTGATGTTGTTGGCGACGCACGGGACACGCGGCATGACACGCAGACGTATGTAGCTTGACATGCCAGTGCACATGGGCATGTCGTACATCGTCTTGAAGCCCATTTGCATGGGCTTTCACATGCACTGTAGATGTTAGGGATCTTCGAAAGGAGAGAGATATTATAAGGGGTTATTGGCGGGGTCGACATGAGTCGGCGGCGGAAGTCAAGCCGGATAGAAAAGCGGCACTATATGCAGACGGTTGCAGCTGTGCACAGCATTGCAGACGTGCATGTTATGCATCGCCAGAAACCCCATGCAAAGACCTTTCAAATGAATCATAGGTATTAGAAATCCAATGAGGGATAACGAAATTAGAACGAAAGTCTACTTCCGCTACCGGCGCCGTTGCGACGGAACGGACAATCGGCATTACCTACGGACATGCCTAGCATCTTTGCTCAACGTCGCACATGCACATGCCATACACCACCAGAAGCGAATTGAAATGCTCTTTCTAATGAATATAAGATACTGAAAGTCGCATCAGACATGTACACATGGTTAACCAAGAAATAACGCACTGATGTTGTTGGCGACGCACGGGACACGCGGCATGACACGCAGACGTATGTAGCTTGACATGCCAGTGCACATGGGCATGTCGTACATCGTCTTGAAGCCCATTTGCATGGGCTTTCACATGCACTGTAGATGTTAGGGATCTTCGAAAGGAGAGAGATATTATAAGGGGTTATTGGCGGGGTCGACATGAGTCGGCGGCGGAAGTCAAGCCGGATAGAAAAGCGGCACTATATGCAGACGGTTGCAGCTGTGCACAGCATTGCAGACGTGCATGTTATGCATCGCCAGAAACCCCATGCAAAGACCTTTCAAATGAATCATAGGTATTAGAAATCCAATGAGGGATAACGAAATTAGAACGAAAGTCTACTTCCGCTACCGGCGCCGTTGCGACGGAACGGACAAGCGGCATTACCTACGGACATGCCTAGCATCTTTGCTCAACGTCGCACATGCACATGCCATACACCACCAGAAGCGAATTGAAATGCTCTTTCTAATGAATATAAGATACTGAAAGTCGCATCAGACATGTACACATGGTTAACCAAGAAATAACGCACTGATGGCGTTGGCGACGCACGGGACACGCGGCATGACACGCAGACGTATGTAGCTTGACATGCCAGTGCACATGGGCATGTCGTACATCGTCTTGAAGCCCATTTGCATGGGCTTTCACATGCACTGTAGATGTTAGGGATCTTCGAAAGGAGAGAGATATTATAAGGGGTTATTGGCGGGGTCGACATGAGTCGGCGGCGGAAGTCAAGCCGGATAGAAAAGCGGCACTATATGCAGACGGTTGCAGCTGTGCACAGCATTGCAGACGTGCATGTTATGCATCGCCAGAAACCCCATGCAAAGACCTTTCAAATGAATCATAGACATTAGAAATCCAATGAGGGATAACGAAATTAGAACGAAAGTCTACTTCCGCTACCGGCGCCGTTGCGACGGAACGGACAATCGGCATTACCTACGGACATGCCTAGCATCTTTGCTCAACGTCGCACATGCACATGCCATACACCACCAGAAGCGAATTGAAATGCTCTTTCTAATGAATATAAGATACTGAAAGTCGCATCAGACATGTACACATGGTTAACCAAGAAATAACGCACTGATGACGTTGGCGACGCACGGGACACGCGGCATGACACGCAGACGTATGTAGCTTGACATGCCAGTGCACATGGGCATGTCGTACATCGTCTTGATGCCCATTAGCATGGGCTTTCACATGCACTGTAGATGTTAGGGATCTTCGAAAGGAGAGAGTTATTATAAGGGGTTATTGGCGGGGTCGACATGAGTCGGCGGCGGAAGTCAAGCCGGATAGAAAAGCGGCACTATATGCAGACGGTTGCAGCTGTGCACAGCATTGCAGACGTGCATGTTATGCATCGCCAGAAACCCCATGCAAAGACCTTTCAAATGAATCAGAGACATTAGAAATCCAATGAGGGATAACGAAATTAGAACGAAAGTCTACTTCCGCTACCGGCGCCGTTGCGACGGAACGGACAATCGGCATTACCTACGGACATGCCTAGCATCTTTGCTCAACGTCGCACATGCACATGCCATACACCACCAGAAGCGAATTGAAATGCTCTTTCTAATGAATATAAGATACTGAAAGTCGCATCAGACATGTACACATGGTTAACCAAGAAATAACGCACTGATGACGTTGGCGACGCACGGGACACGCGGCATGACACGCAGACGTATGTAGCTTGACATGCCAGTGCACATGGGCATGTCGTACATCGTCTTGATGCCCATTAGCATGGGCTTTCACATGCACTGTAGATGTTAGGGATCTTCGAAAGGAGAGAGATATTATAAGGGGTTATTGGCGGGGTCGACATGAGTCGGCGGCGGAAGTCAAGCCGGATAGAAAAGCGGCACTATATGCAGACGGTTGCAGCTGTGCACAGCATTGCAGACGTGCATGTTATGCATCGCCAGAAACCCCATGAAAAGACCTTTCAAATGAATCATAGATATTAGAAATCCAATGAGGGATAACGAAATTAGAACGAAAGTCTACTTCCGCTACCGGCGCCGTTGCGACGGAACGGACAAGCGGCATTACCTACGGACATGCCTAGCATCTTTGCTCAACGTCGCACATGCACATGCCATACACCACCAGAAGCGAATTGAAATGCTCTTTCTAATGAATATAAGATACTGAAAGTCGCATCAGACATGTACACATGGTTAACCAAGAAATAACGCACTGATGGCGTTGGCGACGCACGGGACACGCGGCATGACACGCAGACGTATGTAGCTTGACATGCCAGTGCACATGGGCATGTCGTACATCGTCTTGAAGCCCATTTGCATGGGCTTTCACATGCACTGTAGATGTTAGGGATCTTCGAAAGGAGAGAGATATTATAAGGGGTTATTGGCGGGGTCGACATGAGTCGGCGGCGGAAGTCAAGCCGGATAGAAAAGCGGCACTATATGCAGACGGTTGCAGCTGTGCACAGCATTGCAGACGTGCATGTTATGCATCGCCAGAAACCCCATGCAAAGACCTTTCAAATGAATCATAGACATTAGAAATCCAATGAGGGATAACGAAATTAGAACGAAAGTCTACTTCCGCTACCGGCGCCGTTGCGACGGAACGGACAATCGGCATTACCTACGGACATGCCTAGCATCTTTGCTCAACGTCGCACATGCACATGCCATACACCACCAGAAGCGAATTGAAATGCTCTTTCTAATGAATATAAGATACTGAAAGTCGCATCAGACATGTACACATGGTTAACCAAGAAATAACGCACTGATGACGTTGGCGACGCACGGGACACGCGGCATGACACGCAGACGTATGTAGCTTGACATGCCAGTGCACATGGGCATGTCGTACATCGTCTTGATGCCCATTAGCATGGGCTTTCACATGCACTGTAGATGTTAGGGATCTTCGAAAGGAGAGAGATATTATAAGGGGTTATTGGCGGGGTCGACATGAGTCGGCGGCGGAAGTCAAGCCGGATAGAAAAGCGGCACTATATGCAGACGGTTGCAGCTGTGCACAGCATTGCAGACGTGCATGTTATGCATCGCCAGAAACCCCATGCAAAGACCTTTCAAATGAATCATAGACATTAGAAATCCAATGAGGGATAACGAAATTAGAACGAAAGTCTACTTCCGCTACCGGCGCCGTTGCGACGGAACGGACAATCGGCATTACCTACGGACATGCCTAGCATCTTTGCTCAACGTCGCACATGCACATGCCATACACCACCAGAAGCGAATTGAAATGCTCTTTCTAATGAATATAAGATACTGAAAGTCGCATCAGACATGTACACATGGTTAACCAAGAAATAACGCACTGATGACGTTGGCGACGCACGGGACACGCGGCATGACACGCAGACGTATGTAGCTTGACATGCCAGTGCACATGGGCATGTCGTACATCGTCTTGATGCCCATTAGCATGGGCTTTCACATGCACTGTAGATGTTAGGGATCTTCGAAAGGAGAGAGTTATTATAAGGGGTTATTGGCGGGGTCGACATGAGTCGGCGGCGGAAGTCAAGCCGGATAGAAAAGCGGCACTATATGCAGACGGTTGCAGCTGTGCACAGCATTGCAGACGTGCATGTTATGCATCGCCAGAAACCCCATGCAAAGACCTTTCAAATGAATCATAGACATTAGAAATCCAATGAGGGATAACGAAATTAGAACGAAAGTCTACTTCCGCTACCGGCGCCGTTGCGACGGAACGGACAATCGGCATTACCTACGGACATGCCTAGCATCTTTGCTCAACGTCGCACATGCACATGCCATACACCACCAGAAGCGAATTGAAATGCTCTTTCTAATGAATATAAGATACTGAAAGTCGCATCAGACATGTACACATGGTTAACCAAGAAATAACGCACTGATGACGTTGGCGACGCACGGGACACGCGGCATGACACGCAGACGTATGTAGCTTGACATGCCAGTGCACATGGGCATGTCGTACATCGTCTTGATGCCCATTAGCATGGGCTTTCACATGCACTGTAGATGTTAGGGATCTTCGAAAGGAGAGAGATATTATAAGGGGTTATTGGCGGGGTCGACATGAGTCGGCGGCGGAAGTCAAGCCGGATAGAAAAGCGGCACTATATGCAGACGGTTGCAGCTGTGCACAGCATTGCAGACGTGCATGTTATGCATCGCCAGAAACCCCATGAAAAGACCTTTCAAATGAATCATAGATATTAGAAATCCAATGAGGGATAACGAAATTAGAACGAAAGTCTACTTCCGCTACCGGCGCCGTTGCGACGGAACGGACAAGCGGCATTACCTACGGACATGCCTAGCATCTTTGCTCAACGTCGCACATGCACATGCCATACACCACCAGAAGCGAATTGAAATGCTCTTTCTAATGAATATAAGATACTGAAAGTCGCATCAGACATGTACACATGGTTAACCAAGAAATAACGCACTGATGGCGTTGGCGACGCACGGGACACGCGGCATGACACGCAGACGTATGTAGCTTGACATGCCAGTGCACATGGGCATGTCGTACATCGTCTTGAAGCCCATTTGCATGGGCTTTCACATGCACTGTAGATGTTAGGGATCTTCGAAAGGAGAGAGATATTATAAGGGGTTATTGGCGGGGTCGACATGAGTCGGCGGCGGAAGTCAAGCCGGATAGAAAAGCGGCACTATATGCAGACGGTTGCAGCTGTGCACAGCATTGCAGACGTGCATGTTATGCATCGCCAGAAACCCCATGCAAAGACCTTTCAAATGAATCATAGACATTAGAAATCCAATGAGGGATAACGAAATTAGAACGAAAGTCTACTTCCGCTACCGGCGCCGTTGCGACGGAACGGACAATCGGCATTACCTACGGACATGCCTAGCATCTTTGCTCAACGTCGCACATGCACATGCCATACACCACCAGAAGCGAATTGAAATGCTCTTTCTAATGAATATAAGATACTGAAAGTCGCATCAGACATGTACACATGGTTAACCAAGAAATAACGCACTGATGGCGTTGGCGACGCACGGGACACGCGGCATGACACGCAGACGTATGTAGCTTGACATGCCAGTGCACATGGGCATGTCGTACATCGTCTTGAAGCCCATTTGCATGGGCTTTCACATGCACTGTAGATGTTAGGGATCTTCGAAAGGAGAGAGATATTATAAGGGGTTATTGGCGGGGTCGACATGAGTCGGCGGCGGAAGTCAAGCCGGATAGAAAAGCGGCACTATATGCAGACGGTTGCAGCTGTGCACAGCATTGCAGACGTGCATGTTATGCATCGCCAGAAACCCCATGCAAAGACCTTTCAAATGAATCATAGACATTAGAAATCCAATGAGGGATAACGAAATTAGAACGAAAGTCTACTTCCGCTACCGGCGCCGTTGCGACGGAACGGACAATCGGCATTACCTACGGACATGCCTAGCATCTTTGCTCAACGTCGCACATGCACATGCCATACACCACCAGAAGCGAATTGAAATGCTCTTTCTAATGAATATAAGATACTGAAAGTCGCATCAGACATGTACACATGGTTAACCAAGAAATAACGCACTGATGACGTTGGCGACGCACGGGACACGCGGCATGACACGCAGACGTATGTAGCTTGACATGCCAGTGCACATGGGCATGTCGTACATCGTCTTGATGCCCATTAGCATGGGCTTTCACATGCACTGTAGATGTTAGGGATCTTCGAAAGGAGAGAGATATTATAAGGGGTTATTGGCGGGGTCGACATGAGTCGGCGGCGGAAGTCAAGCCGGATAGAAAAGCGGCACTATATGCAGACGGTTGCAGCTGTGCACAGCATTGCAGACGTGCATGTTATGCATCGCCAGAAACCCCATGAAAAGACCTTTCAAATGAATCATAGATATTAGAAATCCAATGAGGGATAACGAAATTAGAACGAAAGTCTACTTCCGCTACCGGCGCCGTTGCGACGGAACGGACAATCGGCATTACCTACGGACATGCCTAGCATCTTTGCTCAACGTCGCACATGCACATGCCATACACCACCAGAAGCGAATTGAAATGCTCTTTCTAATGAATATAAGATACTGAAAGTCGCATCAGACATGTACACATGGTTAACCAAGAAATAACGCACTGATGACGTTGGCGACGCACGGGACACGCGGCATGACACGCAGACGTATGTAGCTTGACATGCCAGTGCACATGGGCATGTCGTACATCGTCTTGATGCCCATTAGCATGGGCTTTCACATGCACTGTAGATGTTAGGGATCTTCGAAAGGAGAGAGATATTATAAGGGGTTATTGGCGGGGTCGACATGAGTCGGCGGCGGAAGTCAAGCCGGATAGAAAAGCGGCACTATATGCAGACGGTTGCAGCTGTGCACAGCATTGCAGACGTGCATGTTATGCATCGCCAGAAACCCCATGAAAAGACCTTTCAAATGAATCATAGATATTAGAAATCCAATGAGGGATAACGAAATTAGAACGAAAGTCTACTTCCGCTACCGGCGCCGTTGCGACGGAACGGACAATCGGCATTACCTACGGACATGCCTAGCATCTTTGCTCAACGTCGCACATGCACATGCCATACACCACCAGAAGCGAATTGAAATGCTCTTTCTAATGAATATAAGATACTGAAAGTCGCATCAGACATGTACACATGGTTAACCAAGAAATAACGCACTGATGGCGTTGGCGACGCACGGGACACGCGGCATGACACGCAGACGTATGTAGCTTGACATGCCAGTGCACATGGGCATGTCGTACATCGTCTTGAAGCCCATTAGCATGGGCTTTCACATGCACTGTAGATGTTAGGGATCTTCGAAAGGAGAGAGATATTATAAGGGGTTATTGGCGGGGTCGACATGAGTGCACATGGGCATGTCGTACATCGTCTTGAAGCCCATTAGCATGGGCTTTCACATGCACTGTAGATGTTAGGGATCTTCGAAAGGAGAGAGATATTATAAGGGGTTATTGGCGGGGTCGACATGAGTGCACATGGGCATGTCGTACATCGTCTTGAAGCCCATTAGCATGGGCTTTCACATGCACTGTAGATGTTAGGGATCTTCGAAAGGAGAGAGATATTATAAGGGGTTATTGGCGGGGTCGACATGAGTCGGCGGCGGAAGTCAAGCCGGATAGAAAAGCGGCACTATATGCAGACTGTTGCAGCTGTGCACAACATTGCAGACGTGCATGTTATGCATCGCCAGAAACCCCATGAAAAGACCTTTCAAATGAATCATAGATATTAGAAATCCAATGAGGGATAACGAAATTAGAACGAAAGTCTACTTCCGCTACCGGCGCCGTTGCGACGGAACGGACAATCGGCATTACCTACGGACATGCCTAGCATCTTTGCTCAACGTCGCACATGCACATGCCATACACCACCAGAAGCGAATTGAAATGCTCTTTCTAATGAATATAAGATACTGAAAGTCGCATCAGACATGTACACATGGTTAACCAAGAAATAACGCACTGATGTTGTTGGCGACGCACGGGACACGCGGCATGACACGCAGACGTATGTAGCTTGACATGCCAGTGCACATGGGCATGTCGTACATCGTCTTGAAGCCCATTTGCATGGGCTTTCACATGCACTGTAGATGTTAGGGATCTTCGAAAGGAGAGAGATATTATAAGGGGTTATTGGCGGGGTCGACATGAGTCGGCGGCGGAAGTCAAGCCGGATAGAAAAGCGGCACTATATGCAGACGGTTGCAGCTGTGCACAGCATTGCAGACGTGCATGTTATGCATCGCCAGAAACCCCATGCAAAGACCTTTCAAATGAATCATAGACATTAGAAATCCAATGAGGGATAACGAAATTAGAACGAAAGTCTACTTCCGCTACCGGCGCCGTTGCGACGGAACGGACAATCGGCATTACCTACGGACATGCCTAGCATCTTTGCTCAACGTCGCACATGCACATGCCATACACCACCAGAAGCGAATTGAAATGCTCTTTCTAATGAATATAAGATACTGAAAGTCGCATCAGACATGTACACATGGTTAACCAAGAAATAACGCACTGATGTTGTTGGCGACGCACGGGACACGCGGCATGACACGCAGACGTATGTAGCTTGACATGCCAGTGCACATGGGCATGTCGTACATCGTCTTGAAGCCCATTTGCATGGGCTTTCACATGCACTGTAGATGTTAGGGATCTTCGAAAGGAGAGAGATATTATAAGGGGTTATTGGCGGGGTCGACATGAGTCGGCGGCGGAAGTCAAGCCGGATAGAAAAGCGGCACTATATGCAGACGGTTGCAGCTGTGCACAGCATTGCAGACGTGCATGTTATGCATCGCCAGAAACCCCATGCAAAGACCTTTCAAATGAATCATAGGTATTAGAAATCCAATGAGGGATAACGAAATTAGAACGAAAGTCTACTTCCGCTACCGGCGCCGTTGCGACGGAACGGACAAGCGGCATTACCTACGGACATGCCTAGCATCTTTGCTCAACGTCGCACATGCACATGCCATACACCACCAGAAGCGAATTGAAATGCTCTTTCTAATGAATATAAGATACTGAAAGTCGCATCAGACATGTACACATGGTTAACCAAGAAATAACGCACTGATGGCGTTGGCGACGCACGGGACACGCGGCATGACACGCAGACGTATGTAGCTTGACATGCCAGTGCACATGGGCATGTCGTACATCGTCTTGAAGCCCATTTGCATGGGCTTTCACATGCACTGTAGATGTTAGGGATCTTCGAAAGGAGAGAGATATTATAAGGGGTTATTGGCGGGGTCGACATGAGTCGGCGGCGGAAGTCAAGCCGGATAGAAAAGCGGCACTATATGCAGACGGTTGCAGCTGTGCACAGCATTGCAGACGTGCATGTTATGCATCGCCAGAAACCCCATGCAAAGACCTTTCAAATGAATCATAGACATTAGAAATCCAATGAGGGATAACGAAATTAGAACGAAAGTCTACTTCCGCTACCGGCGCCGTTGCGACGGAACGGACAATCGGCATTACCTACGGACATGCCTAGCATCTTTGCTCAACGTCGCACATGCACATGCCATACACCACCAGAAGCGAATTGAAATGCTCTTTCTAATGAATATAAGATACTGAAAGTCGCATCAGACATGTACACATGGTTAACCAAGAAATAACGCACTGATGACGTTGGCGACGCACGGGACACGCGGCATGACACGCAGACGTATGTAGCTTGACATGCCAGTGCACATGGGCATGTCGTACATCGTCTTGATGCCCATTAGCATGGGCTTTCACATGCACTGTAGATGTTAGGGATCTTCGAAAGGAGAGAGTTATTATAAGGGGTTATTGGCGGGGTCGACATGAGTCGGCGGCGGAAGTCAAGCCGGATAGAAAAGCGGCACTATATGCAGACGGTTGCAGCTGTGCACAGCATTGCAGACGTGCATGTTATGCATCGCCAGAAACCCCATGCAAAGACCTTTCAAATGAATCATAGACATTAGAAATCCAATGAGGGATAACGAAATTAGAACGAAAGTCTACTTCCGCTACCGGCGCCGTTGCGACGGAACGGACAATCGGCATTACCTACGGACATGCCTAGCATCTTTGCTCAACGTCGCACATGCACATGCCATACACCACCAGAAGCGAATTGAAATGCTCTTTCTAATGAATATAAGATACTGAAAGTCGCATCAGACATGTACACATGGTTAACCAAGAAATAACGCACTGATGGCGTTGGCGACGCACGGGACACGCGGCATGACACGCAGACGTATGTAGCTTGACATGCCAGTGCACATGGGCATGTCGTACATCGTCTTGAAGCCCATTTGCATGGGCTTTCACATGCACTGTAGATGTTAGGGATCTTCGAAAGGAGAGAGATATTATAAGGGGTTATTGGCGGGGTCGACATGAGTCGGCGGCGGAAGTCAAGCCGGATAGAAAAGCGGCACTATATGCAGACGGTTGCAGCTGTGCACAGCATTGCAGACGTGCATGTTATGCATCGCCAGAAACCCCATGCAAAGACCTTTCAAATGAATCATAGACATTAGAAATCCAATGAGGGATAACGAAATTAGAACGAAAGTCTACTTCCGCTACCGGCGCCGTTGCGACGGAACGGACAATCGGCATTACCTACGGACATGCCTAGCATCTTTGCTCAACGTCGCACATGCACATGCCATACACCACCAGAAGCGAATTGAAATGCTCTTTCTAATGAATATAAGATACTGAAAGTCGCATCAGACATGTACACATGGTTAACCAAGAAATAACGCACTGATGTTGTTGGCGACGCACGGGACACGCGGCATGACACGCAGACGTATGTAGCTTGACATGCCAGTGCACATGGGCATGTCGTACATCGTCTTGATGCCCATTAGCATGGGCTTTCACATGCACTGTAGATGTTAGGGATCTTCGAAAGGAGAGAGATATTATAAGGGGTTATTGGCGGGGTCGACATGAGTCGGCGGCGGAAGTCAAGCCGGATAGAAAAGCGGCACTATATGCAGACGGTTGCAGCTGTGCACAGCATTGCAGACGTGCATGTTATGCATCGCCAGAAACCCCATGAAAAGACCTTTCAAATGAATCATAGATATTAGAAATCCAATGAGGGATAACGAAATTAGAACGAAAGTCTACTTCCGCTACCGGCGCCGTTGCGACGGAACGGACAATCGGCATTACCTACGGACATGCCTAGCATCTTTGCTCAACGTCGCACATGCACATGCCATACACCACCAGAAGCGAATTGAAATGCTCTTTCTAATGAATATAAGATACTGAAAGTCGCATCAGACATGTACACATGGTTAACCAAGAAATAACGCACTGATGGCGTTGGCGACGCACGGGACACGCGGCATGACACGCAGACGTATGTAGCTTGACATGCCAGTGCACATGGGCATGTCGTACATCGTCTTGAAGCCCATTAGCATGGGCTTTCACATGCACTGTAGATGTTAGGGATCTTCGAAAGGAGAGAGATATTATAAGGGGTTATTGGCGGGGTCGACATGAGTGCACATGGGCATGTCGTACATCGTCTTGAAGCCCATTAGCATGGGCTTTCACATGCACTGTAGATGTTAGGGATCTTCGAAAGGAGAGAGATATTATAAGGGGTTATTGGCGGGGTCGACATGAGTCGGCGGCGGAAGTCAAGCCGGATAGAAAAGCGGCACTATATGCAGACTGTTGCAGCTGTGCACAACATTGCAGACGTGCATGTTATGCATCGCCAGAAACCCCATGAAAAGACCTTTCAAATGAATCATAGATATTAGAAATCCAATGAGGGATAACGAAATTAGAACGAAAGTCTACTTCCGCTACCGGCGCCGTTGCGACGGAACGGACAATCGGCATTACCTACGGACATGCCTAGCATCTTTGCTCAACGTCGCACATGCACATGCCATACACCACCAGAAGCGAATTGAAATGCTCTTTCTAATGAATATAAGATACTGAAAGTCGCATCAGACATGTACACATGGTTAACCAAGAAATAACGCACTGATGTTGTTGGCGACGCACGGGACACGCGGCATGACACGCAGACGTATGTAGCTTGACATGCCAGTGCACATGGGCATGTCGTACATCGTCTTGAAGCCCATTTGCATGGGCTTTCACATGCACTGTAGATGTTAGGGATCTTCGAAAGGAGAGAGATATTATAAGGGGTTATTGGCGGGGTCGACATGAGTCGGCGGCGGAAGTCAAGCCGGATAGAAAAGCGGCACTATATGCAGACGGTTGCAGCTGTGCACAGCATTGCAGACGTGCATGTTATGCATCGCCAGAAACCCCATGAAAAGACCTTTCAAATGAATCATAGGTATTAGAAATCCAATGAGGGATAACGAAATTAGAACGAAAGTCTACTTCCGCTACCGGCGCCGTTGCGACGGAACGGACAAGCGGCATTACCTACGGACATGCCTAGCATCTTTGCTCAACGTCGCACATGCACATGCCATACACCACCAGAAGCGAATTGAAATGCTCTTTCTAATGAATATAAGATACTGAAAGTCGCATAAGACATGTACACATGGTTAACCAAGAAATAACGCACTGATGGCGTTGGCGACGCACGGGACACGCGGCATGACACGCAGACGTATGTAGCTTGACATGCCAGTGCACATGGGCATGTCGTACATCGTCTTGAAGCCCATTAGCATGGGCTTTCACATGCACTGTAGATGTTAGGGATCTTCGAAAGGAGAGAGATATTATAAGGGGTTATTGGCGGGGTCGACATGAGTGCACATGGGCATGTCGTACATTGTCTTGAAGCCCATTAGCATGGGCTTTCACATGCACTGTAGATGTTAGGGATCTTCGAAAGGAGAGAGATATTATAAGGGGTTATTGGCGGGGTCGAGATGAGTCGGCGGCGGAAGTCAAGCCGGATAGAAAAGCGGCACTATATGCAGACTGTTGCAGCTGTGCACAACATTGCAGACGTGCATGTTATGCATCGCCAGAAACCCCATGAAAAGACCTTTCAAATGAATCATAGATATTAGAAATCCAATGAGGGATAACGAAATTAGAACGAAAGTCTACTTCCGCTACCGGCGCCGTTGCGACGGAACGGACAATCGGCATTACCTACGGACATGCCTAGCATCTTTGCTCAACGTCGCACATGCACATGCCATACACCACCAGAAGCGAATTGAAATGCTCTTTCTAATGAATATAAGATACTGAAAGTCGCATCAGACATGTACACATGGTTAACCAAGAAATAACGCACTGATGTTGTTGGCGACGCACGGGACACGCGGCATGACACGCAGACGTATGTAGCTTGACATGCCAGTGCACATGGGCATGTCGTACATCGTCTTGAAGCCCATTTGCATGGGCTTTCACATGCACTGTAGATGTTAGGGATCTTCGAAAGGAGAGAGATATTATAAGGGGTTATTGGCGGGGTCGACATGAGTCGGCGGCGGAAGTCAAGCCGGATAGAAAAGCGGCACTATATGCAGACGGTTGCAGCTGTGCACAGCATTGCAGACGTGCATGTTATGCATCGCCAGAAACCCCATGCAAAGACCTTTCAAATGAATCATAGGTATTAGAAATCCAATGAGGGATAACGAAATTAGAACGAAAGTCTACTTCCGCTACCGGCGCCGTTGCGACGGAACGGACAATCGGCATTACCTACGGACATGCCTAGCATCTTTGCTCAACGTCGCACATGCACATGCCATACACCACCAGAAGCGAATTGAAATGCTCTTTCTAATGAATATAAGATACTGAAAGTCGCATCAGACATGTACACATGGTTAACCAAGAAATAACGCACTGATGTTGTTGGCGACGCACGGGACACGCGGCATGACACGCAGACGTATGTAGCTTGACATGCCAGTGCACATGGGCATGTCGTACATCGTCTTGAAGCCCATTTGCATGGGCTTTCACATGCACTGTAGATGTTAGGGATCTTCGAAAGGAGAGAGATATTATAAGGGGTTATTGGCGGGGTCGACATGAGTCGGCGGCGGAAGTCAAGCCGGATAGAAAAGCGGCACTATATGCAGACGGTTGCAGCTGTGCACAGCATTGCAGACGTGCATGTTATGCATCGCCAGAAACCCCATGAAAAGACCTTTCAAATGAATCATAGGTATTAGAAATCCAATGAGGGATAACGAAATTAGAACGAAA
Source organism: Haliotis asinina (assembly GCF_037392515.1). Classification (NCBI taxonomy): domain Eukaryota; kingdom Metazoa; phylum Mollusca; class Gastropoda; order Lepetellida; family Haliotidae; genus Haliotis; species Haliotis asinina. The sequence continues at coordinate 213,599 of NW_027133900.1, forward strand.
GTCTACTTCCGCTACCGGCGCCGTTGCGACGGAACGGACAAGCGGCATTACCTACGGACATGCCTAGCATCTTTGCTCAACGTCGCACATGCACATGCCATACACCACCAGAAGCGAATTGAAATGCTCTTTCTAATGAATATAAGATACTGAAAGTCGCATCAGACATGTACACATGGTTAACCAAGAAATAACGCACTGATGGCGTTGGCGACGCACGGGACACGCGGCATGACACGCAGACGTATGTAGCTTGACATGCCAGTGCACATGGGCATGTCGTACATCGTCTTGAAGCCCATTTGCATGGGCTTTCACATGCACTGTAGATGTTAGGGATCTTCGAAAGGAGAGAGATATTATAAGGGGTTATTGGCGGGGTCGACATGAGTCGGCGGCGGAAGTCAAGCCGGATAGAAAAGCGGCACTATATGCAGACGGTTGCAGCTGTGCACAGCATTGCAGACGTGCATGTTATGCATCGCCAGAAACCCCATGCAAAGACCTTTCAAATGAATCATAGACATTAGAAATCCAATGAGGGATAACGAAATTAGAACGAAAGTCTACTTCCGCTACCGGCGCCGTTGCGACGGAACGGACAATCGGCATTACCTACGGACATGCCTAGCATCTTTGCTCAACGTCGCACATGCACATGCCATACACCACCAGAAGCGAATTGAAATGCTCTTTCTAATGAATATAAGATACTGAAAGTCGCATCAGACATGTACACATGGTTAACCAAGAAATAACGCACTGATGTTGTTGGCGACGCACGGGACACGCGGCATGACACGCAGACGTATGTAGCTTGACATGCCAGTGCACATGGGCATGTCGTACATCGTCTTGAAGCCCATTTGCATGGGCTTTCACATGCACTGTAGATGTTAGGGATCTTCGAAAGGAGAGAGATATTATAAGGGGTTATTGGCGGGGTCGACATGAGTCGGCGGCGGAAGTCAAGCCGGATAGAAAAGCGGCACTATATGCAGACGGTTGCAGCTGTGCACAGCATTGCAGACGTGCATGTTATGCATCGCCAGAAACCCCATGAAAAGACCTTTCAAATGAATCATAGATATTAGAAATCCAATGAGGGATAACGAAATTAGAACGAAAGTCTACTTCCGCTACCGGCGCCGTTGCGACGGAACGGACAATCGGCATTACCTACGGACATGCCTAGCATCTTTGCTCAACGTCGCACATGCACATGCCATACACCACCAGAAGCGAATTGAAATGCTCTTTCTAATGAATATAAGATACTGAAAGTCGCATCAGACATGTACACATGGTTAACCAAGAAATAACGCACTGATGGCGTTGGCGACGCACGGGACACGCGGCATGACACGCAGACGTATGTAGCTTGACATGCCAGTGCACATGGGCATGTCGTACATCGTCTTGAAGCCCATTTGCATGGGCTTTCACATGCACTGTAGATGTTAGGGATCTTCGAAAGGAGAGAGATATTATAAGGGGTTATTGGCGGGGTCGACATGAGTCGGCGGCGGAAGTCAAGCCGGATAGAAAAGCGGCACTATATGCAGACGGTTGCAGCTGTGCACAGCATTGCAGACGTGCATGTTATGCATCGCCAGAAACCCCATGCAAAGACCTTTCAAATGAATCATAGGTATTAGAAATCCAATGAGGGATAACGAAATTAGAACGAAAGTCTACTTCCGCTACCGGCGCCGTTGCGACGGAACGGACAATCTGCATTACCTACGGACATGCCTAGCATCTTTGCTCAACGTCGCACATGCACATGCCATACACCACCAGAAGCGAATTGAAATGCTCTTTCTAATGAATATAAGATACTGAAAGTCGCATCAGACATGTACACATGGTTAACCAAGAAATAACGCACTGATGTTGTTGGCGACGCACGGGACACGCGGCATGACACGCAGACGTATGTAGCTTGACATGCCAGTGCACATGGGCATGTCGTACATCGTCTTGAAGCCCATTTGCATGGGCTTTCACATGCACTGTAGATGTTAGGGATCTTCGAAAGGAGAGAGATATTATAAGGGGTTATTGGCGGGGTCGACATGAGTCGGCGGCGGAAGTCAAGCCGGATAGAAAAGCGGCACTATATGCAGACGGTTGCAGCTGTGCACAGCATTGCAGACGTGCATGTTATGCATCGCCAGAAACCCCATGAAAAGACCTTTCAAATGAATCATAGGTATTAGAAATCCAATGAGGGATAACGAAATTAGAACGAAAGTCTACTTCCGCTACCGGCGCCGTTGCGACGGAACGAACAAGCGGCATTACCTACGGACATGCCTAGCATCTTTGCTCAACGTCGCACATGCACATGCCATACACCACCAGAAGCGAATTGAAATGCTCTTTCTAATGAATATAAGATACTGAAAGTCGCATCAGACATGTACACATGGTTAACCAAGAAATAACGCACTGATGGCGTTGGCGACGCACGGGACACGCGGCATGACACGCAGACGTATGTAGCTTGACATGCCAGTGCACATGGGCATGTCGTACATCGTCTTGAAGCCCATTTGCATGGGCTTTCACATGCACTGTAGATGTTAGGGATCTTCGAAAGGAGAGAGATATTATAAGGGGTTATTGGCGGGGTCGACATGAGTCGGCGGCGGAAGTCAAGCCGGATAGAAAAGCGGCACTATATGCAGACGGTTGCAGCTGTGCACAGCATTGCAGACGTGCATGTTATGCATCGCCAGAAACCCCATGAAAAGACCTTTCAAATGAATCATAGACATTAGAAATCCAATGAGGGATAACGAAATTAGAACGAAAGTCTACTTCCGCTACCGGCGCCGTTGCGACGGAACGGACAATCGGCATTACCTACGGACATGCCTAGCATCTTTGCTCAACGTCGCACATGCACATGCCATACACCACCAGAAGCGAATTGAAATGCTCTTTCTAATGAATATAAGATACTGAAAGTCGCATCAGACATGTACACATGGTTAACCAAGAAATAACGCACTGATGACGTTGGCGACGCACGGGACACGCGGCATGACACGCAGACGTATGTAGCTTGACATGCCAGTGCACATGGGCATGTCGTACATCGTCTTGAAGCCCATTAGCATGGGCTTTCACATGCACTGTAGATGTTAGGGATCTTCGAAAGGAGAGAGATATTATAAGGGGTTATTGGCGGGGTCGACATGAGTGCACATGGGCATGTCGTACATCGTCTTGAAGCCCATTTGCATGGGCTTTCACATGCACTGTAGATGTTAGGGATCTTCGAAAGGAGAGAGATATTATAAGGGGTTATTGGCGGGGTCGACATGAGTCGGCGGCGGAAGTCAAGCCGGATAGAAAAGCGGCACTATATGCAGACGGTTGCAGCTGTGCACAGCATTGCAGACGTGCATGTTATGCATCGCCAGAAACCCCATGAAAAGACCTTTCAAATGAATCATAGATATTAGAAATCCAATGAGGGATAACGAAATTAGAACGAAAGTCTACTTCCGCTACCGGCGCCGTTGCGACGGAACGGACAATCGGCATTACCTACGGACATGCCTAGCATCTTTGCTCAACGTCGCACATGCACATGCCATACACCACCAGAAGCGAATTGAAATGCTCTTTCTAATGAATATAAGATACTGAAAGTCGCATCAGACATGTACACATGGTTAACCAAGAAATAACGCACTGATGTTGTTGGCGACGCACGGGACACGCGGCATGACACGCAGACGTATGTAGCTTGACATGCCAGTGCACATGGGCATGTCGTACATCGTCTTGAAGCCCATTTGCATGGGCTTTCACATGCACTGTAGATGTTAGGGATCTTCGAAAGGAGAGAGATGTTATAAGGGGTTATTGGCGGGGTCGACATGAGTCGGCGGCGGAAGTCAAGCCGGATAGAAAAGCGGCACTATATGCAGACGGTTGCAGCTGTGCACAGCATTGCAGACGTGCATGTTATGCATCGCCAGAAACCCCATGCAAAGACCTTTCAAATGAATCATAGACATTAGAAATCCAATGAGGGATAACGAAATTAGAACGAAAGTCTACTTCCGCTACCGGCGCCGTTGCGACGGAACGGACAATCGGCATTACCTACGGACATGCCTAGCATCTTTGCTCAACGTCGCACATGCACATGCCATACACCACCAGAAGCGAATTGAAATGCTCTTTCTAATGAATATAAGATACTGAAAGTCGCATCAGACATGTACACATGGTTAACCAAGAAATAACGCACTGATGTTGTTGGCGACGCACGGGACACGCGGCATGACACGCAGACGTATGTAGCTTGACATGCCAGTGCACATGGGCATGTCGTACATCGTCTTGAAGCCCATTTGCATGGGCTTTCACATGCACTGTAGATGTTAGGGATCTTCGAAAGGAGAGAGATATTATAAGGGGTTATTGGCGGGGTCGACATGAGTCGGCGGCGGAAGTCAAGCCGGATAGAAAAGCGGCACTATATGCAGACGGTTGCAGCTGTGCACAGCATTGCAGACGTGCATGTTATGCATCGCCAGAAACCCCATGCAAAGACCTTTCAAATGAATCATAGGTATTAGAAATCCAATGAGGGATAACGAAATTAGAACGAAAGTCTACTTCCGCTACCGGCGCCGTTGCGACGGAACGGACAAGCGGCATTACCTACGGACATGCCTAGCATCTTTGCTCAACGTCGCACATGCACATGCCATACACCACCAGAAGCGAATTGAAATGCTCTTTCTAATGAATATAAGATACTGAAAGTCGCATCAGACATGTACACATGGTTAACCAAGAAATAACGCACTGATGGCGTTGGCGACGCACGGGACACGCGGCATGACACGCAGACGTATGTAGCTTGACATGCCAGTGCACATGGGCATGTCGTACATCGTCTTGAAGCCCATTTGCATGGGCTTTCACATGCACTGTAGATGTTAGGGATCTTCGAAAGGAGAGAGATATTATAAGGGGTTATTGGCGGGGTCGACATGAGTCGGCGGCGGAAGTCAAGCCGGATAGAAAAGCGGCACTATATGCAGACGGTTGCAGCTGTGCACAGCATTGCAGACGTGCATGTTATGCATCGCCAGAAACCCCATGCAAAGACCTTTCAAATGAATCATAGACATTAGAAATCCAATGAGGGATAACGAAATTAGAACGAAAGTCTACTTCCGCTACCGGCGCCGTTGCGACGGAGCGGACAATCGGCATTACCTACGGACATGCCTAGCATCTTTGCTCAACGTCGCACATGCACATGCCATACACCACCAGAAGCGAATTGAAATGCTCTTTCTAATGAATATAAGATACTGAAAGTCGCATCAGACATGTACACATGGTTAACCAAGAAATAACGCACTGATGACGTTGGCGACGCACGGGACACGCGGCATGACACGCAGACGTATGTAGCTTGACATGCCAGTGCACATGGGCATGTCGTACATCGTCTTGATGCCCATTAGCATGGGCTTTCACATGCACTGTAGATGTTAGGGATCTTCGAAAGGAGAGAGTTATTATAAGGGGTTATTGGCGGGGTCGACATGAGTCGGCGGCGGAAGTCAAGCCGGATAGAAAAGCGGCACTATATGCAGACGGTTGCAGCTGTGCACAGCATTGCAGACGTGCATGTTATGCATCGCCAGAAACCCCATGCAAAGACCTTTCAAATGAATCATAGACATTAGAAATCCAATGAGGGATAACGAAATTAGAACGAAAGTCTACTTCCGCTACCGGCGCCGTTGCGACGGAACGGACAATCGGCATTACCTACGGACATGCCTAGCATCTTTGCTCAACGTCGCACATGCACATGCCATACACCACCAGAAGCGAATTGAAATGCTCTTTCTAATGAATATAAGATACTGAAAGTCGCATCAGACATGTACACATGGTTAACCAAGAAATAACGCACTGATGGCGTTGGCGACGCACGGGACACGCGGCATGACACGCAGACGTATGTAGCTTGACATGCCAGTGCACATGGGCATGTCGTACATCGTCTTGAAGCCCATTTGCATGGGCTTTCACATGCACTGTAGATGTTAGGGATCTTCGAAAGGAGAGAGATATTATAAGGGGTTATTGGCGGGGTCGACATGAGTCGGCGGCGGAAGTCAAGCCGGATAGAAAAGCGGCACTATATGCAGACGATTGCAGCTGTGCACAGCATTGCAGACGTGCATGTTATGCATCGCCAGAAACCCCATGAAAAGACCTTTCAAATGAATCATAGATATTAGAAATCCAATGAGGGATAACGAAATTAGAACGGAAGTCTACTTCCGCTACCGGCGCCGCTGCGACGGAACGGACAATCGGCATTACCTACGGACATGCCTAGCATCTTTGCTCAACGTCGCACATGCACATGCCATACACCACCAGAAGCGAATTGAAATGCTCTTTCTAATGAATATAAGATACTGAAAGTCGCATCAGACATGTACACATGGTTAACCAAGAAATAACGCACTGATGGCGTTGGCGACGCACGGGACACGCGGCATGACACGCAGACGTATGTAGCTTGACATGCCAGTGCACATGGGCATGTCGTACATCGTCTTGAAGCCCATTAGCATGGGCTTTCACATGCACTGTAGATGTTAGGGATCTTCGAAAGGAGAGAGATATTATAAGGGGTTATTGGCGGGGTCGACATGAGTCGGCGGCGGAAGTCAAGCCGGATAGAAAAGCGGCACTATATGCAGACGGTTGCAGCTGTGCACAGCATTGCAGACGTGCATGTTATGCATCGCCAGAAACCCCATGAAAAGACCTTTCAAATGAATCATAGATATTAGAAATCCAATGAGGGATAACGAAATTAGAACGAAAGTCTACTTCCGCTACCGGCGCCGTTGCGACGGAACGGACAATCGGCATTACCTACGGACATGCCTAGCATCTTTGCTCAACGTCGCACATGCACATGCCATACACCACCAGAAGCGAATTGAAATGCTCTTTCTAATGAATATAAGATACTGAAAGTCGCATCAGACATGTACACATGGTTAACCAAGAAATAACGCACTGATGGTGTTGGCGACGCACGGGACACGCGGCATGACACGCAGACGTATGTAGCTTGACATGCCAGTGCACATGGGCATGTCGTACATCGTCTTGAAGCCCATTTGCATGGGCTTTCACATGCACTGTAGATGTTAGGGATCTTCGAAAGGAGAGAGATATTATAAGGGGTTATTGGCGGGGTCGACATGAGTCGGCGGCGGAAGTCGAGCCGGATAGAAAAGCGGCACTATATGCAGACGATTGCAGCTGTGCACAGCATTGCAGACGTGCATGTTATGCATCGCCAGAAACCCCATGAAAAGACCTTTCAAATGAATCATAGATATTAGAAATCCAATGAGGGATAACGAAATTAGAACGGAAGTCTACTTCCGCTACCGGCGCCGCTGCGACGGAACGGACAATCGGCATTACCTACGGACATGCCTAGCATCTTTGCTCAACGTCGCACATGCACATGCCATACACCACCAGAAGCGAATTGAAATGCTCTTTCTAATGAATATAAGATACTGAAAGTCGCATCAGACATGTACACATGGTTAACCAAGAAATAACGCACTGATGGCGTTGGCGACGCACGGGACACGCGGCATGACACGCAGACGTATGTAGCTTGACATGCCAGTGCACATGGGCATGTCGTACATCGTCTTGAAGCCCATTAGCATGGGCTTTCACATGCACTGTAGATGTTAGGGATCTTCGAAAGGAGAGAGATATTATAAGGGGTTATTGGCGGGGTCGACATGAGTCGGCGGCGGAAGTCAAGCCGGATAGAAAAGCGGCACTATATGCAGACGGTTGCAGCTGTGCACAGCATTGCAGACGTGCATGTTATGCATCGCCAGAAACCCCATGAAAAGACCTTTCAAATGAATCATAGATATTAGAAATCCAATGAGGGATAACGAAATTAGAACGGAAGTCTACTTCCGCTACCGGCACCGCTGCGACGGAACGGACAATCGGCATTACCTACGGACATGCCTAGCATCTTTGCTCAACGTCGCACATGCACATGCCATACACCACCAGAAGCGAATTGAAATGCTCTTTCTAATGAATATAAGATACTGAAAGTCGCATCAGACATGTACACATGGTTAACCAAGAAATAACGCACTGATGACGTTGGCGACGCACGGGACACGCGGCATGACACGCAGACGTATGTAGCTTGACATGCCAGTGCACATGGGCATGTCGTACATCGTCTTGATGCCCATTAGCATGGGCTTTCACATGCACTGTAGATGTTAGGGATCTTCGAAAGGAGAGAGATATTATAAGGGGTTATTGGCGGGGTCGACATGAGTCGGCGGCGGAAGTCAAGCCGGATAGAAAAGCGGCACTATATGCAGACGGTTGCAGCTGTGCACAGCATTGCAGACGTGCATGTTATGCATCGCCAGAAACCCCATGAAAAGACCTTTCAAATGAATCATAGATATTAGAAATCCAATGAGGGATAACGAAATTAGAACGAAAGTCTACTTCCGCTACCGGCGCCGTTGCGACGGAACGGACAATCGGCATTACCTACGGACATGCCTAGCATCTTTGCTCAACGTCGCACATGCACATGCCATACACCACCAGAAGCGAATTGAAATGCTCTTTCTAATGAATATAAGATACTGAAAGTCGCATCAGACATGTACACATGGTTAACCAAGAAATAACGCACTGATGACGTTGGCGACGCACGGGACACGCGGCATGACACGCAGACGTATGTAGCTTGACATGCCAGTGCACATGGGCATGTCGTACATCGTCTTGATGCCCATTAGCATGGGCTTTCACATGCACTGTAGATGTTAGGGATCTTCGAAAGGAGAGAGATATTATAAGGGGTTATTGGCGGGGTCGACATGAGTCGGCGGCGGAAGTCAAGCCGGATAGAAAAGCGGCACTATATGCAGACGGTTGCAGCTGTGCACAGCATTGCAGACGTGCATGTTATGCATCGCCAGAAACCCCATGAAAAGACCTTTCAAATGAATCATAGATATTAGAAATCCAATGAGGGATAACGAAATTAGAACGAAAGTCTACTTCCGCTACCGGCGCCGTTGCGACGGAACGGACAATCGGCATTACCTACGGACATGCCTAGCATCTTTGCTCAACGTCGCACATGCACATGCCATACACCACCAGAAGCGAATTGAAATGCTCTTTCTAATGAATATAAGATACTGAAAGTCGCATCAGACATGTACACATGGTTAACCAAGAAATAACGCACTGATGGCGTTGGCGACGCACGGGACACGCGGCATGACACGCAGACGTATGTAGCTTGACATGCCAGTGCACATGGGCATGTCGTACATCGTCTTGAAGCCCATTAGCATGGGCTTTCACATGCACTGTAGATGTTAGGGATCTTCGAAAGGAGAGAGATATTATAAGGGGTTATTGGCGGGGTCGACATGAGTGCACATGGGCATGTCGTACATCGTCTTGAAGCCCATTAGCATGGGCTTTCACATGCACTGTAGATGTTAGGGATCTTCGAAAGGAGAGAGATATTATAAGGGGTTATTGGCGGGGTCGACATGAGTCGGCGGCGGAAGTCAAGCCGGATAGAAAAGCGGCACTATATGCAGACGGTTGCAGCTGTGCACAGCATTGCAGACGTGCATGTTATGCATCGCCAGAAACCCCATGAAAAGACCTTTCAAATGAATCATAGGTATTAGAAATCCAATGAGGGATAACGAAATTAGAACGAAAGTCTACTTCCGCTACCGGCGCCGTTGCGACGGAACGGACAAGCGGCATTACCTACGGACATGCCTAGCATCTTTGCTCAACGTCGCACATGCACATGCCATACACCACCAGAAGCGAATTGAAATGCTCTTTCTAATGAATATAAGATACTGAAAGTCGCATCAGACATGTACACATGGTTAACCAAGAAATAACGCACTGATGGCGTTGGCGACGCACGGGACACGCGGCATGACACGCAGACGTATGTAGCTTGACATGCCAGTGCACATGGGCATGTCGTACATCGTCTTGAAGCCCATTTGCATGGGCTTTCACATGCACTGTAGATGTTAGGGATCTTCGAAAGGAGAGAGATATTATAAGGGGTTATTGGCGGGGTCGACATGAGTCGGCGGCGGAAGTCAAGCCGGATAGAAAAGCGGCACTATATGCAGACGGTTGCAGCTGTGCACAGCATTGCAGACGTGCATGTTATGCATCGCCAGAAACCCCATGCAAAGACCTTTCAAATGAATCATAGACATTAGAAATCCAATGAGGGATAACGAAATTAGAACGAAAGTCTACTTCCGCTACCGGCGCCGTTGCGACGGAACGGACAATCGGCATTACCTACGGACATGCCTAGCATCTTTGCTCAACGTCGCACATGCACATGCCATACACCACCAGAAGCGAATTGAAATGCTCTTTCTAATGAATATAAGATACTGAAAGTCGCATCAGACATGTACACATGGTTAACCAAGAAATAACGCACTGATGACGTTGGCGACGCACGGGACACGCGGCATGACACGCAGACGTATGTAGCTTGACATGCCAGTGCACATGGGCATGTCGTACATCGTCTTGATGCCCATTAGCATGGGCTTTCACATGCACTGTAGATGTTAGGGATCTTCGAAAGGAGAGAGATATTATAAGGGGTTATTGGCGGGGTCGACATGAGTCGGCGGCGGAAGTCAAGCCGGATAGAAAAGCGGCACTATATGCAGACGGTTGCAGCTGTGCACAGCATTGCAGACGTGCATGTTATGCATCGCCAGAAACCCCATGAAAAGACCTTTCAAATGAATCATAGATATTAGAAATCCAATGAGGGATAACGAAATTAGAACGAAAGTCTACTTCCGCTACCGGCGCCGTTGCGACGGAACGGACAATCGGCATTACCTACGGACATGCCTAGCATCTTTGCTCAACGTCGCACATGCACATGCCATACACCACCAGAAGCGAATTGAAATGCTCTTTCTAATGAATATAAGATACTGAAAGTCGCATCAGACATGTACACATGGTTAACCAAGAAATAACGCACTGATGGCGTTGGCGACGCACGGGACACGCGGCATGACACGCAGACGTATGTAGCTTGACATGCCAGTGCACATGGGCATGTCGTACATCGTCTTGAAGCCCATTAGCATGGGCTTTCACATGCACTGTAGATGTTAGGGATCTTCGAAAGGAGAGAGATATTATAAGGGGTTATTGGCGGGGTCGACATGAGTGCACATGGGCATGTCGTACATCGTCTTGAAGCCCATTAGCATGGGCTTTCACATGCACTGTAGATGTTAGGGATCTTCGAAAGGAGAGAGATATTATAAGGGGTTATTGGCGGGGTCGACATGAGTCGGCGGCGGAAGTCAAGCCGGATAGAAAAGCGGCACTATATGCAGACTGTTGCAGCTGTGCACAACATTGCAGACGTGCATGTTATGCATCGCCAGAAACCCCATGAAAAGACCTTTCAAATGAATCATAGATATTAGAAATCCAATGAGGGATAACGAAATTAGAACGAAAGTCTACTTCCGCTACCGGCGCCGTTGCGACGGAACGGACAATCGGCATTACCTACGGACATGCCTAGCATCTTTGCTCAACGTCGCACATGCACATGCCATACACCACCAGAAGCGAATTGAAATGCTCTTTCTAATGAATATAAGATACTGAAAGTCGCATCAGACATGTACACATGGTTAACCAAGAAATAACGCACTGATGTTGTTGGCGACGCACGGGACACGCGGCATGACACGCAGACGTATGTAGCTTGACATGCCAGTGCACATGGGCATGTCGTACATCGTCTTGAAGCCCATTTGCATGGGCTTTCACATGCACTGTAGATGTTAGGGATCTTCGAAAGGAGAGAGATATTATAAGGGGTTATTGGCGGGGTCGACATGAGTCGGCGGCGGAAGTCAAGCCGGATAGAAAAGCGGCACTATATGCAGACGGTTGCAGCTGTGCACAGCATTGCAGACGTGCATGTTATGCATCGCCAGAAACCCCATGCAAAGACCTTTCAAATGAATCATAGACATTAGAAATCCAATGAGGGATAACGAAATTAGAACGAAAGTCTACTTCCGCTACCGGCGCCGTTGCGACGGAACGGACAATCGGCATTACCTACGGACATGCCTAGCATCTTTGCTCAACGTCGCACATGCACATGCCATACACCACCAGAAGCGAATTGAAATGCTCTTTCTAATGAATATAAGATACTGAAAGTCGCATCAGACATGTACACATGGTTAACCAAGAAATAACGCACTGATGTTGTTGGCGACGCACGGGACACGCGGCATGACACGCAGACGTATGTAGCTTGACATGCCAGTGCACATGGGCATGTCGTACATCGTCTTGAAGCCCATTTGCATGGGCTTTCACATGCACTGTAGATGTTAGGGATCTTCGAAAGGAGAGAGATATTATAAGGGGTTATTGGCGGGGTCGACATGAGTCGGCGGCGGAAGTCAAGCCGGATAGAAAAGCGGCACTATATGCAGACGGTTGCAGCTGTGCACAGCATTGCAGACGTGCATGTTATGCATCGCCAGAAACCCCATGCAAAGACCTTTCAAATGAATCATAGGTATTAGAAATCCAATGAGGGATAACGAAATTAGAACGAAAGTCTACTTCCGCTACCGGCGCCGTTGCGACGGAACGGACAATCGGCATTACCTACGGACATGCCTAGCATCTTTGCTCAACGTCGCACATGCACATGCCATACACCACCAGAAGCGAATTGAAATGCTCTTTCTAATGAATATAAGATACTGAAAGTCGCATCAGACATGTACACATGGTTAACCAAGAAATAACGCACTGATGGCGTTGGCGACGCACGGGACACGCGGCATGACACGCAGACGTATGTAGCTTGACATGCCAGTGCACATGGGCATGTCGTACATCGTCTTGAAGCCCATTTGCATGGGCTTTCACATGCACTGTAGATGTTAGGGATCTTCGAAAGGAGAGAGATATTATAAGGGGTTATTGGCGGGGTCGACATGAGTCGGCGGCGGAAGTCAAGCCGGATAGAAAAGCGGCACTATATGCAGACGGTTGCAGCTGTGCACAGCATTGCAGACGTGCATGTTATGCATCGCCAGAAACCCCATGCAAAGACCTTTCAAATGAATCATAGGTATTAGAAATCCAATGAGGGATAACGAAATTAGAACGAAAGTCTACTTCCGCTACCGGCGCCGTTGCGACGGAACGGACAAGCGGCATTACCTACGGACATGCCTAGCATCTTTGCTCAACGTCGCACATGCACATGCCATACACCACCAGAAGCGAATTGAAATGCTCTTTCTAATGAATATAAGATACTGAAAGTCGCATCAGACATGTACACATGGTTAACCAAGAAATAACGCACTGATGGCGTTGGCGACGCACGGGACACGCGGCATGACACGCAGACGTATGTAGCTTGACATGCCAGTGCACATGGGCATGTCGTACATCGTCTTGAAGCCCATTTGCATGGGCTTTCACATGCACTGTAGATGTTAGGGATCTTCGAAAGGAGAGAGATATTATAAGGGGTTATTGGCGGGGTCGACATGAGTCGGCGGCGGAAGTCAAGCCGGATAGAAAAGCGGCACTATATGCAGACGGTTGCAGCTGTGCACAGCATTGCAGACGTGCATGTTATGCATCGCCAGAAACCCCATGCAAAGACCCTTCAAATGAATCATAGACATTAGAAATCCAATGAGGGATAACGAAATTAGAACGAAAGTCTACTTCCGCTACCGGCGCCGTTGCGACGGAACGGACAATCGGCATTACCTACGGACATGCCTAGCATCTTTGCTCAACGTCGCACATGCACATGCCATACACCACCAGAAGCGAATTGAAATGCTCTTTCTAATGAATATAAGATACTGAAAGTCGCATCAGACATGTACACATGGTTAACCAAGAAATAACGCACTGATGACGTTGGCGACGCACGGGACACGCGGCATGACACGCAGACGTATGTAGCTTGACATGCCAGTGCACATGGGCATGTCGTACATCGTCTTGATGCCCATTAGCATGGGCTTTCACATGCACTGTAGATGTTAGGGATCTTCGAAAGGAGAGAGTTATTATAAGGGGTTATTGGCGGGGTCGACATGAGTCGGCGGCGGAAGTCAAGCCGGATAGAAAAGCGGCACTATATGCAGACGGTTGCAGCTGTGCACAGCATTGCAGACGTGCATGTTATGCATCGCCAGAAACCCCATGCAAAGACCTTTCAAATGAATCATAGACATTAGAAATCCAATGAGGGATAACGAAATTAGAACGAAAGTCTACTTCCGCTACCGGCGCCGTTGCGACGGAACGGACAATCGGCATTACCTACGGACATGCCTAGCATCTTTGCTCAACGTCGCACATGCACATGCCATACACCACCAGAAGCGAATTGAAATGCTCTTTCTAATGAATATAAGATACTGAAAGTCGCATCAGACATGTACACATGGTTAACCAAGAAATAACGCACTGATGGCGTTGGCGACGCACGGGACACGCGGCATGACACGCAGACGTATGTAGCTTGACATGCCAGTGCACATGGGCATGTCGTACATCGTCTTGAAGCCCATTTGCATGGGCTTTCACATGCACTGTAGATGTTAGGGATCTTCGAAAGGAGAGAGATATTATAAGGGGTTATTGGCGGGGTCGACATGAGTCGGCGGCGGAAGTCAAGCCGGATAGAAAAGCGGCACTATATGCAGACGGTTGCAGCTGTGCACAGCATTGCAGACGTGCATGTTATGCATCGCCAGAAACCCCATGCAAAGACCTTTCAAATGAATCATAGACATTAGAAATCCAATGAGGGATAACGAAATTAGAACGAAAGTCTACTTCCGCTACCGGCGCCGTTGCGACGGAACGGACAATCGGCATTACCTACGGACATGCCTAGCATCTTTGCTCAACGTCGCACATGCACATGCCATACACCACCAGAAGCGAATTGAAATGCTCTTTCTAATGAATATAAGATACTGAAAGTCGCATCAGACATGTACACATGGTTAACCAAGAAATAACGCACTGATGACGTTGGCGACGCACGGGACACGCGGCATGACACGCAGACGTATGTAGCTTGACATGCCAGTGCACATGGGCATGTCGTACATCGTCTTGATGCCCATTAGCATGGGCTTTCACATGCACTGTAGATGTTAGGGATCTTCGAAAGGAGAGAGTTATTATAAGGGGTTATTGGCGGGGTCGACATGAGTCGGCGGCGGAAGTCAAGCCGGATAGAAAAGCGGCACTATATGCAGACGGTTGCAGCTGTGCACAGCATTGCAGACGTGCATGTTATGCATCGCCAGAAACCCCATGCAAAGACCTTTCAAATGAATCATAGACATTAGAAATCCAATGAGGGATAACGAAATTAGAACGAAAGTCTACTTCCGCTACCGGCGCCGTTGCGACGGAACGGACAATCGGCATTACCTACGGACATGCCTAGCATCTTTGCTCAACGTCGCACATGCACATGCCATACACCACCAGAAGCGAATTGAAATGCTCTTTCTAATGAATATAAGATACTGAAAGTCGCATCAGACATGTACACATGGTTAACCAAGAAATAACGCACTGATGTTGTTGGCGACGCACGGGACACGCGGCATGACACGCAGACGTATGTAGCTTGACATGCCAGTGCACATGGGCATGTCGTACATCGTCTTGATGCCCATTAGCATGGGCTTTCACATGCACTGTAGATGTTAGGGATCTTCGAAAGGAGAGAGTTATTATAAGGGGTTATTGGCGGGGTCGACATGAGTCGGCGGCGGAAGTCAAGCCGGATAGAAAAGCGGCACTATATGCAGACGGTTGCAGCTGTGCACAGCATTGCAGACGTGCATGTTATGCATCGCCAGAAACCCCATGCAAAGACCTTTCAAATGAATCATAGACATTAGAAATCCAATGAGGGATAACGAAATTAGAACGAAAGTCTACTTCCGCTACCGGCGCCGTTGCGACGGAACGGACAATCGGCATTACCTACGGACATGCCTAGCATCTTTGCTCAACGTCGCACATGCACATGCCATACACCACCAGAAGCGAATTGAAATGCTCTTTCTAATGAATATAAGATACTGAAAGTCGCATCAGACATGTACACATGGTTAACCAAGAAATAACGCACTGATGGCGTTGGCGACGCACGGGACACGCGGCATGACACGCAGACGTATGTAGCTTGACATGCCAGTGCACATGGGCATGTCGTACATCGTCTTGAAGCCCATTTGCATGGGCTTTCACATGCACTGTAGATGTTAGGGATCTTCGAAAGGAGAGAGATATTATAAGGGGTTATTGGCGGGGTCGACATGAGTCGGCGGCGGAAGTCAAGCCGGATAGAAAAGCGGCACTATATGCAGACGGTTGCAGCTGTGCACAGCATTGCAGACGTGCATGTTATGCATCGCCAGAAACCCCATGCAAAGACCTTTCAAATGAATCATAGACATTAGAAATCCAATGAGGGATAACGAAATTAGAACGAAAGTCTACTTCCGCTACCGGCGCCGTTGCGACGGAACGGACAATCGGCATTACCTACGGACATGCCTAGCATCTTTGCTCAACGTCGCACATGCACATGCCATACACCACCAGAAGCGAATTGAAATGCTCTTTCTAATGAATATAAGATACTGAAAGTCGCATCAGACATGTACACATGGTTAACCAAGAAATAACGCACTGATGACGTTGGCGACGCACGGGACACGCGGCATGACACGCAGACGTATGTAGCTTGACATGCCAGTGCACATGGGCATGTCGTACATCGTCTTGATGCCCATTAGCATGGGCTTTCACATGCACTGTAGATGTTAGGGATCTTCGAAAGGAGAGAGTTATTATAAGGGGTTATTGGCGGGGTCGACATGAGTCGGCGGCGGAAGTCAAGCCGGATAGAAAAGCGGCACTATATGCAGACGGTTGCAGCTGTGCACAGCATTGCAGACGTGCATGTTATGCATCGCCAGAAACCCCATGCAAAGACCTTTCAAATGAATCATAGACATTAGAAATCCAATGAGGGATAACGAAATTAGAACGAAAGTCTACTTCCGCTACCGGCGCCGTTGCGACGGAACGGACAATCGGCATTACCTACGGACATGCCTAGCATCTTTGCTCAACGTCGCACATGCACATGCCATACACCACCAGAAGCGAATTGAAATGCTCTTTCTAATGAATATAAGATACTGAAAGTCGCATCAGACATGTACACATGGTTAACCAAGAAATAACGCACTGATGTTGTTGGCGACGCACGGGACACGCGGCATGACACGCAGACGTATGTAGCTTGACATGCCAGTGCACATGGGCATGTCGTACATCGTCTTGATGCCCATTAGCATGGGCTTTCACATGCACTGTAGATGTTAGGGATCTTCGAAAGGAGAGAGATATTATAAGGGGTTATTGGCGGGGTCGACATGAGTCGGCGGCGGAAGTCAAGCCGGATAGAAAAGCGGCACTATATGCAGACGGTTGCAGCTGTGCACAGCATTGCAGACGTGCATGTTATGCATCGCCAGAAACCCCATGAAAAGACCTTTCAAATGAATCATAGATATTAGAAATCCAATGAGGGATAACGAAATTAGAACGAAAGTCTACTTCCGCTACCGGCGCCGTTGCGACGGAACGGACAATCGGCATTACCTACGGACATGCCTAGCATCTTTGCTCAACGTCGCACATGCACATGCCATACACCACCAGAAGCGAATTGAAATGCTCTTTCTAATGAATATAAGATACTGAAAGTCGCATCAGACATGTACACATGGTTAACCAAGAAATAACGCACTGATGACGTTGGCGACGCACGGGACACGCGGCATGACACGCAGACGTATGTAGCTTGACATGCCAGTGCACATGGGCATGTCGTACATCGTCTTGATGCCCATTAGCATGGGCTTTCACATGCACTGTAGATGTTAGGGATCTTCGAAAGGAGAGAGATATTATAAGGGGTTATTGGCGGGGTCGACATGAGTCGGCGGCGGAAGTCAAGCCGGATAGAAAAGCGGCACTATATGCAGACGGTTGCAGCTGTGCACAGCATTGCAGACGTGCATGTTATGCATCGCCAGAAACCCCATGAAAAGACCTTTCAAATGAATCATAGATATTAGAAATCCAATGAGGGATAACGAAATTAGAACGAAAGTCTACTTCCGCTACCGGCGCCGTTGCGACGGAACGGACAATCGGCATTACCTACGGACATGCCTAGCATCTTTGCTCAACGTCGCACATGCACATGCCATACACCACCAGAAGCGAATTGAAATGCTCTTTCTAATGAATATAAGATACTGAAAGTCGCATCAGACATGTACACATGGTTAACCAAGAAATAACGCACTGATGACGTTGGCGACGCACGGGACACGCGGCATGACACGCAGACGTATGTAGCTTGACATGCCAGTGCACATGGGCATGTCGTACATCGTCTTGATGCCCATTAGCATGGGCTTTCACATGCACTGTAGATGTTAGGGATCTTCGAAAGGAGAGAGATATTATAAGGGGTTATTGGCGGGGTCGACATGAGTCGGCGGCGGAAGTCAAGCCGGATAGAAAAGCGGCACTATATGCAGACGGTTGCAGCTGTGCACAGCATTGCAGACGTGCATGTTATGCATCGCCAGAAACCCCATGAAAAGACCTTTCAAATGAATCATAGATATTAGAAATCCAATGAGGGATAACGAAATTAGAACGAAAGTCTACTTCCGCTACCGGCGCCGTTGCGACGGAACGGACAATCGGCATTACCTACGGACATGCCTAGCATCTTTGCTCAACGTCGCACATGCACATGCCATACACCACCAGAAGCGAATTGAAATGCTCTTTCTAATGAATATAAGATACTGAAAGTCGCATCAGACATGTACACATGGTTAACCAAGAAATAACGCACTGATGGCGTTGGCGACGCACGGGACACGCGGCATGACACGCAGACGTATGTAGCTTGACATGCCAGTGCACATGGGCATGTCGTACATCGTCTTGAAGCCCATTAGCATGGGCTTTCACATGCACTGTAGATGTTAGGGATCTTCGAAAGGAGAGAGATATTATAAGGGGTTATTGGCGGGGTCGACATGAGTGCACATGGGCATGTCGTACATCGTCTTGAAGCCCATTAGCATGGGCTTTCACATGCACTGTAGATGTTAGGGATCTTCGAAAGGAGAGAGATATTATAAGGGGTTATTGGCGGGGTCGACATGAGTCGGCGGCGGAAGTCAAGCCGGATAGAAAAGCGGCACTATATGCAGACGGTTGCAGCTGTGCACAGCATTGCAGACGTGCATGTTATGCATCGCCAGAAACCCCATGAAAAGACCTTTCAAATGAATCATAGGTATTAGAAATCCAATGAGGGATAACGAAATTAGAACGAAAGTCTACTTCCGCTACCGGCGCCGTTGCGACGGAACGGACAATCGGCATTACCTACGGACATGCCTAGCATCTTTGCTCAACGTCGCACATGCACATGCCATACACCACCAGAAGCGAATTGAAATGCTCTTTCTAATGAATATAAGATACTGAAAGTCGCATCAGACATGTACACATGGTTAACCAAGAAATAACGCACTGATGGCGTTGGCGACGCACGGGACACGCGGCATGACACGCAGACGTATGTAGCTTGACATGCCAGTGCACATGGGCATGTCGTACATCGTCTTGAAGCCCATTTGCATGGGCTTTCACATGCACTGTAGATGTTAGGGATCTTCGAAAGGAGAGAGATATTATAAGGGGTTATTGGCGGGGTCGACATGAGTCGGCGGCGGAAGTCAAGCCGGATAGAAAAGCGGCACTATATGCAGACGGTTGCAGCTGTGCACAGCATTGCAGACGTGCATGTTATGCATCGCCAGAAACCCCATGCAAAGACCTTTCAAATGAATCATAGACATTAGAAATCCAATGAGGGATAACGAAATTAGAACGAAAGTCTACTTCCGCTACCGGCGCCGTTGCGACGGAACGGACAATCGGCATTACCTACGGACATGCCTAGCATCTTTGCTCAACGTCGCACATGCACATGCCATACACCACCAGAAGCGAATTGAAATGCTCTTTCTAATGAATATAAGATACTGAAAGTCGCATCAGACATGTACACATGGTTAACCAAGAAATAACGCACTGATGACGTTGGCGACGCACGGGACACGCGGCATGACACGCAGACGTATGTAGCTTGACATGCCAGTGCACATGGGCATGTCGTACATCGTCTTGATGCCCATTAGCATGGGCTTTCACATGCACTGTAGATGTTAGGGATCTTCGAAAGGAGAGAGATATTATAAGGGGTTATTGGCGGGGTCGACATGAGTCGGCGGCGGAAGTCAAGCCGGATAGAAAAGCGGCACTATATGCAGACGGTTGCAGCTGTGCACAGCATTGCAGACGTGCATGTTATGCATCGCCAGAAACCCCATGAAAAGACCTTTCAAATGAATCATAGATATTAGAAATCCAATGAGGGATAACGAAATTAGAACGAAAGTCTACTTCCGCTACCGGCGCCGTTGCGACGGAACGGACAATCGGCATTACCTACGGACATGCCTAGCATCTTTGCTCAACGTCGCACATGCACATGCCATACACCACCAGAAGCGAATTGAAATGCTCTTTCTAATGAATATAAGATACTGAAAGTCGCATCAGACATGTACACATGGTTAACCAAGAAATAACGCACTGATGACGTTGGCGACGCACGGGACACGCGGCATGACACGCAGACGTATGTAGCTTGACATGCCAGTGCACATGGGCATGTCGTACATCGTCTTGATGCCCATTAGCATGGGCTTTCACATGCACTGTAGATGTTAGGGATCTTCGAAAGGAGAGAGATATTATAAGGGGTTATTGGCGGGGTCGACATGAGTCGGCGGCGGAAGTCAAGCCGGATAGAAAAGCGGCACTATATGCAGACGGTTGCAGCTGTGCACAGCATTGCAGACGTGCATGTTATGCATCGCCAGAAACCCCATGAAAAGACCTTTCAAATGAATCATAGATATTAGAAATCCAATGAGGGATAACGAAATTAGAACGAAAGTCTACTTCCGCTACCGGCGCCGTTGCGACGGAACGGACAATCGGCATTACCTACGGACATGCCTAGCATCTTTGCTCAACGTCGCACATGCACATGCCATACACCACCAGAAGCGAATTGAAATGCTCTTTCTAATGAATATAAGATACTGAAAGTCGCATCAGACATGTACACATGGTTAACCAAGAAATAACGCACTGATGGCGTTGGCGACGCACGGGACACGCGGCATGACACGCAGACGTATGTAGCTTGACATGCCAGTGCACATGGGCATGTCGTACATCGTCTTGAAGCCCATTAGCATGGGCTTTCACATGCACTGTAGATGTTAGGGATCTTCGAAAGGAGAGAGATATTATAAGGGGTTATTGGCGGGGTCGACATGAGTGCACATGGGCATGTCGTACATCGTCTTGAAGCCCATTAGCATGGGCTTTCACATGCACTGTAGATGTTAGGGATCTTCGAAAGGAGAGAGATATTATAAGGGGTTATTGGCGGGGTCGACATGAGTCGGCGGCGGAAGTCAAGCCGGATAGAAAAGCGGCACTATATGCAGACTGTTGCAGCTGTGCACAACATTGCAGACGTGCATGTTATGCATCGCCAGAAACCCCATGAAAAGACCTTTCAAATGAATCATAGATATTAGAAATCCAATGAGGGATAACGAAATTAGAACGAAAGTCTACTTCCGCTACCGGCGCCGTTGCGACGGAACGGACAATCGGCATTACCTACGGACATGCCTAGCATCTTTGCTCAACGTCGCACATGCACATGCCATACACCACCAGAAGCGAATTGAAATGCTCTTTCTAATGAATATAAGATACTGAAAGTCGCATCAGACATGTACACATGGTTAACCAAGAAATAACGCACTGATGTTGTTGGCGACGCACGGGACACGCGGCATGACACGCAGACGTATGTAGCTTGACATGCCAGTGCACATGGGCATGTCGTACATCGTCTTGAAGCCCATTTGCATGGGCTTTCACATGCACTGTAGATGTTAGGGATCTTCGAAAGGAGAGAGTTATTATAAGGGGTTATTGGCGGGGTCGACATGAGTCGGCGGCGGAAGTCAAGCCGGATAGAAAAGCGGCACTATATGCAGACGGTTGCAGCTGTGCACAGCATTGCAGACGTGCATGTTATGCATCGCCAGAAACCCCATGCAAAGACCTTTCAAATGAATCATAGACATTAGAAATCCAATGAGGGATAACGAAATTAGAACGAAAGTCTACTTCCGCTACCGGCGCCGTTGCGACGGAACGGACAATCGGCATTACCTACGGACATGCCTAGCATCTTTGCTCAACGTCGCACATGCACATGCCATACACCACCAGAAGCGAATTGAAATGCTCTTTCTAATGAATATAAGATACTGAAAGTCGCATCAGACATGTACACATGGTTAACCAAGAAATAACGCACTGATGTTGTTGGCGACGCACGGGACACGCGGCATGACACGCAGACGTATGTAGCTTGACATGCCAGTGCACATGGGCATGTCGTACATCGTCTTGAAGCCCATTTGCATGGGCTTTCACATGCACTGTAGATGTTAGGGATCTTCGAAAGGAGAGAGATATTATAAGGGGTTATTGGCGGGGTCGACATGAGTCGGCGGCGGAAGTCAAGCCGGATAGAAAAGCGGCACTATATGCAGACGGTTGCAGCTGTGCACAGCATTGCAGACGTGCATGTTATGCATCGCCAGAAACCCCATGCAAAGACCTTTCAAATGAATCATAGGTATTAGAAATCCAATGAGGGATAACGAAATTAGAACGAAAGTCTACTTCCGCTACCGGCGCCGTTGCGACGGAACGGACAATCGGCATTACCTACGGACATGCCTAGCATCTTTGCTCAACGTCGCACATGCACATGCCATACACCACCAGAAGCGAATTGAAATGCTCTTTCTAATGAATATAAGATACTGAAAGTCGCATCAGACATGTACACATGGTTAACCAAGAAATAACGCACTGATGGCGTTGGCGACGCACGGGACACGCGGCATGACACGCAGACGTATGTAGCTTGACATGCCAGTGCACATGGGCATGTCGTACATCGTCTTGAAGCCCATTTGCATGGGCTTTCACATGCACTGTAGATGTTAGGGATCTTCGAAAGGAGAGAGATATTATAAGGGGTTATTGGCGGGGTCGACATGAGTCGGCGGCGGAAGTCAAGCCGGATAGAAAAGCGGCACTATATGCAGACGGTTGCAGCTGTGCACAGCATTGCAGACGTGCATGTTATGCATCGCCAGAAACCCCATGCAAAGACCTTTCAAATGAATCATAGGTATTAGAAATCCAATGAGGGATAACGAAATTAGAACGAAAGTCTACTTCCGCTACCGGCGCCGTTGCGACGGAACGGACAAGCGGCATTACCTACGGACATGCCTAGCATCTTTGCTCAACGTCGCACATGCACATGCCATACACCACCAGAAGCGAATTGAAATGCTCTTTCTAATGAATATAAGATACTGAAAGTCGCATCAGACATGTACACATGGTTAACCAAGAAATAACGCACTGATGGCGTTGGCGACGCACGGGACACGCGGCATGACACGCAGACGTATGTAGCTTGACATGCCAGTGCACATGGGCATGTCGTACATCGTCTTGAAGCCCATTTGCATGGGCTTTCACATGCACTGTAGATGTTAGGGATCTTCGAAAGGAGAGAGATATTATAAGGGGTTATTGGCGGGGTCGACATGAGTCGGCGGCGGAAGTCAAGCCGGATAGAAAAGCGGCACTATATGCAGACGGTTGCAGCTGTGCACAGCATTGCAGACGTGCATGTTATGCATCGCCAGAAACCCCATGCAAAGACCTTTCAAATGAATCATAGACATTAGAAATCCAATGAGGGATAACGAAATTAGAACGAAAGTCTACTTCCGCTACCGGCGCCGTTGCGACGGAACGGACAATCGGCATTACCTACGGACATGCCTAGCATCTTTGCTCAACGTCGCACATGCACATGCCATACACCACCAGAAGCGAATTGAAATGCTCTTTCTAATGAATATAAGATACTGAAAGTCGCATCAGACATGTACACATGGTTAACCAAGAAATAACGCACTGATGACGTTGGCGACGCACGGGACACGCGGCATGACACGCAGACGTATGTAGCTTGACATGCCAGTGCACATGGGCATGTCGTACATCGTCTTGATGCCCATTAGCATGGGCTTTCACATGCACTGTAGATGTTAGGGATCTTCGAAAGGAGAGAGTTATTATAAGGGGTTATTGGCGGGGTCGACATGAGTCGGCGGCGGAAGTCAAGCCGGATAGAAAAGCGGCACTATATGCAGACGGTTGCAGCTGTGCACAGCATTGCAGACGTGCATGTTATGCATCGCCAGAAACCCCATGCAAAGACCTTTCAAATGAATCATAGACATTAGAAATCCAATGAGGGATAACGAAATTAGAACGAAAGTCTACTTCCGCTACCGGCGCCGTTGCGACGGAACGGACAATCGGCATTACCTACGGACATGCCTAGCATCTTTGCTCAACGTCGCACATGCACATGCCATACACCACCAGAAGCGAATTGAAATGCTCTTTCTAATGAATATAAGATACTGAAAGTCGCATCAGACATGTACACATGGTTAACCAAGAAATAACGCACTGATGGCGTTGGCGACGCACGGGACACGCGGCATGACACGCAGACGTATGTAGCTTGACATGCCAGTGCACATGGGCATGTCGTACATCGTCTTGAAGCCCATTTGCATGGGCTTTCACATGCACTGTAGATGTTAGGGATCTTCGAAAGGAGAGAGATATTATAAGGGGTTATTGGCGGGGTCGACATGAGTCGGCGGCGGAAGTCAAGCCGGATAGAAAAGCGGCACTATATGCAGACGGTTGCAGCTGTGCACAGCATTGCAGACGTGCATGTTATGCATCGCCAGAAACCCCATGCAAAGACCTTTCAAATGAATCATAGGTATTAGAAATCCAATGAGGGATAACGAAATTAGAACGAAAGTCTACTTCCGCTACCGGCGCCGTTGCGACGGAACGGACAATCGGCATTACCTACGGACATGCCTAGCATCTTTGCTCAACGTCGCACATGCACATGCCATACACCACCAGAAGCGAATTGAAATGCTCTTTCTAATGAATATAAGATACTGAAAGTCGCATCAGACATGTACACATGGTTAACCAAGAAATAACGCACTGATGACGTTGGCGACGCACGGGACACGCGGCATGACACGCAGACGTATGTAGCTTGACATGCCAGTGCACATGGGCATGTCGTACATCGTCTTGATGCCCATTAGCATGGGCTTTCACATGCACTGTAGATGTTAGGGATCTTCGAAAGGAGAGAGTTATTATAAGGGGTTATTGGCGGGGTCGACATGAGTCGGCGGCGGAAGTCAAGCCGGATAGAAAAGCGGCACTATATGCAGACGGTTGCAGCTGTGCACAGCATTGCAGACGTGCATGTTATGCATCGCCAGAAACCCCATGCAAAGACCTTTCAAATGAATCATAGACATTAGAAATCCAATGAGGGATAACGAAATTAGAACGAAAGTCTACTTCCGCTACCGGCGCCGTTGCGACGGAACGGACAATCGGCATTACCTACGGACATGCCTAGCATCTTTGCTCAACGTCGCACATGCACATGCCATACACCACCAGAAGCGAATTGAAATGCTCTTTCTAATGAATATAAGATACTGAAAGTCGCATCAGACATGTACACATGGTTAACCAAGAAATAACGCACTGATGTTGTTGGCGACGCACGGGACACGCGGCATGACACGCAGACGTATGTAGCTTGACATGCCAGTGCACATGGGCATGTCGTACATCGTCTTGATGCCCATTAGCATGGGCTTTCACATGCACTGTAGATGTTAGGGATCTTCGAAAGGAGAGAGATATTATAAGGGGTTATTGGCGGGGTCGACATGAGTCGGCGGCGGAAGTCAAGCCGGATAGAAAAGCGGCACTATATGCAGACGGTTGCAGCTGTGCACAGCATTGCAGACGTGCATGTTATGCATCGCCAGAAACCCCATGAAAAGACCTTTCAAATGAATCATAGATATTAGAAATCCAATGAGGGATAACGAAATTAGAACGAAAGTCTACTTCCGCTACCGGCGCCGTTGCGACGGAACGGACAATCGGCATTACCTACGGACATGCCTAGCATCTTTGCTCAACGTCGCACATGCACATGCCATACACCACCAGAAGCGAATTGAAATGCTCTTTCTAATGAATATAAGATACTGAAAGTCGCATCAGACATGTACACATGGTTAACCAAGAAATAACGCACTGATGGCGTTGGCGACGCACGGGACACGCGGCATGACACGCAGACGTATGTAGCTTGACATGCCAGTGCACATGGGCATGTCGTACATCGTCTTGAAGCCCATTAGCATGGGCTTTCACATGCACTGTAGATGTTAGGGATCTTCGAAAGGAGAGAGATATTATAAGGGGTTATTGGCGGGGTCGACATGAGTGCACATGGGCATGTCGTACATCGTCTTGAAGCCCATTAGCATGGGCTTTCACATGCACTGTAGATGTTAGGGATCTTCGAAAGGAGAGAGATATTATAAGGGGTTATTGGCGGGGTCGACATGAGTCGGCGGCGGAAGTCAAGCCGGATAGAAAAGCGGCACTATATGCAGACTGTTGCAGCTGTGCACAACATTGCAGACGTGCATGTTATGCATCGCCAGAAACCCCATGAAAAGACCTTTCAAATGAATCATAGATATTAGAAATCCAATGAGGGATAACGAAATTAGAACGAAAGTCTACTTCCGCTACCGGCGCCGTTGCGACGGAACGGACAATCGGCATTACCTACGGACATGCCTAGCATCTTTGCTCAACGTCGCACATGCACATGCCATACACCACCAGAAGCGAATTGAAATGCTCTTTCTAATGAATATAAGATACTGAAAGTCGCATCAGACATGTACACATGGTTAACCAAGAAATAACGCACTGATGTTGTTGGCGACGCACGGGACACGCGGCATGACACGCAGACGTATGTAGCTTGACATGCCAGTGCACATGGGCATGTCGTACATCGTCTTGAAGCCCATTTGCATGGGCTTTCACATGCACTGTAGATGTTAGGGATCTTCGAAAGGAGAGAGATATTATAAGGGGTTATTGGCGGGGTCGACATGAGTCGGCGGCGGAAGTCAAGCCGGATAGAAAAGCGGCACTATATGCAGACGGTTGCAGCTGTGCACAGCATTGCAGACGTGCATGTTATGCATCGCCAGAAACCCCATGAAAAGACCTTTCAAATGAATCATAGGTATTAGAAATCCAATGAGGGATAACGAAATTAGAACGAAAGTCTACTTCCGCTACCGGCGCCGTTGCGACGGAACGGACAAGCGGCATTACCTACGGACATGCCTAGCATCTTTGCTCAACGTCGCACATGCACATGCCATACACCACCAGAAGCGAATTGAAATGCTCTTTCTAATGAATATAAGATACTGAAAGTCGCATAAGACATGTACACATGGTTAACCAAGAAATAACGCACTGATGGCGTTGGCGACGCACGGGACACGCGGCATGACACGCAGACGTATGTAGCTTGACATGCCAGTGCACATGGGCATGTCGTACATCGTCTTGAAGCCCATTAGCATGGGCTTTCACATGCACTGTAGATGTTAGGGATCTTCGAAAGGAGAGAGATATTATAAGGGGTTATTGGCGGGGTCGACATGAGTGCACATGGGCATGTCGTACATTGTCTTGAAGCCCATTAGCATGGGCTTTCACATGCACTGTAGATGTTAGGGATCTTCGAAAGGAGAGAGATATTATAAGGGGTTATTGGCGGGGTCGAGATGAGTCGGCGGCGGAAGTCAAGCCGGATAGAAAAGCGGCACTATATGCAGACTGTTGCAGCTGTGCACAACATTGCAGACGTGCATGTTATGCATCGCCAGAAACCCCATGAAAAGACCTTTCAAATGAATCATAGATATTAGAAATCCAATGAGGGATAACGAAATTAGAACGAAAGTCTACTTCCGCTACCGGCGCCGTTGCGACGGAACGGACAATCGGCATTACCTACGGACATGCCTAGCATCTTTGCTCAACGTCGCACATGCACATGCCATACACCACCAGAAGCGAATTGAAATGCTCTTTCTAATGAATATAAGATACTGAAAGTCGCATCAGACATGTACACATGGTTAACCAAGAAATAACGCACTGATGTTGTTGGCGACGCACGGGACACGCGGCATGACACGCAGACGTATGTAGCTTGACATGCCAGTGCACATGGGCATGTCGTACATCGTCTTGAAGCCCATTTGCATGGGCTTTCACATGCACTGTAGATGTTAGGGATCTTCGAAAGGAGAGAGATATTATAAGGGGTTATTGGCGGGGTCGACATGAGTCGGCGGCGGAAGTCAAGCCGGATAGAAAAGCGGCACTATATGCAGACGGTTGCAGCTGTGCACAGCATTGCAGACGTGCATGTTATGCATCGCCAGAAACCCCATGCAAAGACCTTTCAAATGAATCATAGACATTAGAAATCCAATGAGGGATAACGAAATTAGAACGAAAGTCTACTTCCGCTACCGGCGCCGTTGCGACGGAACGGACAATCGGCATTACCTACGGACATGCCTAGCATCTTTGCTCAACGTCGCACATGCACATGCCATACACCACCAGAAGCGAATTGAAATGCTCTTTCTAATGAATATAAGATACTGAAAGTCGCATCAGACATGTACACATGGTTAACCAAGAAATAACGCACTGATGACGTTGGCGACGCACGGGACACGCGGCATGACACGCAGACGTATGTAGCTTGACATGCCAGTGCACATGGGCATGTCGTACATCGTCTTGATGCCCATTAGCATGGGCTTTCACATGCACTGTAGATGTTAGGGATCTTCGAAAGGAGAGAGATATTATAAGGGGTTATTGGCGGGGTCGACATGAGTCGGCGGCGGAAGTCAAGCCGGATAGAAAAGCGGCACTATATGCAGACGGTTGCAGCTGTGCACAGCATTGCAGACGTGCATGTTATGCATCGCCAGAAACCCCATGAAAAGACCTTTCAAATGAATCATAGATATTAGAAATCCAATGAGGGATAACGAAATTAGAACGAAAGTCTACTTCCGCTACCGGCGCCGTTGCGACGGAACGGACAATCGGCATTACCTACGGACATGCCTAGCATCTTTGCTCAACGTCGCACATGCACATGCCATACACCACCAGAAGCGAATTGAAATGCTCTTTCTAATGAATATAAGATACTGAAAGTCGCATCAGACATGTACACATGGTTAACCAAGAAATAACGCACTGATGACGTTGGCGACGCACGGGACACGCGGCATGACACGCAGACGTATGTAGCTTGACATGCCAGTGCACATGGGCATGTCGTACATCGTCTTGATGCCCATTAGCATGGGCTTTCACATGCACTGTAGATGTTAGGGATCTTCGAAAGGAGAGAGATATTATAAGGGGTTATTGGCGGGGTCGACATGAGTCGGCGGCGGAAGTCAAGCCGGATAGAAAAGCGGCACTATATGCAGACGGTTGCAGCTGTGCACAGCATTGCAGACGTGCATGTTATGCATCGCCAGAAACCCCATGAAAAGACCTTTCAAATGAATCATAGATATTAGAAATCCAATGAGGGATAACGAAATTAGAACGAAAGTCTACTTCCGCTACCGGCGCCGTTGCGACGGAACGGACAATCGGCATTACCTACGGACATGCCTAGCATCTTTGCTCAACGTCGCACATGCACATGCCATACACCACCAGAAGCGAATTGAAATGCTCTTTCTAATGAATATAAGATACTGAAAGTCGCATCAGACATGTACACATGGTTAACCAAGAAATAACGCACTGATGGCGTTGGCGACGCACGGGACACGCGGCATGACACGCAGACGTATGTAGCTTGACATGCCAGTGCACATGGGCATGTCGTACATCGTCTTGAAGCCCATTAGCATGGGCTTTCACATGCACTGTAGATGTTAGGGATCTTCGAAAGGAGAGAGATATTATAAGGGGTTATTGGCGGGGTCGACATGAGTGCACATGGGCATGTCGTACATCGTCTTGAAGCCCATTAGCATGGGCTTTCACATGCACTGTAGATGTTAGGGATCTTCGAAAGGAGAGAGATATTATAAGGGGTTATTGGCGGGGTCGACATGAGTCGGCGGCGGAAGTCAAGCCGGATAGAAAAGCGGCACTATATGCAGACTGTTGCAGCTGTGCACAACATTGCAGACGTGCATGTTATGCATCGCCAGAAACCCCATGAAAAGACCTTTCAAATGAATCATAGATATTAGAAATCCAATGAGGGATAACGAAATTAGAACGAAAGTCTACTTCCGCTACCGGCGCCGTTGCGACGGAACGGACAATCGGCATTACCTACGGACATGCCTAGCATCTTTGCTCAACGTCGCACATGCACATGCCATACACCACCAGAAGCGAATTGAAATGCTCTTTCTAATGAATATAAGATACTGAAAGTCGCATCAGACATGTACACATGGTTAACCAAGAAATAACGCACTGATGTTGTTGGCGACGCACGGGACACGCGGCATGACACGCAGACGTATGTAGCTTGACATGCCAGTGCACATGGGCATGTCGTACATCGTCTTGAAGCCCATTTGCATGGGCTTTCACATGCACTGTAGATGTTAGGGATCTTCGAAAGGAGAGAGATATTATAAGGGGTTATTGGCGGGGTCGACATGAGTCGGCGGCGGAAGTCAAGCCGGATAGAAAAGCGGCACTATATGCAGACGGTTGCAGCTGTGCACAGCATTGCAGACGTGCATGTTATGCATCGCCAGAAACCCCATGCAAAGACCTTTCAAATGAATCATAGACATTAGAAATCCAATGAGGGATAACGAAATTAGAACGAAAGTCTACTTCCGCTACCGGCGCCGTTGCGACGGAACGGACAATCGGCATTACCTACGGACATGCCTAGCATCTTTGCTCAACGTCGCACATGCACATGCCATACACCACCAGAAGCGAATTGAAATGCTCTTTCTAATGAATATAAGATACTGAAAGTCGCATCAGACATGTACACATGGTTAACCAAGAAATAACGCACTGATGTTGTTGGCGACGCACGGGACACGCGGCATGACACGCAGACGTATGTAGCTTGACATGCCAGTGCACATGGGCATGTCGTACATCGTCTTGAAGCCCATTTGCATGGGCTTTCACATGCACTGTAGATGTTAGGGATCTTCGAAAGGAGAGAGATATTATAAGGGGTTATTGGCGGGGTCGACATGAGTCGGCGGCGGAAGTCAAGCCGGATAGAAAAGCGGCACTATATGCAGACGGTTGCAGCTGTGCACAGCATTGCAGACGTGCATGTTATGCATCGCCAGAAACCCCATGCAAAGACCTTTCAAATGAATCATAGGTATTAGAAATCCAATGAGGGATAACGAAATTAGAACGAAAGTCTACTTCCGCTACCGGCGCCGTTGCGACGGAACGGACAATCGGCATTACCTACGGACATGCCTAGCATCTTTGCTCAACGTCGCACATGCACATGCCATACACCACCAGAAGCGAATTGAAATGCTCTTTCTAATGAATATAAGATACTGAAAGTCGCATCAGACATGTACACATGGTTAACCAAGAAATAACGCACTGATGGCGTTGGCGACGCACGGGACACGCGGCATGACACGCAGACGTATGTAGCTTGACATGCCAGTGCACATGGGCATGTCGTACATCGTCTTGAAGCCCATTTGCATGGGCTTTCACATGCACTGTAGATGTTAGGGATCTTCGAAAGGAGAGAGATATTATAAGGGGTTATTGGCGGGGTCGACATGAGTCGGCGGCGGAAGTCAAGCCGGATAGAAAAGCGGCACTATATGCAGACGGTTGCAGCTGTGCACAGCATTGCAGACGTGCATGTTATGCATCGCCAGAAACCCCATGCAAAGACCTTTCAAATGAATCATAGGTATTAGAAATCCAATGAGGGATAACGAAATTAGAACGAAAGTCTACTTCCGCTACCGGCGCCGTTGCGACGGAACGGACAAGCGGCATTACCTACGGACATGCCTAGCATCTTTGCTCAACGTCGCACATGCACATGCCATACACCACCAGAAGCGAATTGAAATGCTCTTTCTAATGAATATAAGATACTGAAAGTCGCATCAGACATGTACACATGGTTAACCAAGAAATAACGCACTGATGGCGTTGGCGACGCACGGGACACGCGGCATGACACGCAGACGTATGTAGCTTGACATGCCAGTGCACATGGGCATGTCGTACATCGTCTTGAAGCCCATTTGCATGGGCTTTCACATGCACTGTAGATGTTAGGGATCTTCGAAAGGAGAGAGATATTATAAGGGGTTATTGGCGGGGTCGACATGAGTCGGCGGCGGAAGTCAAGCCGGATAGAAAAGCGGCACTATATGCAGACGGTTGCAGCTGTGCACAGCATTGCAGACGTGCATGTTATGCATCGCCAGAAACCCCATGCAAAGACCTTTCAAATGAATCATAGACATTAGAAATCCAATGAGGGATAACGAAATTAGAACGAAAGTCTACTTCCGCTACCGGCGCCGTTGCGACGGAACGGACAATCGGCATTACCTACGGACATGCCTAGCATCTTTGCTCAACGTCGCACATGCACATGCCATACACCACCAGAAGCGAATTGAAATGCTCTTTCTAATGAATATAAGATACTGAAAGTCGCATCAGACATGTACACATGGTTAACCAAGAAATAACGCACTGATGACGTTGGCGACGCACGGGACACGCGGCATGACACGCAGACGTATGTAGCTTGACATGCCAGTGCACATGGGCATGTCGTACATCGTCTTGATGCCCATTAGCATGGGCTTTCACATGCACTGTAGATGTTAGGGATCTTCGAAAGGAGAGAGTTATTATAAGGGGTTATTGGCGGGGTCGACATGAGTCGGCGGCGGAAGTCAAGCCGGATAGAAAAGCGGCACTATATGCAGACGGTTGCAGCTGTGCACAGCATTGCAGACGTGCATGTTATGCATCGCCAGAAACCCCATGCAAAGACCTTTCAAATGAATCATAGACATTAGAAATCCAATGAGGGATAACGAAATTAGAACGAAAGTCTACTTCCGCTACCGGCGCCGTTGCGACGGAACGGACAATCGGCATTACCTACGGACATGCCTAGCATCTTTGCTCAACGTCGCACATGCACATGCCATACACCACCAGAAGCGAATTGAAATGCTCTTTCTAATGAATATAAGATACTGAAAGTCGCATCAGACATGTACACATGGTTAACCAAGAAATAACGCACTGATGGCGTTGGCGACGCACGGGACACGCGGCATGACACGCAGACGTATGTAGCTTGACATGCCAGTGCACATGGGCATGTCGTACATCGTCTTGAAGCCCATTTGCATGGGCTTTCACATGCACTGTAGATGTTAGGGATCTTCGAAAGGAGAGAGATATTATAAGGGGTTATTGGCGGGGTCGACATGAGTCGGCGGCGGAAGTCAAGCCGGATAGAAAAGCGGCACTATATGCAGACGGTTGCAGCTGTGCACAGCATTGCAGACGTGCATGTTATGCATCGCCAGAAACCCCATGCAAAGACCTTTCAAATGAATCATAGGTATTAGAAATCCAATGAGGGATAACGAAATTAGAACGAAAGTCTACTTCCGCTACCGGCGCCGTTGCGACGGAACGGACAATCGGCATTACCTACGGACATGCCTAGCATCTTTGCTCAACGTCGCACATGCACATGCCATACACCACCAGAAGCGAATTGAAATGCTCTTTCTAATGAATATAAGATACTGAAAGTCGCATCAGACATGTACACATGGTTAACCAAGAAATAACGCACTGATGACGTTGGCGACGCACGGGACACGCGGCATGACACGCAGACGTATGTAGCTTGACATGCCAGTGCACATGGGCATGTCGTACATCGTCTTGATGCCCATTAGCATGGGCTTTCACATGCACTGTAGATGTTAGGGATCTTCGAAAGGAGAGAGTTATTATAAGGGGTTATTGGCGGGGTCGACATGAGTCGGCGGCGGAAGTCAAGCCGGATAGAAAAGCGGCACTATATGCAGACGGTTGCAGCTGTGCACAGCATTGCAGACGTGCATGTTATGCATCGCCAGAAACCCCATGCAAAGACCTTTCAAATGAATCATAGACATTAGAAATCCAATGAGGGATAACGAAATTAGAACGAAAGTCTACTTCCGCTACCGGCGCCGTTGCGACGGAACGGACAATCGGCATTACCTACGGACATGCCTAGCATCTTTGCTCAACGTCGCACATGCACATGCCATACACCACCAGAAGCGAATTGAAATGCTCTTTCTAATGAATATAAGATACTGAAAGTCGCATCAGACATGTACACATGGTTAACCAAGAAATAACGCACTGATGTTGTTGGCGACGCACGGGACACGCGGCATGACACGCAGACGTATGTAGCTTGACATGCCAGTGCACATGGGCATGTCGTACATCGTCTTGATGCCCATTAGCATGGGCTTTCACATGCACTGTAGATGTTAGGGATCTTCGAAAGGAGAGAGATATTATAAGGGGTTATTGGCGGGGTCGACATGAGTCGGCGGCGGAAGTCAAGCCGGATAGAAAAGCGGCACTATATGCAGACGGTTGCAGCTGTGCACAGCATTGCAGACGTGCATGTTATGCATCGCCAGAAACCCCATGAAAAGACCTTTCAAATGAATCATAGATATTAGAAATCCAATGAGGGATAACGAAATTAGAACGAAAGTCTACTTCCGCTACCGGCGCCGTTGCGACGGAACGGACAATCGGCATTACCTACGGACATGCCTAGCATCTTTGCTCAACGTCGCACATGCACATGCCATACACCACCAGAAGCGAATTGAAATGCTCTTTCTAATGAATATAAGATACTGAAAGTCGCATCAGACATGTACACATGGTTAACCAAGAAATAACGCACTGATGGCGTTGGCGACGCACGGGACACGCGGCATGACACGCAGACGTATGTAGCTTGACATGCCAGTGCACATGGGCATGTCGTACATCGTCTTGAAGCCCATTAGCATGGGCTTTCACATGCACTGTAGATGTTAGGGATCTTCGAAAGGAGAGAGATATTATAAGGGGTTATTGGCGGGGTCGACATGAGTGCACATGGGCATGTCGTACATCGTCTTGAAGCCCATTAGCATGGGCTTTCACATGCACTGTAGATGTTAGGGATCTTCGAAAGGAGAGAGATATTATAAGGGGTTATTGGCGGGGTCGACATGAGTCGGCGGCGGAAGTCAAGCCGGATAGAAAAGCGGCACTATATGCAGACTGTTGCAGCTGTGCACAACATTGCAGACGTGCATGTTATGCATCGCCAGAAACCCCATGAAAAGACCTTTCAAATGAATCATAGATATTAGAAATCCAATGAGGGATAACGAAATTAGAACGAAAGTCTACTTCCGCTACCGGCGCCGTTGCGACGGAACGGACAATCGGCATTACCTACGGACATGCCTAGCATCTTTGCTCAACGTCGCACATGCACATGCCATACACCACCAGAAGCGAATTGAAATGCTCTTTCTAATGAATATAAGATACTGAAAGTCGCATCAGACATGTACACATGGTTAACCAAGAAATAACGCACTGATGTTGTTGGCGACGCACGGGACACGCGGCATGACACGCAGACGTATGTAGCTTGACATGCCAGTGCACATGGGCATGTCGTACATCGTCTTGAAGCCCATTTGCATGGGCTTTCACATGCACTGTAGATGTTAGGGATCTTCGAAAGGAGAGAGATATTATAAGGGGTTATTGGCGGGGTCGACATGAGTCGGCGGCGGAAGTCAAGCCGGATAGAAAAGCGGCACTATATGCAGACGGTTGCAGCTGTGCACAGCATTGCAGACGTGCATGTTATGCATCGCCAGAAACCCCATGAAAAGACCTTTCAAATGAATCATAGGTATTAGAAATCCAATGAGGGATAACGAAATTAGAACGAAAGTCTACTTCCGCTACCGGCGCCGTTGCGACGGAACGGACAAGCGGCATTACCTACGGACATGCCTAGCATCTTTGCTCAACGTCGCACATGCACATGCCATACACCACCAGAAGCGAATTGAAATGCTCTTTCTAATGAATATAAGATACTGAAAGTCGCATAAGACATGTACACATGGTTAACCAAGAAATAACGCACTGATGGCGTTGGCGACGCACGGGACACGCGGCATGACACGCAGACGTATGTAGCTTGACATGCCAGTGCACATGGGCATGTCGTACATCGTCTTGAAGCCCATTAGCATGGGCTTTCACATGCACTGTAGATGTTAGGGATCTTCGAAAGGAGAGAGATATTATAAGGGGTTATTGGCGGGGTCGACATGAGTGCACATGGGCATGTCGTACATTGTCTTGAAGCCCATTAGCATGGGCTTTCACATGCACTGTAGATGTTAGGGATCTTCGAAAGGAGAGAGATATTATAAGGGGTTATTGGCGGGGTCGAGATGAGTCGGCGGCGGAAGTCAAGCCGGATAGAAAAGCGGCACTATATGCAGACTGTTGCAGCTGTGCACAACATTGCAGACGTGCATGTTATGCATCGCCAGAAACCCCATGAAAAGACCTTTCAAATGAATCATAGATATTAGAAATCCAATGAGGGATAACGAAATTAGAACGAAAGTCTACTTCCGCTACCGGCGCCGTTGCGACGGAACGGACAATCGGCATTACCTACGGACATGCCTAGCATCTTTGCTCAACGTCGCACATGCACATGCCATACACCACCAGAAGCGAATTGAAATGCTCTTTCTAATGAATATAAGATACTGAAAGTCGCATCAGACATGTACACATGGTTAACCAAGAAATAACGCACTGATGGCGTTGGCGACGCACGGGACACGCGGCATGACACGCAGACGTATGTAGCTTGACATGCCAGTGCACATGGGCATGTCGTACATCGTCTTGAAGCCCATTTGCATGGGCTTTCACATGCACTGTAGATGTTAGGGATCTTCGAAAGGAGAGAGATATTATAAGGGGTTATTGGCGGGGTCGACATGAGTCGGCGGCGGAAGTCAAGCCGGATAGAAAAGCGGCACTATATGCAGACGGTTGCAGCTGTGCACAGCATTGCAGACGTGCATGTTATGCATCGCCAGAAACCCCATGAAAAGACCTTTCAAATGAATCATAGGTATTAGAAATCCAATGAGGGATAACGAAATTAGAACGAAAGTCTACTTCCGCTACCGGCGCCGTTGCGACGGAACGGACAAGCGGCATTACCTACGGACATGCCTAGCATCTTTGCTCAACGTCGCACATGCACATGCCATACACCACCAGAAGCGAATTGAAATGCTCTTTCTAATGAATATAAGATACTGAAAGTCGCATCAGACATGTACACATGGTTAACCAAGAAATAACGCACTGATGGCGTTGGCGACGCACGGGACACGCGGCATGACACGCAGACGTATGTAGCTTGACATGCCAGTGCACATGGGCATGTCGTACATCGTCTTGAAGCCCATTTGCATGGGCTTTCACATGCACTGTAGATGTTAGGGATCTTCGAAAGGAGAGAGATATTATAAGGGGTTATTGGCGGGGTCGACATGAGTCGGCGGCGGAAGTCAAGCCGGATAGAAAAGCGGCACTATATGCAGACGGTTGCAGCTGTGCACAGCATTGCAGACGTGCATGTTATGCATCGCCAGAAACCCCATGCAAAGACCTTTCAAATGAATCATAGACATTAGAAATCCAATGAGGGATAACGAAATTAGAACGAAAGTCTACTTCCGCTACCGGCGCCGTTGCGACGGAACGGACAATCGGCATTACCTACGGACATGCCTAGCATCTTTGCTCAACGTCGCACATGCACATGCCATACACCACCAGAAGCGAATTGAAATGCTCTTTCTAATGAATATAAGATACTGAAAGTCGCATCAGACATGTACACATGGTTAACCAAGAAATAACGCACTGATGTTGTTGGCGACGCACGGGACACGCGGCATGACACGCAGACGTATGTAGCTTGACATGCCAGTGCACATGGGCATGTCGTACATCGTCTTGAAGCCCATTTGCATGGGCTTTCACATGCACTGTAGATGTTAGGGATCTTCGAAAGGAGAGAGATA
Organism: Haliotis asinina; assembly: GCF_037392515.1. Lineage (NCBI taxonomy): Eukaryota > Metazoa > Mollusca > Gastropoda > Lepetellida > Haliotidae > Haliotis > Haliotis asinina. Next base: position 252,442 of record NW_027133900.1, read on the forward strand.
TTATAAGGGGTTATTGGCGGGGTCGACATGAGTCGGCGGCGGAAGTCAAGCCGGATAGAAAAGCGGCACTATATGCAGACGGTTGCAGCTGTGCACAGCATTGCAGACGTGCATGTTATGCATCGCCAGAAACCCCATGAAAAGACCTTTCAAATGAATCATAGGTATTAGAAATCCAATGAGGGATAACGAAATTAGAACGAAAGTCTACTTCCGCTACCGGCGCCGTTGCGACGGAACGGACAAGCGGCATTACCTACGGACATGCCTAGCATCTTTGCTCAACGTCGCACATGCACATGCCATACACCACCAGAAGCGAATTGAAATGCTCTTTCTAATGAATATAAGATACTGAAAGTCGCATCAGACATGTACACATGGTTAACCAAGAAATAACGCACTGATGGCGTTGGCGACGCACGGGACACGCGGCATGACACGCAGACGTATGTAGCTTGACATGCCAGTGCACATGGGCATGTCGTACATCGTCTTGAAGCCCATTTGCATGGGCTTTCACATGCACTGTAGATGTTAGGGATCTTCGAAAGGAGAGAGATATTATAAGGGGTTATTGGCGGGGTCGACATGAGTCGGCGGCGGAAGTCAAGCCGGATAGAAAAGCGGCACTATATGCAGACGGTTGCAGCTGTGCACAGCATTGCAGACGTGCATGTTATGCATCGCCAGAAACCCCATGCAAAGACCTTTCAAATGAATCATAGACATTAGAAATCCAATGAGGGATAACGAAATTAGAACGAAAGTCTACTTCCGCTACCGGCGCCGTTGCGACGGAACGGACAATCGGCATTACCTACGGACATGCCTAGCATCTTTGCTCAACGTCGCACATGCACATGCCATACACCACCAGAAGCGAATTGAAATGCTCTTTCTAATGAATATAAGATACTGAAAGTCGCATCAGACATGTACACATGGTTAACCAAGAAATAACGCACTGATGACGTTGGCGACGCACGGGACACGCGGCATGACACGCAGACGTATGTAGCTTGACATGCCAGTGCACATGGGCATGTCGTACATCGTCTTGAAGCCCATTAGCATGGGCTTTCACATGCACTGTAGATGTTAGGGATCTTCGAAAGGAGAGAGATATTATAAGGGGTTATTGGCGGGGTCGACATGAGTGCACATGGGCATGTCGTACATCGTCTTGAAGCCCATTTGCATGGGCTTTCACATGCACTGTAGATGTTAGGGATCTTCGAAAGGAGAGAGATATTATAAGGGGTTATTGGCGGGGTCGACATGAGTCGGCGGCGGAAGTCAAGCCGGATAGAAAAGCGGCACTATATGCAGACGGTTGCAGCTGTGCACAGCATTGCAGACGTGCATGTTATGCATCGCCAGAAACCCCATGAAAAGACCTTTCAAATGAATCATAGATATTAGAAATCCAATGAGGGATAACGAAATTAGAACGAAAGTCTACTTCCGCTACCGGCGCCGTTGCGACGGAACGGACAATCGGCATTACCTACGGACATGCCTAGCATCTTTGCTCAACGTCGCACATGCACATGCCATACACCACCAGAAGCGAATTGAAATGCTCTTTCTAATGAATATAAGATACTGAAAGTCGCATCAGACATGTACACATGGTTAACCAAGAAATAACGCACTGATGTTGTTGGCGACGCACGGGACACGCGGCATGACACGCAGACGTATGTAGCTTGACATGCCAGTGCACATGGGCATGTCGTACATCGTCTTGAAGCCCATTTGCATGGGCTTTCACATGCACTGTAGATGTTAGGGATCTTCGAAAGGAGAGAGATATTATAAGGGGTTATTGGCGGGGTCGACATGAGTCGGCGGCGGAAGTCAAGCCGGATAGAAAAGCGGCACTATATGCAGACGGTTGCAGCTGTGCACAGCATTGCAGACGTGCATGTTATGCATCGCCAGAAACCCCATGCAAAGACCTTTCAAATGAATCATAGACATTAGAAATCCAATGAGGGATAACGAAATTAGAACGAAAGTCTACTTCCGCTACCGGCGCCGTTGCGACGGAACGGACAATCGGCATTACCTACGGACATGCCTAGCATCTTTGCTCAACGTCGCACATGCACATGCCATACACCACCAGAAGCGAATTGAAATGCTCTTTCTAATGAATATAAGATACTGAAAGTCGCATCAGACATGTACACATGGTTAACCAAGAAATAACGCACTGATGTTGTTGGCGACGCACGGGACACGCGGCATGACACGCAGACGTATGTAGCTTGACATGCCAGTGCACATGGGCATGTCGTACATCGTCTTGAAGCCCATTTGCATGGGCTTTCACATGCACTGTAGATGTTAGGGATCTTCGAAAGGAGAGAGATATTATAAGGGGTTATTGGCGGGGTCGACATGAGTCGGCGGCGGAAGTCAAGCCGGATAGAAAAGCGGCACTATATGCAGACGGTTGCAGCTGTGCACAGCATTGCAGACGTGCATGTTATGCATCGCCAGAAACCCCATGCAAAGACCTTTCAAATGAATCATAGACATTAGAAATCCAATGAGGGATAACGAAATTAGAACGAAAGTCTACTTCCGCTACCGGCGCCGTTGCGACGGAACGGACAATCGGCATTACCTACGGACATGCCTAGCATCTTTGCTCAACGTCGCACATGCACATGCCATACACCACCAGAAGCGAATTGAAATGCTCTTTCTAATGAATATAAGATACTGAAAGTCGCATCAGACATGTACACATGGTTAACCAAGAAATAACGCACTGATGTTGTTGGCGACGCACGGGACACGCGGCATGACACGCAGACGTATGTAGCTTGACATGCCAGTGCACATGGGCATGTCGTACATCGTCTTGAAGCCCATTTGCATGGGCTTTCACATGCACTGTAGATGTTAGGGATCTTCGAAAGGAGAGAGATATTATAAGGGGTTATTGGCGGGGTCGACATGAGTCGGCGGCGGAAGTCAAGCCGGATAGAAAAGCGGCACTATATGCAGACGGTTGCAGCTGTGCACAGCATTGCAGACGTGCATGTTATGCATCGCCAGAAACCCCATGAAAAGACCTTTCAAATGAATCATAGACATTAGAAATCCAATGAGGGATAACGAAATTAGAACGAAAGTCTACTTCCGCTACCGGCGCCGTTGCGACGGAACGGACAAGCGGCATTACCTACGGACATGCCTAGCATCTTTGCTCAACGTCGCACATGCACATGCCATACACCACCAGAAGCGAATTGAAATGCTCTTTCTAATGAATATAAGATACTGAAAGTCGCATCAGACATGTACACATGGTTAACCAAGAAATAACGCACTGATGGCGTTGGCGACGCACGGGACACGCGGCATGACACGCAGACGTATGTAGCTTGACATGCCAGTGCACATGGGCATGTCGTACATCGTCTTGAAGCCCATTTGCATGGGCTTTCACATGCACTGTAGATGTTAGGGATCTTCGAAAGGAGAGAGATATTATAAGGGGTTATTGGCGGGGTCGACATGAGTCGGCGGCGGAAGTCAAGCCGGATAGAAAAGCGGCACTATATGCAGACGGTTGCAGCTGTGCACAGCATTGCAGACGTGCATGTTATGCATCGCCAGAAACCCCATGCAAAGACCTTTCAAATGAATCATAGACATTAGAAATCCAATGAGGGATAACGAAATTAGAACGAAAGTCTACTTCCGCTACCGGCGCCGTTGCGACGGAACGGACAATCGGCATTACCTACGGACATGCCTAGCATCTTTGCTCAACGTCGCACATGCACATGCCATACACCACCAGAAGCGAATTGAAATGCTCTTTCTAATGAATATAAGATACTGAAAGTCGCATCAGACATGTACACATGGTTAACCAAGAAATAACGCACTGATGACGTTGGCGACGCACGGGACACGCGGCATGACACGCAGACGTATGTAGCTTGACATGCCAGTGCACATGGGCATGTCGTACATCGTCTTGAAGCCCATTAGCATGGGCTTTCACATGCACTGTAGATGTTAGGGATCTTCGAAAGGAGAGAGATATTATAAGGGGTTATTGGCGGGGTCGACATGAGTGCACATGGGCATGTCGTACATCGTCTTGAAGCCCATTTGCATGGGCTTTCACATGCACTGTAGATGTTAGGGATCTTCGAAAGGAGAGAGATATTATAAGGGGTTATTGGCGGGGTCGACATGAGTCGGCGGCGGAAGTCAAGCCGGATAGAAAAGCGGCACTATATGCAGACGGTTGCAGCTGTGCACAGCATTGCAGACGTGCATGTTATGCATCGCCAGAAACCCCATGAAAAGACCTTTCAAATGAATCATAGATATTAGAAATCCAATGAGGGATAACGAAATTAGAACGAAAGTCTACTTCCGCTACCGGCGCCGTTGCGACGGAACGGACAATCGGCATTACCTACGGACATGCCTAGCATCTTTGCTCAACGTCGCACATGCACATGCCATACACCACCAGAAGCGAATTGAAATGCTCTTTCTAATGAATATAAGATACTGAAAGTCGCATCAGACATGTACACATGGTTAACCAAGAAATAACGCACTGATGTTGTTGGCGACGCACGGGACACGCGGCATGACACGCAGACGTATGTAGCTTGACATGCCAGTGCACATGGGCATGTCGTACATCGTCTTGAAGCCCATTTGCATGGGCTTTCACATGCACTGTAGATGTTAGGGATCTTCGAAAGGAGAGAGATATTATAAGGGGTTATTGGCGGGGTCGACATGAGTCGGCGGCGGAAGTCAAGCCGGATAGAAAAGCGGCACTATATGCAGACGGTTGCAGCTGTGCACAGCATTGCAGACGTGCATGTTATGCATCGCCAGAAACCCCATGCAAAGACCTTTCAAATGAATCATAGACATTAGAAATCCAATGAGGGATAACGAAATTAGAACGAAAGTCTACTTCCGCTACCGGCGCCGTTGCGACGGAACGGACAATCGGCATTACCTACGGACATGCCTAGCATCTTTGCTCAACGTCGCACATGCACATGCCATACACCACCAGAAGCGAATTGAAATGCTCTTTCTAATGAATATAAGATACTGAAAGTCGCATCAGACATGTACACATGGTTAACCAAGAAATAACGCACTGATGTTGTTGGCGACGCACGGGACACGCGGCATGACACGCAGACGTATGTAGCTTGACATGCCAGTGCACATGGGCATGTCGTACATCGTCTTGAAGCCCATTTGCATGGGCTTTCACATGCACTGTAGATGTTAGGGATCTTCGAAAGGAGAGAGATATTATAAGGGGTTATTGGCGGGGTCGACATGAGTCGGCGGCGGAAGTCAAGCCGGATAGAAAAGCGGCACTATATGCAGACGGTTGCAGCTGTGCACAGCATTGCAGACGTGCATGTTATGCATCGCCAGAAACCCCATGCAAAGACCTTTCAAATGAATCATAGGTATTAGAAATCCAATGAGGGATAACGAAATTAGAACGAAAGTCTACTTCCGCTACCGGCGCCGTTGCGACGGAACGGACAAGCGGCATTACCTACGGACATGCCTAGCATCTTTGCTCAACGTCGCACATGCACATGCCATACACCACCAGAAGCGAATTGAAATGCTCTTTCTAATGAATATAAGATACTGAAAGTCGCATCAGACATGTACACATGGTTAACCAAGAAATAACGCACTGATGGCGTTGGCGACGCACGGGACACGCGGCATGACACGCAGACGTATGTAGCTTGACATGCCAGTGCACATGGGCATGTCGTACATCGTCTTGAAGCCCATTTGCATGGGCTTTCACATGCACTGTAGATGTTAGGGATCTTCGAAAGGAGAGAGATATTATAAGGGGTTATTGGCGGGGTCGACATGAGTCGGCGGCGGAAGTCAAGCCGGATAGAAAAGCGGCACTATATGCAGACGGTTGCAGCTGTGCACAGCATTGCAGACGTGCATGTTATGCATCGCCAGAAACCCCATGCAAAGACCTTTCAAATGAATCATAGACATTAGAAATCCAATGAGGGATAACGAAATTAGAACGAAAGTCTACTTCCGCTACCGGCGCCGTTGCGACGGAACGGACAATCGGCATTACCTACGGACATGCCTAGCATCTTTGCTCAACGTCGCACATGCACATGCCATACACCACCAGAAGCGAATTGAAATGCTCTTTCTAATGAATATAAGATACTGAAAGTCGCATCAGACATGTACACATGGTTAACCAAGAAATAACGCACTGATGGCGTTGGCGACGCACGGGACACGCGGCATGACACGCAGACGTATGTAGCTTGACATGCCAGTGCACATGGGCATGTCGTACATCGTCTTGAAGCCCATTTGCATGGGCTTTCACATGCACTGTAGATGTTAGGGATCTTCGAAAGGAGAGAGATATTATAAGGGGTTATTGGCGGGGTCGACATGAGTGCACATGGGCATGTCGTACATTGTCTTGAAGCCCATTAGCATGGGCTTTCACATGCACTGTAGATGTTAGGGATCTTCGAAAGGAGAGAGATATTATAAGGGGTTATTGGCGGGGTCGAGATGAGTCGGCGGCGGAAGTCAAGCCGGATAGAAAAGCGGCACTATATGCAGACTGTTGCAGCTGTGCACAACATTGCAGACGTGCATGTTATGCATCGCCAGAAACCCCATGAAAAGACCTTTCAAATGAATCATAGATATTAGAAATCCAATGAGGGATAACGAAATTAGAACGAAAGTCTACTTCCGCTACCGGCGCCGTTGCGACGGAACGGACAATCGGCATTACCTACGGACATGCCTAGCATCTTTGCTCAACGTCGCACATGCACATGCCATACACCACCAGAAGCGAATTGAAATGCTCTTTCTAATGAATATAAGATACTGAAAGTCGCATCAGACATGTACACATGGTTAACCAAGAAATAACGCACTGATGACGTTGGCGACGCACGGGACACGCGGCATGACACGCAGACGTATGTAGCTTGACATGCCAGTGCACATGGGCATGTCGTACATCGTCTTGATGCCCATTAGCATGGGCTTTCACATGCACTGTAGATGTTAGGGATCTTCGAAAGGAGAGAGATATTATAAGGGGTTATTGGCGGGGTCGACATGAGTCGGCGGCGGAAGTCAAGCCGGATAGAAAAGCGGCACTATATGCAGACGGTTGCAGCTGTGCACAGCATTGCAGACGTGCATGTTATGCATCGCCAGAAACCCCATGAAAAGACCTTTCAAATGAATCATAGATATTAGAAATCCAATGAGGGATAACGAAATTAGAACGAAAGTCTACTTCCGCTACCGGCGCCGTTGCGACGGAACGGACAATCGGCATTACCTACGGACATGCCTAGCATCTTTGCTCAACGTCGCACATGCACATGCCATACACCACCAGAAGCGAATTGAAATGCTCTTTCTAATGAATATAAGATACTGAAAGTCGCATCAGACATGTACACATGGTTAACCAAGAAATAACGCACTGATGGCGTTGGCGACGCACGGGACACGCGGCATGACACGCAGACGTATGTAGCTTGACATGCCAGTGCACATGGGCATGTCGTACATCGTCTTGAAGCCCATTAGCATGGGCTTTCACATGCACTGTAGATGTTAGGGATCTTCGAAAGGAGAGAGATATTATAAGGGGTTATTGGCGGGGTCGACATGAGTGCACATGGGCATGTCGTACATCGTCTTGAAGCCCATTAGCATGGGCTTTCACATGCACTGTAGATGTTGGGGATCTTCGAAAGGAGAGAGATATTATAAGGGGTTATTGGCGGGGTCGACATGAGTCGGCGGCGGAAGTCAAGCCGGATAGAAAAGCGGCACTATATGCAGACTGTTGCAGCTGTGCACAACATTGCAGACGTGCATGTTATGCATCGCCAGAAACCCCATGAAAAGACCTTTCAAATGAATCATAGATATTAGAAATCCAATGAGGGATAACGAAATTAGAACGAAAGTCTACTTCCGCTACCGGCGCCGTTGCGACGGAACGGACAATCGGCATTACCTACGGACATGCCTAGCATCTTTGCTCAACGTCGCACATGCACATGCCATACACCACCAGAAGCGAATTGAAATGCTCTTTCTAATGAATATAAGATACTGAAAGTCGCATCAGACATGTACACATGGTTAACCAAGAAATAACGCACTGATGTTGTTGGCGACGCACGGGACACGCGGCATGACACGCAGACGTATGTAGCTTGACATGCCAGTGCACATGGGCATGTCGTACATCGTCTTGAAGCCCATTTGCATGGGCTTTCACATGCACTGTAGATGTTAGGGATCTTCGAAAGGAGAGAGATATTATAAGGGGTTATTGGCGGGGTCGACATGAGTCGGCGGCGGAAGTCAAGCCGGATAGAAAAGCGGCACTATATGCAGACGGTTGCAGCTGTGCACAGCATTGCAGACGTGCATGTTATGCATCGCCAGAAACCCCATGAAAAGACCTTTCAAATGAATCATAGGTATTAGAAATTCAACGAGGGATAACGAAATTAGAACGAAAGTCTACTTCCGCTACCGGCGCCGTTGCGACGGAACGGACAAGCGGCATTACCTACGGACATGCCTAGCATCTTTGCTCAACGTCGCACATGCACATGCCATACACCACCAGAAGCGAATTGAAATGCTCTTTCTAATGAATATAAGATACTGAAAGTCGCATAAGACATGTACACATGGTTAACCAAGAAATAACGCACTAATGGCGTTGGCGACGCACGGGACACGCGGCATGACACGCAGACGTATGTAGCTTGACATGCCAGTGCACATGGGCATGTCGTACATCGTCTTGAAGCCCATTAGCATGGGCTTTCACATGCACTGTAGATGTTAGGGATCTTCGAAAGGAGAGAGATATTATAAGGGGTTATTGGCGGGGTCGACATGAGTGCACATGGGCATGTCGTACATTGTCTTGAAGCCCATTAGCATGGGCTTTCACATGCACTGTAGATGTTAGGGATCTTCGAAAGGAGAGAGATATTATAAGGGGTTATTGGCGGGGTCGAGATGAGTCGGCGGCGGAAGTCAAGCCGGATAGAAAAGCGGCACTATATGCAGACTGTTGCAGCTGTGCACAACATTGCAGACGTGCATGTTATGCATCGCCAGAAACCCCATGAAAAGACCTTTCAAATGAATCATAGATATTAGAAATCCAATGAGGGATAACGAAATTAGAACGAAAGTCTACTTCCGCTACCGGCGCCGTTGCGACGGAACGGACAATCGGCATTACCTACGGACATGCCTAGCATCTTTGCTCAACGTCGCACATGCACATGCCATACACCACCAGAAGCGAATTGAAATGCTCTTTCTAATGAATATAAGATACTGAAAGTCGCATCAGACATGTACACATGGTTAACCAAGAAATAACGCACTGATGACGTTGGCGACGCACGGGACACGCGGCATGACACGCAGACGTATGTAGCTTGACATGCCAGTGCACATGGGCATGTCGTACATCGTCTTGAAGCCCATTTGCATGGGCTTTCACATGCACTGTAGATGTTAGGGATCTTCGAAAGGAGAGAGATATTATAAGGGGTTATTGGCGGGGTCGACATGAGTCGGCGGCGGAAGTCAAGCCGGATAGAAAAGCGGCACTATATGCAGACGGTTGCAGCTGTGCACAGCATTGCAGACGTGCATGTTATGCATCGCCAGAAACCCCATGAAAAGACCTTTCAAATGAATCATAGATATTAGAAATCCAATGAGGGATAACGAAATTAGAACGAAAGTCTACTTCCGCTACCGGCGCCGTTGCGACGGAACGGACAAGCGGCATTACCTACGGACATGCCTAGCATCTTTGCTCAACGTCGCACATGCACATGCCATACACCACCAGAAGCGAATTGAAATGCTCTTTCTAATGAATATAAGATACTGAAAGTCGCATCAGACATGTACACATGGTTAACCAAGAAATAACGCACTGATGGCGTTGGCGAAGCACGGGACACGCGGCATGACACGCAGACGTATGTAGCTTGACATGCCAGTGCACATGGGCATGTCGTACATCGTCTTGAAGCCCATTTGCATGGGCTTTCACATGCACTGTAGATGTTAGGGATCTTCGAAAGGAGAGAGATATTATAAGGGGTTATTGGCGGGGTCGACATGAGTCGGCGGCGGAAGTCAAGCCGGATAGAAAAGCGGCACTATATGCAGACGGTTGCAGCTGTGCACAGCATTGCAGACGTGCATGTTATGCATCGCCAGAAACCCCATGCAAAGACCTTTCAAATGAATCATAGACATTAGAAATCCAATGAGGGATAACGAAATTAGAACGAAAGTCTACTTCCGCTACCGGCACCGTTGCGACGGAACGGACAATCGGCATTACCTACGGACATGCCTAGCATCTTTGCTCAACGTCGCACATGCACATGCCATACACCACCAGAAGCGAATTGAAATGCTCTTTCTAATGAATATAAGATACTGAAAGTCGCATCAGACATGTACACATGGTTAACCAAGAAATAACGCACTGATGACGTTGGCGACGCACGGGACACGCGGCATGACACGCAGACGTATGTAGCTTGACATGCCAGTGCACATGGGCATGTCGTACATCGTCTTGATGCCCATTAGCATGGGCTTTCACATGCACTGTAGATGTTAGGGATCTTCGAAAGGAGAGAGATATTATAAGGGGTTATTGGCGGGGTCGACATGAGTCGGCGGCGGAAGTCAAGCCGGATAGAAAAGCGGCACTATATGCAGACGGTTGCAGCTGTGCACAGCATTGCAGACGTGCATGTTATGCATCGCCAGAAACCCCATGAAAAGACCTTTCAAATGAATCATAGATATTAGAAATCCAATGAGGGATAACGAAATTAGAAGGAAAGTCTACTTCCGCTACCGGCGCCGTTGCGACGGAACGGACAATCGGCATTACCTACGGACATGCCTAGCATCTTTGCTCAACGTCGCACATGCACATGCCATACACCACCAGAAGCGAATTGAAATGCTCTTTCTAATGAATATAAGATACTGAAAGTCGCATCAGACATGTACACATGGTTAACCAAGAAATAACGCACTGATGACGTTGGCGACGCACGGGACACGCGGCATGACACGCAGACGTATGTAGCTTGACATGCCAGTGCACATGGGCATGTCGTACATCGTCTTGATGCCCATTAGCATGGGCTTTCACATGCACTGTAGATGTTAGGGATCTTCGAAAGGAGAGAGATATTATAAGGGGTTATTGGCGGGGTCGACATGAGTCGGCGGCGGAAGTCAAGCCGGATAGAAAAGCGGCACTATATGCAGACGGTTGCAGCTGTGCACAGCATTGCAGACGTGCATGTTATGCATCGCCAGAAACCCCATGAAAAGACCTTTCAAATGAATCATAGATATTAGAAATCCAATGAGGGATAACGAAATTAGAACGAAAGTCTACTTCCGCTACCGGCGCCGTTGCGACGGAACGGACAATCGGCATTACCTACGGACATGCCTAGCATCTTTGCTCAACGTCGCACATGCACATGCCATACACCACCAGAAGCGAATTGAAATGCTCTTTCTAATGAATATAAGATACTGAAAGTCGCATCAGACATGTACACATGGTTAACCAAGAAATAACGCACTGATGTTGTTGGCGACGCACGGGACACGCGGCATGACACGCAGACGTATGTAGCTTGACATGCCAGTGCACATGGGCATGTCGTACATCGTCTTGAAGCCCATTTGCATGGGCTTTCACATGCACTGTAGATGTTAGGGATCTTCGAAAGGAGAGAGATATTATAAGGGGTTATTGGCGGGGTCGACATGAGTCGGCGGCGGAAGTCAAGCCGGATAGAAAAGCGGCACTATATGCAGACGGTTGCAGCTGTGCACAGCATTGCAGACGTGCATGTTATGCATCGCCAGAAACCCCATGAAAAGACCTTTCAAATGAATCATAGGTATTAGAAATCCAATGAGGGATAACGAAATTAGAACGAAAGTCTACTTCCGCTACCGGCGCCGTTGCGACGGAACGGACAAGCGGCATTACCTACGGACATGCCTAGCATCTTTGCTCAACGTCGCACATGCACATGCCATACACCACCAGAAGCGAATTGAAATGCTCTTTCTAATGAATATAAGATACTGAAAGTCGCATCAGACATGTACACATGGTTAACCAAGAAATAACGCACTGATGGCGTTGGCGACGCACGGGACACGCGGCATGACACGCAGACGTATGTAGCTTGACATGCCAGTGCACATGGGCATGTCGTACATCGTCTTGAAGCCCATTAGCATGGGCTTTCACATGCACTGTAGATGTTAGGGATCTTCGAAAGGAGAGAGATATTATAAGGGGTTATTGGCGGGGTCGACATGAGTGCACATGGGCATGTCGTACATTGTCTTGTAGCCCATTTGTATGGGCTTTCACATGCACTGTAGATGTTAGGGATCTTCGAAAGGAGAGAGATATTATAAGGGGTTATTGGCGGGGTCGAGATGAGTCGGCGGCGGAAGTCAAGCCGGATAGAAAAGCGGCACTATATGCAGACTGTTGCAGCTGTGCACAACATTGCAGACGTGCATGTTATGCATCGCCAGAAACCCCATGAAAAGACCTTTCAAATGAATCATAGATATTAGAAATCCAATGAGGGATAACGAAATTAGAACGAAAGTCTACTTCCGCTACCGGCGCCGTTGCGACGGAACGGACAATCGGCATTACCTACGGACATGCCTAGCATCTTTGCTCAACGTCGCACATGCACATGCCATACACCACCAGAAGCGAATTGAAATGCTCTTTCTAATGAATATAAGATACTGAAAGTCGCATCAGACATGTACACATGGTTAACCAAGAAATAACGCACTGATGTTGTTGGCGACGCACGGGACACGCGGCATGACACGCAGACGTATGTAGCTTGACATGCCAGTGCACATGGGCATGTCGTACATCGTCTTGAAGCCCATTTGCATGGGCTTTCACATGCACTGTAGATGTTAGGGATCTTCGAAAGGAGAGAGATATTATAAGGGGTTATTGGCGGGGTCGACATGAGTCGGCGGCGGAAGTCAAGCCGGATAGAAAAGCGGCACTATATGCAGACTGTTGCAGCTGTGCACAACATTGCAGACGTGCATGTTATGCATCGCCAGAAACCCCATGAAAAGACCTTTCAAATGAATCATAGATATTAGAAATCCAATGAGGGATAACGAAATTAGAACGAAAGTCTACTTCCGCTACCGGCGCCGTTGCGACGGAACGGACAATCGGCATTACCTACGGACATGCCTAGCATCTTTGCTCAACGTCGCACATGCACATGCCATACACCACCAGAAGCGAATTGAAATGCTCTTTCTAATGAATATAAGATACTGAAAGTCGCATCAGACATGTACACATGGTTAACCAAGAAATAACGCACTAATGGCGTTGGCGACGCACGGGACACGCGGCATGACACGCAGACGTATGTAGCTTGACATGCCAGTGCACATGGGCATGTCGTACATCGTCTTGAAGCCCATTTGCATGGGCTTTCACATGCACTGTAGATGTTAGGGATCTTCGAAAGGAGAGAGATATTATAAGGGGTTATTGGCGGGGTCGACATGAGTCGGCGGCGGAAGTCAAGCCGGATAGAAAAGCGGCACTATATGCAGACGGTTGCAGCTGTGCACAGCATTGCAGACGTGCATGTTATGCATCGCCAGAAACCCCATGCAAAGACCTTTCAAATGAATCATAGGTATTAGAAATCCAATGAGGGATAACGAAATTAGAACGAAAGTCTACTTCCGCTACCGGCGCCGTTGCGACGGAACGGACAAGCGGCATTACCTACGGACATGCCTAGCATCTTTGCTCAACGTCGCACATGCACATGCCATACACCACCAGAAGCGAATTGAAATGCTCTTTCTAATGAATATAAGATACTGAAAGTCGCATCAGACATGTACACATGGTTAACCAAGAAATAACGCACTGATGGCGTTGGCGACGCACGGGACACGCGGCATGACACGCAGACGTATGTAGCTTGACATGCCAGTGCACATGGGCATGTCGTACATCGTCTTGAAGCCCATTTGCATGGGCTTTCACATGCACTGTAGATGTTAGGGATCTTCGAAAGGAGAGAGATATTATAAGGGGTTATTGGCGGGGTCGACATGAGTCGGCGGCGGAAGTCAAGCCGGATAGAAAAGCGGCACTATATGCAGACGGTTGCAGCTGTGCACAGCATTGCAGACGTGCATGTTATGCATCGCCAGAAACCCCATGCAAAGACCTTTCAAATGAATCATAGACATTAGAAATCCAATGAGGGATAACGAAATTAGAACGAAAGTCTACTTCCGCTACCGGCGCCGTTGCGACGGAACGGACAATCGGCATTACCTACGGACATGCCTAGCATCTTTGCTCAACGTCGCACATGCACATGCCATACACCACCAGAAGCGAATTGAAATGCTCTTTCTAATGAATATAAGATACTGAAAGTCGCATCAGACATGTACACATGGTTAACCAAGAAATAACGCACTGATGGCGTTGGCGACGCACGGGACACGCGGCATGACACGCAGACGTATGTAGCTTGACATGCCAGTGCACATGGGCATGTCGTACATCGTCTTGAAGCCCATTTGCATGGGCTTTCACATGCACTGTAGATGTTAGGGATCTTCGAAAGGAGAGAGATATTATAAGGGGTTATTGGCGGGGTCGACATGAGTGCACATGGGCATGTCGTACATTGTCTTGAAGCCCATTAGCATGGGCTTTCACATGCACTGTAGATGTTAGGGATCTTCGAAAGGAGAGAGATATTATAAGGGGTTATTGGCGGGGTCGAGATGAGTCGGCGGCGGAAGTCAAGCCGGATAGAAAAGCGGCACTATATGCAGACTGTTGCAGCTGTGCACAACATTGCAGACGTGCATGTTATGCATCGCCAGAAACCCCATGAAAAGACCTTTCAAATGAATCATAGATATTAGAAATCCAATGAGGGATAACGAAATTAGAACGAAAGTCTACTTCCGCTACCGGCGCCGTTGCGACGGAACGGACAATCGGCATTACCTACGGACATGCCTAGCATCTTTGCTCAACGTCGCACATGCACATGCCATACACCACCAGAAGCGAATTGAAATGCTCTTTCTAATGAATATAAGATACTGAAAGTCGCATCAGACATGTACACATGGTTAACCAAGAAATAACGCACTGATGACGTTGGCGACGCACGGGACACGCGGCATGACACGCAGACGTATGTAGCTTGACATGCCAGTGCACATGGGCATGTCGTACATCGTCTTGATGCCCATTAGCATGGGCTTTCACATGCACTGTAGATGTTAGGGATCTTCGAAAGGAGAGAGATATTATAAGGGGTTATTGGCGGGGTCGACATGAGTCGGCGGCGGAAGTCAAGCCGGATAGAAAAGCGGCACTATATGCAGACGGTTGCAGCTGTGCACAGCATTGCAGACGTGCATGTTATGCATCGCCAGAAACCCCATGAAAAGACCTTTCAAATGAATCATAGATATTAGAAATCCAATGAGGGATAACGAAATTAGAACGAAAGTCTACTTCCGCTACCGGCGCCGTTGCGACGGAACGGACAATCGGCATTACCTACGGACATGCCTAGCATCTTTGCTCAACGTCGCACATGCACATGCCATACACCACCAGAAGCGAATTGAAATGCTCTTTCTAATGAATATAAGATACTGAAAGTCGCATCAGACATGTACACATGGTTAACCAAGAAATAACGCACTGATGGCGTTGGCGACGCACGGGACACGCGGCATGACACGCAGACGTATGTAGCTTGACATGCCAGTGCACATAGGCATGTCGTACATCGTCTTGAAGCCCATTAGCATGGGCTTTCACATGCACTGTAGATGTTAGGGATCTTCGAAAGGAGAGAGATATTATAAGGGGTTATTGGCGGGGTCGACATGAGTGCACATGGGCATGTCGTACATCGTCTTGAAGCCCATTAGCATGGGCTTTCACATGCACTGTAGATGTTGGGGATCTTCGAAAGGAGAGAGATATTATAAGGGGTTATTGGCGGGGTCGACATGAGTCGGCGGCGGAAGTCAAGCCGGATAGAAAAGCGGCACTATATGCAGACTGTTGCAGCTGTGCACAACATTGCAGACGTGCATGTTATGCATCGCCAGAAACCCCATGAAAAGACCTTTCAAATGAATCATAGATATTAGAAATCCAATGAGGGATAACGAAATTAGAACGAAAGTCTACTTCCGCTACCGGCGCCGTTGCGACGGAACGGACAATCGGCATTACCTACGGACATGCCTAGCATCTTTGCTCAACGTCGCACATGCACATGCCATACACCACCAGAAGCGAATTGAAATGCTCTTTCTAATGAATATAAGATACTGAAAGTCGCATCAGACATGTACACATGGTTAACCAAGAAATAACGCACTGATGTTGTTGGCGACGCACGGGACACGCGGCATGACACGCAGACGTATGTAGCTTGACATGCCAGTGCACATGGGCATGTCGTACATCGTCTTGAAGCCCATTTGCATGGGCTTTCACATGCACTGTAGATGTTAGGGATCTTCGAAAGGAGAGAGATATTATAAGGGGTTATTGGCGGGGTCGACATGAGTCGGCGGCGGAAGTCAAGCCGGATAGAAAAGCGGCACTATATGCAGACGGTTGCAGCTGTGCACAGCATTGCAGACGTGCATGTTATGCATCGCCAGAAACCCCATGAAAAGACCTTTCAAATGAATCATAGGTATTAGAAATCCAACGAGGGATAACGAAATTAGAACGAAAGTCTACTTCCGCTACCGGCGCCGTTGCGACGGAACGGACAAGCGGCATTACCTACGGACATGCCTAGCATCTTTGCTCAACGTCGCACATGCACATGCCATACACCACCAGAAGCGAATTGAAATGCTCTTTCTAATGAATATAAGATACTGAAAGTCGCATAAGACATGTACACATGGTTAACCAAGAAATAACGCACTGATGGCGTTGGCGACGCACGGGACACGCGGCATGACACGCAGACGTATGTAGCTTGACATGCCAGTGCACATGGGCATGTCGTACATCGTCTTGAAGCCCATTAGCATGGGCTTTCACATGCACTGTAGATGTTAGGGATCTTCGAAAGGAGAGAGATATTATAAGGGGTTATTGGCGGGGTCGACATGAGTGCACATGGGCATGTCGTACATTGTCTTGAAGCCCATTAGCATGGGCTTTCACATGCACTGTAGATGTTAGGGATCTTCGAAAGGAGAGAGATATTATAAGGGGTTATTGGCGGGGTCGAGATGAGTCGGCGGCGGAAGTCAAGCCGGATAGAAAAGCGGCACTATATGCAGACTGTTGCAGCTGTGCACAACATTGCAGACGTGCATGTTATGCATCGCCAGAAACCCCATGAAAAGACCTTTCAAATGAATCATAGATATTAGAAATCCAATGAGGGATAACGAAATTAGAACGAAAGTCTACTTCCGCTACCGGCGCCGTTGCGACGGAACGGACAATCGGCATTACCTACGGACATGCCTAGCATCTTTGCTCAACGTCGCACATGCACATGCCATACACCACCAGAAGCGAATTGAAATGCTCTTTCTAATGAATATAAGATACTGAAAGTCGCATCAGACATGTACACATGGTTAACCAAGAAATAACGCACTGATGACGTTGGCGACGCACGGGACACGCGGCATGACACGCAGACGTATGTAGCTTGACATGCCAGTGCACATGGGCATGTCGTACATCGTCTTGAAGCCCATTTGCATGGGCTTTCACATGCACTGTAGATGTTAGGGATCTTCGAAAGGAGAGAGATATTATAAGGGGTTATTGGCGGGGTCGACATGAGTCGGCGGCGGAAGTCAAGCCGGATAGAAAAGCGGCACTATATGCAGACGGTTGCAGCTGTGCACAGCATTGCAGACGTGCATGTTATGCATCGCCAGAAACCCCATGAAAAGACCTTTCAAATGAATCATAGATATTAGAAATCCAATGAGGGATAACGAAATTAGAACGAAAGTCTACTTCCGCTACCGGCGCCGTTGCGACGGAACGGACAAGCGGCATTACCTACGGACATGCCTAGCATCTTTGCTCAACGTCGCACATGCACATGCCATACACCACCAGAAGCGAATTGAAATGCTCTTTCTAATGAATATAAGATACTGAAAGTCGCATCAGACATGTACACATGGTTAACCAAGAAATAACGCACTGATGGCGTTGGCGAAGCACGGGACACGCGGCATGACACGCAGACGTATGTAGCTTGACATGCCAGTGCACATGGGCATGTCGTACATCGTCTTGAAGCCCATTTGCATGGGCTTTCACATGCACTGTAGATGTTAGGGATCTTCGAAAGGAGAGAGATATTATAAGGGGTTATTGGCGGGGTCGACATGAGTCGGCGGCGGAAGTCAAGCCGGATAGAAAAGCGGCACTATATGCAGACGGTTGCAGCTGTGCACAGCATTGCAGACGTGCATGTTATGCATCGCCAGAAACCCCATGCAAAGACCTTTCAAATGAATCATAGACATTAGAAATCCAATGAGGGATAACGAAATTAGAACGAAAGTCTACTTCCGCTACCGGCACCGTTGCGACGGAACGGACAATCGGCATTACCTACGGACATGCCTAGCATCTTTGCTCAACGTCGCACATGCACATGCCATACACCACCAGAAGCGAATTGAAATGCTCTTTCTAATGAATATAAGATACTGAAAGTCGCATCAGACATGTACACATGGTTAACCAAGAAATAACGCACTGATGACGTTGGCGACGCACGGGACACGCGGCATGACACGCAGACGTATGTAGCTTGACATGCCAGTGCACATGGGCATGTCGTACATCGTCTTGATGCCCATTAGCATGGGCTTTCACATGCACTGTAGATGTTAGGGATCTTCGAAAGGAGAGAGATATTATAAGGGGTTATTGGCGGGGTCGACATGAGTCGGCGGCGGAAGTCAAGCCGGATAGAAAAGCGGCACTATATGCAGACGGTTGCAGCTGTGCACAGCATTGCAGACGTGCATGTTATGCATCGCCAGAAACCCCATGAAAAGACCTTTCAAATGAATCATAGATATTAGAAATCCAATGAGGGATAACGAAATTAGAAGGAAAGTCTACTTCCGCTACCGGCGCCGTTGCGACGGAACGGACAATCGGCATTACCTACGGACATGCCTAGCATCTTTGCTCAACGTCGCACATGCACATGCCATACACCACCAGAAGCGAATTGAAATGCTCTTTCTAATGAATATAAGATACTGAAAGTCGCATCAGACATGTACACATGGTTAACCAAGAAATAACGCACTGATGACGTTGGCGACGCACGGGACACGCGGCATGACACGCAGACGTATGTAGCTTGACATGCCAGTGCACATGGGCATGTCGTACATCGTCTTGATGCCCATTAGCATGGGCTTTCACATGCACTGTAGATGTTAGGGATCTTCGAAAGGAGAGAGATATTATAAGGGGTTATTGGCGGGGTCGACATGAGTCGGCGGCGGAAGTCAAGCCGGATAGAAAAGCGGCACTATATGCAGACGGTTGCAGCTGTGCACAGCATTGCAGACGTGCATGTTATGCATCGCCAGAAACCCCATGAAAAGACCTTTCAAATGAATCATAGATATTAGAAATCCAATGAGGGATAACGAAATTAGAACGAAAGTCTACTTCCGCTACCGGCGCCGTTGCGACGGAACGGACAATCGGCATTACCTACGGACATGCCTAGCATCTTTGCTCAACGTCGCACATGCACATGCCATACACCACCAGAAGCGAATTGAAATGCTCTTTCTAATGAATATAAGATACTGAAAGTCGCATCAGACATGTACACATGGTTAACCAAGAAATAACGCACTGATGTTGTTGGCGACGCACGGGACACGCGGCATGACACGCAGACGTATGTAGCTTGACATGCCAGTGCACATGGGCATGTCGTACATCGTCTTGAAGCCCATTTGCATGGGCTTTCACATGCACTGTAGATGTTAGGGATCTTCGAAAGGAGAGAGATATTATAAGGGGTTATTGGCGGGGTCGACATGAGTCGGCGGCGGAAGTCAAGCCGGATAGAAAAGCGGCACTATATGCAGACGGTTGCAGCTGTGCACAGCATTGCAGACGTGCATGTTATGCATCGCCAGAAACCCCATGAAAAGACCTTTCAAATGAATCATAGGTATTAGAAATCCAATGAGGGATAACGAAATTAGAACGAAAGTCTACTTCCGCTACCGGCGCCGTTGCGACGGAACGGACAAGCGGCATTACCTACGGACATGCCTAGCATCTTTGCTCAACGTCGCACATGCACATGCCATACACCACCAGAAGCGAATTGAAATGCTCTTTCTAATGAATATAAGATACTGAAAGTCGCATCAGACATGTACACATGGTTAACCAAGAAATAACGCACTGATGGCGTTGGCGACGCACGGGACACGCGGCATGACACGCAGACGTATGTAGCTTGACATGCCAGTGCACATGGGCATGTCGTACATCGTCTTGAAGCCCATTAGCATGGGCTTTCACATGCACTGTAGATGTTAGGGATCTTCGAAAGGAGAGAGATATTATAAGGGGTTATTGGCGGGGTCGACATGAGTGCACATGGGCATGTCGTACATTGTCTTGTAGCCCATTTGTATGGGCTTTCACATGCACTGTAGATGTTAGGGATCTTCGAAAGGAGAGAGATATTATAAGGGGTTATTGGCGGGGTCGAGATGAGTCGGCGGCGGAAGTCAAGCCGGATAGAAAAGCGGCACTATATGCAGACTGTTGCAGCTGTGCACAACATTGCAGACGTGCATGTTATGCATCGCCAGAAACCCCATGAAAAGACCTTTCAAATGAATCATAGATATTAGAAATCCAATGAGGGATAACGAAATTAGAACGAAAGTCTACTTCCGCTACCGGCGCCGTTGCGACGGAACGGACAATCGGCATTACCTACGGACATGCCTAGCATCTTTGCTCAACGTCGCACATGCACATGCCATACACCACCAGAAGCGAATTGAAATGCTCTTTCTAATGAATATAAGATACTGAAAGTCGCATCAGACATGTACACATGGTTAACCAAGAAATAACGCACTGATGTTGTTGGCGACGCACGGGACACGCGGCATGACACGCAGACGTATGTAGCTTGACATGCCAGTGCACATGGGCATGTCGTACATCGTCTTGAAGCCCATTTGCATGGGCTTTCACATGCACTGTAGATGTTAGGGATCTTCGAAAGGAGAGAGATATTATAAGGGGTTATTGGCGGGGTCGACATGAGTCGGCGGCGGAAGTCAAGCCGGATAGAAAAGCGGCACTATATGCAGACTGTTGCAGCTGTGCACAACATTGCAGACGTGCATGTTATGCATCGCCAGAAACCCCATGAAAAGACCTTTCAAATGAATCATAGATATTAGAAATCCAATGAGGGATAACGAAATTAGAACGAAAGTCTACTTCCGCTACCGGCGCCGTTGCGACGGAACGGACAATCGGCATTACCTACGGACATGCCTAGCATCTTTGCTCAACGTCGCACATGCACATGCCATACACCACCAGAAGCGAATTGAAATGCTCTTTCTAATGAATATAAGATACTGAAAGTCGCATCAGACATGTACACATGGTTAACCAAGAAATAACGCACTAATGGCGTTGGCGACGCACGGGACACGCGGCATGACACGCAGACGTATGTAGCTTGACATGCCAGTGCACATGGGCATGTCGTACATCGTCTTGAAGCCCATTTGCATGGGCTTTCACATGCACTGTAGATGTTAGGGATCTTCGAAAGGAGAGAGATATTATAAGGGGTTATTGGCGGGGTCGACATGAGTCGGCGGCGGAAGTCAAGCCGGATAGAAAAGCGGCACTATATGCAGACGGTTGCAGCTGTGCACAGCATTGCAGACGTGCATGTTATGCATCGCCAGAAACCCCATGCAAAGACCTTTCAAATGAATCATAGACATTAGAAATCCAATGAGGGATAACGAAATTAGAACGAAAGTCTACTTCCGCTACCGGCGCCGTTGCGACGGAACGGACAATCGGCATTACCTACGGACATGCCTAGCATCTTTGCTCAACGTCGCACATGCACATGCCATACACCACCAGAAGCGAATTGAAATGCTCTTTCTAATGAATATAAGATACTGAAAGTCGCATCAGACATGTACACATGGTTAACCAAGAAATAACGCACTGATGGCGTTGGCGACGCACGGGACACGCGGCATGACACGCAGACGTATGTAGCTTGACATGCCAGTGCACATGGGCATGTCGTACATCGTCTTGAAGCCCATTTGCATGGGCTTTCACATGCACTGTAGATGTTAGGGATCTTCGAAAGGAGAGAGATATTATAAGGGGTTATTGGCGGGGTCGACATGAGTCGGCGGCGGAAGTCAAGCCGGATAGAAAAGCGGCACTATATGCAGACTGTTGCAGCTGTGCACAACATTACAGACGTGCATGTTATGCATCGCCAGAAACCCCATGAAAAGACCTTTCAAATGAATCATAGATATTAGAAATCCAATGAGGGATAACGAAATTAGAACGAAAGTCTACTTCCGCTACCGGCGCCGTTGCGACGGAACGGACAATCGGCATTACCTACGGACATGCCTAGCATCTTTGCTCAACGTCGCACATGCACATGCCATACACCACCAGAAGCGAATTGAAATGCTCTTTCTAATGAATATAAGATACTGAAAGTCGCATCAGACATGTACACATGGTTAACCAAGAAATAACGCACTGATGGCGTTGGCGACGCACGGGACACGCGGCATGACACGCAGACGTATGTAGCTTGACATGCCAGTGCACATGGGCATGTCGTACATCGTCTTGAAGCCCATTTGCATGGGCTTTCACATGCACTGTAGATGTTAGGGATCTTCGAAAGGAGAGAGATATTATAAGGGGTTATTGGCGGGGTCGACATGAGTCGGCGGCGGAAGTCAAGCCGGATAGAAAAGCGGCACTATATGCAGACGGTTGCAGCTGTGCACAGCATTGCAGACGTGCATGTTATGCATCGCCAGAAACCCCATGCAAAGACCTTTCAAATGAATCATAGACATTAGAAATCCAATGAGGGATAACGAAATTAGAACGAAAGTCTACTTCCGCTACCGGCGCCGTTGCGACGGAACGGACAATCGGCATTACCTACGGACATGCCTAGCATCTTTGCTCAACGTCGCACATGCACATGCCATACACCACCAGAAGCGAATTGAAATGCTCTTTCTAATGAATATAAGATACTGAAAGTCGCATCAGACATGTACACATGGTTAACCAAGAAATAACGCACTGATGGCGTTGGCGACGCACGGGACACGCGGCATGACACGCAGACGTATGTAGCTTGACATGCCAGTGCACATGGGCATGTCGTACATCGTCTTGAAGCCCATTAGCATGGGCTTTCACATGCACTGTAGATGTTAGGGATCTTCGAAAGGAGAGAGATATTATAAGGGGTTATTGGCGGGGTCGACATGAGTCGGCGGCGGAAGTCAAGCCGGATAGAAAAGCGGCACTATATGCAGACGGTTGCAGCTGTGCACAGCATTGCAGACGTGCATGTTATGCATCGCCAGAAACCCCATGAAAAGACCTTTCAAATGAATCATAGATATTAGAAATCCAATGAGGGATAACGAAATTAGAACGAAAGTCTACTTCCGCTACCGGCGCCGTTGCGACGGAACGGACAAGCGGCATTACCTACGGACATGCCTAGCATCTTTGCTCAACGTCGCACATGCACATGCCATACACCACCAGAAGCGAATTGAAATGCTCTTTCTAATGAATATAAGATACTGAAAGTCGCATCAGACATGTACACATGGTTAACCAAGAAATAACGCACTGATGGCGTTGGCGAAGCACGGGACACGCGGCATGACACGCAGACGTATGTAGCTTGACATGCCAGTGCACATGGGCATGTCGTACATCGTCTTGAAGCCCATTTGCATGGGCTTTCACATGCACTGTAGATGTTAGGGATCTTCGAAAGGAGAGAGATATTATAAGGGGTTATTGGCGGGGTCGACATGAGTCGGCGGCGGAAGTCAAGCCGGATAGAAAAGCGGCACTATATGCAGACGGTTGCAGCTGTGCACAGCATTGCAGACGTGCATGTTATGCATCGCCAGAAACCCCATGCAAAGACCTTTCAAATGAATCATAGACATTAGAAATCCAATGAGGGATAACGAAATTAGAACGAAAGTCTACTTCCGCTACCGGCACCGTTGCGACGGAACGGACAATCGGCATTACCTACGGACATGCCTAGCATCTTTGCTCAACGTCGCACATGCACATGCCATACACCACCAGAAGCGAATTGAAATGCTCTTTCTAATGAATATAAGATACTGAAAGTCGCATCAGACATGTACACATGGTTAACCAAGAAATAACGCACTGATGACGTTGGCGACGCACGGGACACGCGGCATGACACGCAGACGTATGTAGCTTGACATGCCAGTGCACATGGGCATGTCGTACATCGTCTTGATGCCCATTAGCATGGGCTTTCACATGCACTGTAGATGTTAGGGATCTTCGAAAGGAGAGAGATATTATAAGGGGTTATTGGCGGGGTCGACATGAGTCGGCGGCGGAAGTCAAGCCGGATAGAAAAGCGGCACTATATGCAGACGGTTGCAGCTGTGCACAGCATTGCAGACGTGCATGTTATGCATCGCCAGAAACCCCATGAAAAGACCTTTCAAATGAATCATAGATATTAGAAATCCAATGAGGGATAACGAAATTAGAAGGAAAGTCTACTTCCGCTACCGGCGCCGTTGCGACGGAACGGACAATCGGCATTACCTACGGACATGCCTAGCATCTTTGCTCAACGTCGCACATGCACATGCCATACACCACCAGAAGCGAATTGAAATGCTCTTTCTAATGAATATAAGATACTGAAAGTCGCATCAGACATGTACACATGGTTAACCAAGAAATAACGCACTGATGACGTTGGCGACGCACGGGACACGCGGCATGACACGCAGACGTATGTAGCTTGACATGCCAGTGCACATGGGCATGTCGTACATCGTCTTGATGCCCATTAGCATGGGCTTTCACATGCACTGTAGATGTTAGGGATCTTCGAAAGGAGAGAGATATTATAAGGGGTTATTGGCGGGGTCGACATGAGTCGGCGGCGGAAGTCAAGCCGGATAGAAAAGCGGCACTATATGCAGACGGTTGCAGCTGTGCACAGCATTGCAGACGTGCATGTTATGCATCGCCAGAAACCCCATGAAAAGACCTTTCAAATGAATCATAGATATTAGAAATCCAATGAGGGATAACGAAATTAGAACGAAAGTCTACTTCCGCTACCGGCGCCGTTGCGACGGAACGGACAATCGGCATTACCTACGGACATGCCTAGCATCTTTGCTCAACGTCGCACATGCACATGCCATACACCACCAGAAGCGAATTGAAATGCTCTTTCTAATGAATATAAGATACTGAAAGTCGCATCAGACATGTACACATGGTTAACCAAGAAATAACGCACTGATGTTGTTGGCGACGCACGGGACACGCGGCATGACACGCAGACGTATGTAGCTTGACATGCCAGTGCACATGGGCATGTCGTACATCGTCTTGAAGCCCATTTGCATGGGCTTTCACATGCACTGTAGATGTTAGGGATCTTCGAAAGGAGAGAGATATTATAAGGGGTTATTGGCGGGGTCGACATGAGTCGGCGGCGGAAGTCAAGCCGGATAGAAAAGCGGCACTATATGCAGACGGTTGCAGCTGTGCACAGCATTGCAGACGTGCATGTTATGCATCGCCAGAAACCCCATGAAAAGACCTTTCAAATGAATCATAGGTATTAGAAATCCAATGAGGGATAACGAAATTAGAACGAAAGTCTACTTCCGCTACCGGCGCCGTTGCGACGGAACGGACAAGCGGCATTACCTACGGACATGCCTAGCATCTTTGCTCAACGTCGCACATGCACATGCCATACACCACCAGAAGCGAATTGAAATGCTCTTTCTAATGAATATAAGATACTGAAAGTCGCATCAGACATGTACACATGGTTAACCAAGAAATAACGCACTGATGGCGTTGGCGACGCACGGGACACGCGGCATGACACGCAGACGTATGTAGCTTGACATGCCAGTGCACATGGGCATGTCGTACATCGTCTTGAAGCCCATTAGCATGGGCTTTCACATGCACTGTAGATGTTAGGGATCTTCGAAAGGAGAGAGATATTATAAGGGGTTATTGGCGGGGTCGACATGAGTGCACATGGGCATGTCGTACATTGTCTTGTAGCCCATTTGTATGGGCTTTCACATGCACTGTAGATGTTAGGGATCTTCGAAAGGAGAGAGATATTATAAGGGGTTATTGGCGGGGTCGAGATGAGTCGGCGGCGGAAGTCAAGCCGGATAGAAAAGCGGCACTATATGCAGACTGTTGCAGCTGTGCACAACATTGCAGACGTGCATGTTATGCATCGCCAGAAACCCCATGAAAAGACCTTTCAAATGAATCATAGATATTAGAAATCCAATGAGGGATAACGAAATTAGAACGAAAGTCTACTTCCGCTACCGGCGCCGTTGCGACGGAACGGACAATCGGCATTACCTACGGACATGCCTAGCATCTTTGCTCAACGTCGCACATGCACATGCCATACACCACCAGAAGCGAATTGAAATGCTCTTTCTAATGAATATAAGATACTGAAAGTCGCATCAGACATGTACACATGGTTAACCAAGAAATAACGCACTGATGTTGTTGGCGACGCACGGGACACGCGGCATGACACGCAGACGTATGTAGCTTGACATGCCAGTGCACATGGGCATGTCGTACATCGTCTTGAAGCCCATTTGCATGGGCTTTCACATGCACTGTAGATGTTAGGGATCTTCGAAAGGAGAGAGATATTATAAGGGGTTATTGGCGGGGTCGACATGAGTCGGCGGCGGAAGTCAAGCCGGATAGAAAAGCGGCACTATATGCAGACTGTTGCAGCTGTGCACAACATTGCAGACGTGCATGTTATGCATCGCCAGAAACCCCATGAAAAGACCTTTCAAATGAATCATAGATATTAGAAATCCAATGAGGGATAACGAAATTAGAACGAAAGTCTACTTCCGCTACCGGCGCCGTTGCGACGGAACGGACAATCGGCATTACCTACGGACATGCCTAGCATCTTTGCTCAACGTCGCACATGCACATGCCATACACCACCAGAAGCGAATTGAAATGCTCTTTCTAATGAATATAAGATACTGAAAGTCGCATCAGACATGTACACATGGTTAACCAAGAAATAACGCACTAATGGCGTTGGCGACGCACGGGACACGCGGCATGACACGCAGACGTATGTAGCTTGACATGCCAGTGCACATGGGCATGTCGTACATCGTCTTGAAGCCCATTTGCATGGGCTTTCACATGCACTGTAGATGTTAGGGATCTTCGAAAGGAGAGAGATATTATAAGGGGTTATTGGCGGGGTCGACATGAGTCGGCGGCGGAAGTCAAGCCGGATAGAAAAGCGGCACTATATGCAGACGGTTGCAGCTGTGCACAGCATTGCAGACGTGCATGTTATGCATCGCCAGAAACCCCATGCAAAGACCTTTCAAATGAATCATAGACATTAGAAATCCAATGAGGGATAACGAAATTAGAACGAAAGTCTACTTCCGCTACCGGCGCCGTTGCGACGGAACGGACAATCGGCATTACCTACGGACATGCCTAGCATCTTTGCTCAACGTCGCACATGCACATGCCATACACCACCAGAAGCGAATTGAAATGCTCTTTCTAATGAATATAAGATACTGAAAGTCGCATCAGACATGTACACATGGTTAACCAAGAAATAACGCACTGATGGCGTTGGCGACGCACGGGACACGCGGCATGACACGCAGACGTATGTAGCTTGACATGCCAGTGCACATGGGCATGTCGTACATCGTCTTGAAGCCCATTTGCATGGGCTTTCACATGCACTGTAGATGTTAGGGATCTTCGAAAGGAGAGAGATATTATAAGGGGTTATTGGCGGGGTCGACATGAGTCGGCGGCGGAAGTCAAGCCGGATAGAAAAGCGGCACTATATGCAGACGGTTGCAGCTGTGCACAGCATTGCAGACGTGCATGTTATGCATCGCCAGAAACCCCATGAAAAGACCTTTCAAATGAATCATAGATATTAGAAATCCAATGAGGGATAACGAAATTAGAACGAAAGTCTACTTCCGCTACCGGCGCCGTTGCGACGGAACGGACAATCGGCATTACCTACGGACATGCCTAGCATCTTTGCTCAACGTCGCACATGCACATGCCATACACCACCAGAAGCGAATTGAAATGCTCTTTCTAATGAATATAAGATACTGAAAGTCGCATCAGACATGTACACATGGTTAACCAAGAAATAACGCACTGATGACGTTGGCGACGCACGGGACACGCGGCATGACACGCAGACGTATGTAGCTTGACATGCCAGTGCACATGGGCATGTCGTACATCGTCTTGATGCCCATTAGCATGGGCTTTCACATGCACTGTAGATGTTAGGGATCTTCGAAAGGAGAGAGATATTATAAGGGGTTATTGGCGGGGTCGACATGAGTCGGCGGCGGAAGTCAAGCCGGATAGAAAAGCGGCACTATATGCAGACGGTTGCAGCTGTGCACAGCATTGCAGACGTGCATGTTATGCATCGCCAGAAACCCCATGAAAAGACCTTTCAAATGAATCATAGATATTAGAAATCCAATGAGGGATAACGAAATTAGAACGAAAGTCTACTTCCGCTACCGGCGCCGTTGCGACGGAACGGACAATCGGCATTACCTACGGACATGCCTAGCATCTTTGCTCAACGTCGCACATGCACATGCCATACACCACCAGAAGCGAATTGAAATGCTCTTTCTAATGAATATAAGATACTGAAAGTCGCATCAGACATGTACACATGGTTAACCAAGAAATAACGCACTGATGGCGTTGGCGACGCACGGGACACGCGGCATGACACGCAGACGTATGTAGCTTGACATGCCAGTGCACATGGGCATGTCGTACATCGTCTTGAAGCCCATTTGCATGGGCTTTCACATGCACTGTAGATGTTAGGGATCTTCGAAAGGAGAGAGATATTATAAGGGGTTATTGGCGGGGTCGACATGAGTCGGCGGCGGAAGTCAAGCCGGATAGAAAAGCGGCACTATATGCAGACGGTTGCAGCTGTGCACAGCATTGCAGACGTGCATGTTATGCATCGCCAGAAACCCCATGAAAAGACCTTTCAAATGAATCATAGGTATTAGAAATCCAATGAGGGATAACGAAATTAGAACGAAAGTCTACTTCCGCTACCGGCGCCGTTGCGACGGAACGGACAAGCGGCATTACCTACGGACATGCCTAGCATCTTTGCTCAACGTCGCACATGCACATGCCATACACCACCAGAAGCGAATTGAAATGCTCTTTCTAATGAATATAAGATACTGAAAGTCGCATCAGACATGTACACATGGTTAACCAAGAAATAACGCACTGATGGCGTTGGCGACGCACGGGACACGCGGCATGACACGCAGACGTATGTAGCTTGACATGCCAGTGCACATGGGCATGTCGTACATCGTCTTGAAGCCCATTTGCATGGGCTTTCACATGCACTGTAGATGTTAGGGATCTTCGAAAGGAGAGAGATATTATAAGGGGTTATTGGCGGGGTCGACATGAGTCGGCGGCGGAAGTCAAGCCGGATAGAAAAGCGGCACTATATGCAGACGGTTGCAGCTGTGCACAGCATTGCAGACGTGCATGTTATGCATCGCCAGAAACCCCATGCAAAGACCTTTCAAATGAATCATAGACATTAGAAATCCAATGAGGGATAACGAAATTAGAACGAAAGTCTACTTCCGCTACCGGCGCCGTTGCGACGGAACGGACAATCGGCATTACCTACGGACATGCCTAGCATCTTTGCTCAACGTCGCACATGCACATGCCATACACCACCAGAAGCGAATTGAAATGCTCTTTCTAATGAATATAAGATACTGAAAGTCGCATCAGACATGTACACATGGTTAACCAAGAAATAACGCACTGATGACGTTGGCGACGCACGGGACACGCGGCATGACACGCAGACGTATGTAGCTTGACATGCCAGTGCACATGGGCATGTCGTACATCGTCTTGATGCCCATTAGCATGGGCTTTCACATGCACTGTAGATGTTAGGGATCTTCGAAAGGAGAGAGATATTATAAGGGGTTATTGGCGGGGTCGACATGAGTCGGCGGCGGAAGTCAAGCCGGATAGAAAAGCGGCACTATATGCAGACGGTTGCAGCTGTGCACAACATTGCAGACGTGCATGTTATGCATCGCCAGAAACCCCATGAAAAGACCTTTCAAATGAATCATAGACATTAGAAATCCAATGAGGGATAACGAAATTAGAACGAAAGTCTACTTCCGCTACCGGCGCCGTTGCGACGGAACGGACAATCGGCATTACCTACGGACATGCCTAGCATCTTTGCTCAACGTCGCACATGCACATGCCATACACCACCAGAAGCGAATTGAAATGCTCTTTCTAATGAATATAAGATACTGAAAGTCGCATCAGACATGTACACATGGTTAACCAAGAAATAACGCACTGATGTTGTTGGCGACGCACGGGACACGCGGCATGACACGCAGACGTATGTAGCTTGACATGCCAGTGCACATGGGCATGTCGTACATCGTCTTGAAGCCCATTTGCATGGGCTTTCACATGCACTGTAGATGTTAGGGATCTTCGAAAGGAGAGAGATATTATAAGGGGTTATTGGCGGGGTCGACATGAGTCGGCGGCGGAAGTCAAGCCGGATAGAAAAGCGGCACTATATGCAGACTGTTGCAGCTGTGCACAACATTGCAGACGTGCATGTTATGCATCGCCAGAAACCCCATGAAAAGACCTTTCAAATGAATCATAGATATTAGAAATCCAATGAGGGATAACGAAATTAGAACGAAAGTCTACTTCCGCTACCGGCGCCGTTGCGACGGAACGGACAATCGGCATTACCTACGGACATGCCTAGCATCTTTGCTCAACGTCGCACATGCACATGCCATACACCACCAGAAGCGAATTGAAATGCTCTTTCTAATGAATATAAGATACTGAAAGTCGCATCAGACATGTACACATGGTTAACCAAGAAATAACGCACTGATGACGTTGGCGACGCACGGGACACGCGGCATGACACGCAGACGTATGTAGCTTGACATGCCAGTGCACATGGGCATGTCGTACATCGTCTTGATGCCCATTAGCATGGGCTTTCACATGCACTGTAGATGTTAGGGATCTTCGAAAGGAGAGAGATATTATAAGGGGTTATTGGCGGGGTCGACATGAGTCGGCGGCGGAAGTCAAGCCGGATAGAAAAGCGGCACTATATGCAGACGGTTGCAGCTGTGCACAGCATTGCAGACGTGCATGTTATGCATCGCCAGAAACCCCATGAAAAGACCTTTCAAATGAATCATAGATATTAGAAATCCAATGAGGGATAACGAAATTAGAACGAAAGTCTACTTCCGCTACCGGCGCCGTTGCGACGGAACGGACAATCGGCATTACCTACGGACATGCCTAGCATCTTTGCTCAACGTCGCACATGCACATGCCATACACCACCAGAAGCGAATTGAAATGCTCTTTCTAATGAATATAAGATACTGAAAGTCGCATCAGACATGTACACATGGTTAACCAAGAAATAACGCACTGATGGCGTTGGCGACGCACGGGACACGCGGCATGACACGCAGACGTATGTAGCTTGACATGCCAGTGCACATGGGCATGTCGTACATCGTCTTGAAGCCCATTAGCATGGGCTTTCACATGCACTGTAGATGTTAGGGATCTTCGAAAGGAGAGAGATATTATAAGGGGTTATTGGCGGGGTCGACATGAGTGCACATGGGCATGTCGTACATCGTCTTGAAGCCCATTAGCATGGGCTTTCACATGCACTGTAGATGTTGGGGATCTTCGAAAGGAGAGAGATATTATAAGGGGTTATTGGCGGGGTCGACATGAGTCGGCGGCGGAAGTCAAGCCGGATAGAAAAGCGGCACTATATGCAGACTGTTGCAGCTGTGCACAACATTGCAGACGTGCATGTTATGCATCGCCAGAAACCCCATGAAAAGACCTTTCAAATGAATCATAGATATTAGAAATCCAATGAGGGATAACGAAATTAGAACGAAAGTCTACTTCCGCTACCGGCGCCGTTGCGACGGAACGGACAATCGGCATTACCTACGGACATGCCTAGCATCTTTGCTCAACGTCGCACATGCACATGCCATACACCACCAGAAGCGAATTGAAATGCTCTTTCTAATGAATATAAGATACTGAAAGTCGCATCAGACATGTACACATGGTTAACCAAGAAATAACGCACTGATGTTGTTGGCGACGCACGGGACACGCGGCATGACACGCAGACGTATGTAGCTTGACATGCCAGTGCACATGGGCATGTCGTACATCGTCTTGAAGCCCATTTGCATGGGCTTTCACATGCACTGTAGATGTTAGGGATCTTCGAAAGGAGAGAGATATTATAAGGGGTTATTGGCGGGGTCGACATGAGTCGGCGGCGGAAGTCAAGCCGGATAGAAAAGCGGCACTATATGCAGACGGTTGCAGCTGTGCACAGCATTGCAGACGTGCATGTTATGCATCGCCAGAAACCCCATGAAAAGACCTTTCAAATGAATCATAGGTATTAGAAATCCAACGAGGGATAACGAAATTAGAACGAAAGTCTACTTCCGCTACCGGCGCCGTTGCGACGGAACGGACAAGCGGCATTACCTACGGACATGCCTAGCATCTTTGCTCAACGTCGCACATGCACATGCCATACACCACCAGAAGCGAATTGAAATGCTCTTTCTAATGAATATAAGATACTGAAAGTCGCATAAGACATGTACACATGGTTAACCAAGAAATAACGCACTGATGGCGTTGGCGACGCACGGGACACGCGGCATGACACGCAGACGTATGTAGCTTGACATGCCAGTGCACATGGGCATGTCGTACATCGTCTTGAAGCCCATTAGCATGGGCTTTCACATGCACTGTAGATGTTAGGGATCTTCGAAAGGAGAGAGATATTATAAGGGGTTATTGGCGGGGTCGACATGAGTGCACATGGGCATGTCGTACATTGTCTTGAAGCCCATTAGCATGGGCTTTCACATGCACTGTAGATGTTAGGGATCTTCGAAAGGAGAGAGATATTATAAGGGGTTATTGGCGGGGTCGAGATGAGTCGGCGGCGGAAGTCAAGCCGGATAGAAAAGCGGCACTATATGCAGACTGTTGCAGCTGTGCACAACATTGCAGACGTGCATGTTATGCATCGCCAGAAACCCCATGAAAAGACCTTTCAAATGAATCATAGATATTAGAAATCCAATGAGGGATAACGAAATTAGAACGAAAGTCTACTTCCGCTACCGGCGCCGTTGCGACGGAACGGACAATCGGCATTACCTACGGACATGCCTAGCATCTTTGCTCAACGTCGCACATGCACATGCCATACACCACCAGAAGCGAATTGAAATGCTCTTTCTAATGAATATAAGATACTGAAAGTCGCATCAGACATGTACACATGGTTAACCAAGAAATAACGCACTGATGTTGTTGGCGACGCACGGGACACGCGGCATGACACGCAGACGTATGTAGCTTGACATGCCAGTGCACATGGGCATGTCGTACATCGTCTTGAAGCCCATTTGCATGGGCTTTCACATGCACTGTAGATGTTAGGGATCTTCGAAAGGAGAGAGATATTATAAGGGGTTATTGGCGGGGTCGACATGAGTCGGCGGCGGAAGTCAAGCCGGATAGAAAAGCGGCACTATATGCAGACGGTTGCAGCTGTGCACAGCATTGCAGACGTGCATGTTATGCATCGCCAGAAACCCCATGAAAAGACCTTTCAAATGAATCATAGGTATTAGAAATCCAATGAGGGATAACGAAATTAGAACGAAAGTCTACTTCCGCTACCGGCGCCGTTGCGACGGAACGGACAATCGGCATTACCTACGGACATGCCTAGCATCTTTGCTCAACGTCGCACATGCACATGCCATACACCACCAGAAGCGAATTGAAATGCTCTTTCTAATGAATATAAGATACTGAAAGTCGCATCAGACATGTACACATGGTTAACCAAGAAATAACGCACTGATGGCGTTGGCGACGCACGGGACACGCGGCATGACACGCAGACGTATGTAGCTTGACATGCCAGTGCACATGGGCATGTCGTACATCGTCTTGAAGCCCATTAGCATGGGCTTTCACATGCACTGTAGATGTTAGGGATCTTCGAAAGGAGAGAGATATTATAAGGGGTTATTGGCGGGGTCGACATGAGTGCACATGGGCATGTCGTACATCGTCTTGAAGCCCATTAGCATGGGCTTTCACATGCACTGTAGATGTTAGGGATCTTCGAAAGGAGAGAGATATTATAAGGGGTTATTGGCGGGGTCGACATGAGTCGGCGGCGGAAGTCAAGCCGGATAGAAAAGCGGCACTATATGCAGACTGTTGCAGCTGTGCACAACATTGCAGACGTGCATGTTATGCATCGCCAGAAACCCCATGAAAAGACCTTTCAAATGAATCATAGATATTAGAAATCCAATGAGGGATAACGAAATTAGAACGAAAGTCTACTTCCGCTACCGGCGCCGTTGCGACGGAACGGACAATCGGCATTACCTACGGACATGCCTAGCATCTTTGCTCAACGTCGCACATGCACATGCCATACACCACCAGAAGCGAATTGAAATGCTCTTTCTAATGAATATAAGATACTGAAAGTCGCATCAGACATGTACACATGGTTAACCAAGAAATAACGCACTGATGTTGTTGGCGACGCACGGGACACGCGGCATGACACGCAGACGTATGTAGCTTGACATGCCAGTGCACATGGGCATGTCGTACATCGTCTTGAAGCCCATTTGCATGGGCTTTCACATGCACTGTAGATGTTAGGGATCTTCGAAAGGAGAGAGATATTATAAGGGGTTATTGGCGGGGTCGACATGAGTCGGCGGCGGAAGTCAAGCCGGATAGAAAAGCGGCACTATATGCAGACGGTTGCAGCTGTGCACAGCATTGCAGACGTGCATGTTATGCATCGCCAGAAACCCCATGAAAAGACCTTTCAAATGAATCATAGGTATTAGAAATCCAACGAGGGATAACGAAATTAGAACGAAAGTCTACTTCCGCTACCGGCGCCGTTGCGACGGAACGGACAAGCGGCATTACCTACGGACATGCCTAGCATCTTTGCTCAACGTCGCACATGCACATGCCATACACCACCAGAAGCGAATTGAAATGCTCTTTCTAATGAATATAAGATACTGAAAGTCGCATAAGACATGTACACATGGTTAACCAAGAAATAACGCACTGATGGCGTTGGCGACGCACGGGACACGCGGCATGACACGCAGACGTATGTAGCTTGACATGCCAGTGCACATGGGCATGTCGTACATCGTCTTGAAGCCCATTAGCATGGGCTTTCACATGCACTGTAGATGTTAGGGATCTTCGAAAGGAGAGAGATATTATAAGGGGTTATTGGCGGGGTCGACATGAGTGCACATGGGCATGTCGTACATTGTCTTGAAGCCCATTAGCATGGGCTTTCACATGCACTGTAGATGTTAGGGATCTTCGAAAGGAGAGAGATATTATAAGGGGTTATTGGCGGGGTCGAGATGAGTCAGCGGCGGAAGTCAAGCCGGATAGAAAAGCGGCACTATATGCAGACTGTTGCAGCTGTGCACAGCATTGCAGACGTGCATGTTATGCATCGCCAGAAACCCCATGAAAAGACCTTTCAAATGAATCATAGATATTAGAAATCCAATGAGGGATAACGAAATTAGAACGAAAGTCTACTTCCGCTACCGGCGCCGTTGCGACGGAACGGACAAGCGGCATTACCTACGGACATGCCTAGCATCTTTGCTCAACGTCGCACATGCACATGCCATACACCACCAGAAGCGAATTGAAATGCTCTTTCTAATGAATATAAGATACTGAAAGTCGCATCAGACATGTACACATGGTTAACCAAGAAATAACGCACTGATGACGTTGGCGACGCACGGGACACGCGGCATGACACGCAGACGTATGTAGCTTGACATGCCAGTGCACATGGGCATGTCGTACATCGTCTTGATGCCCATTAGCATGGGCTTTCACATGCACTGTAGATGTTAGGGATCTTCGAAAGGAGAGAGATATTATAAGGGGTTATTGGCGGGGTCGACATGAGTCGGCGGCGGAAGTCAAGCCGGATAGAAAAGCGGCACTATATGCAGACGGTTGCAGCTGTGCACAGCATTGCAGACGTGCATGTTATGCATCGCCAGAAACCCCATGAAAAGACCTTTCAAATGAATCATAGGTATTAGAAATCCAACGAGGGATAACGAAATTAGAACGAAAGTCTACTTCCGCTACCGGCGCCGTTGCGACGGAACGGACAAGCGGCATTACCTACGGACATGCCTAGCATCTTTGCTCAACGTCGCACATGCACATGCCATACACCACCAGAAGCGAATTGAAATGCTCTTTCTAATGAATATAAGATACTGAAAGTCGCATAAGACATGTACACATGGTTAACCAAGAAATAACGCACTGATGGCGTTGGCGACGCACGGGACACGCGGCATGACACGCAGACGTATGTAGCTTGACATGCCAGTGCACATGGGCATGTCGTACATCGTCTTGAAGCCCATTAGCATGGGCTTTCACATGCACTGTAGATGTTAGGGATCTTCGAAAGGAGAGAGATATTATAAGGGGTTATTGGCGGGGTCGACATGAGTGCACATGGGCATGTCGTACATTGTCTTGAAGCCCATTAGCATGGGCTTTCACATGCACTGTAGATGTTAGGGATCTTCGAAAGGAGAGAGATATTATAAGGGGTTATTGGCGGGGTCGAGATGAGTCAGCGGCGGAAGTCAAGCCGGATAGAAAAGCGGCACTATATGCAGACTGTTGCAGCTGTGCACAGCATTGCAGACGTGCATGTTATGCATCGCCAGAAACCCCATGAAAAGACCTTTCAAATGAATCATAGATATTAGAAATCCAATGAGGGATAACGAAATTAGAACGAAAGTCTACTTCCGCTACCGGCGCCGTTGCGACGGAACGGACAAGCGGCATTACCTACGGACATGCCTAGCATCTTTGCTCAACGTCGCACATGCACATGCCATACACCACCAGAAGCGAATTGAAATGCTCTTTCTAATGAATATAAGATACTGAAAGTCGCATCAGACATGTACACATGGTTAACCAAGAAATAACGCACTGATGACGTTGGCGACGCACGGGACACGCGGCATGACACGCAGACGTATGTAGCTTGACATGCCAGTGCACATGGGCATGTCGTACATCGTCTTGATGCCCATTAGCATGGGCTTTCACATGCACTGTAGATGTTAGGGATCTTCGAAAGGAGAGAGATATTATAAGGGGTTATTGGCGGGGTCGACATGAGTCGGCGGCGGAAGTCAAGCCGGATAGAAAAGCGGCACTATATGCAGACGGTTGCAGCTGTGCACAGCATTGCAGACGTGCATGTTATGCATCGCCAGAAACCCCATGAAAAGACCTTTCAAATGAATCATAGATATTAGAAATCCAATGAGGGATAACGAAATTAGAACGAAAGTCTACTTCCGCTACCGGCGCCGTTGCGACGGAACGGACAAGCGGCATTACCTACGGACATGCCTAGCATCTTTGCTCAACGTCGCACATGCACATGCCATACACCACCAGAAGCGAATTGAAATGCTCTTTCTAATGAATATAAGATACTGAAAGTCGCATCAGACATGTACACATGGTTAACCAAGAAATAACGCACTGATGGCGTTGGCGAAGCACGGGACACGCGGCATGACACGCAGACGTATGTAGCTTGACATGCCAGTGCACATGGGCATGTCGTACATCGTCTTGAAGCCCATTTGCATGGGCTTTCACATGCACTGTAGATGTTAGGGATCTTCGAAAGGAGAGAGATATTATAAGGGGTTATTGGCGGGGTCGACATGAGTCGGCGGCGGAAGTCAAGCCGGATAGAAAAGCGGCACTATATGCAGACGGTTGCAGCTGTGCACAGCATTGCAGACGTGCATGTTATGCATCGCCAGAAACCCCATGCAAAGACCTTTCAAATGAATCATAGACATTAGAAATCCAATGAGGGATAACGAAATTAGAACGAAAGTCTACTTCCGCTACCGGCACCGTTGCGACGGAACGGACAATCGGCATTACCTACGGACATGCCTAGCATCTTTGCTCAACGTCGCACATGCACATGCCATACACCACCAGAAGCGAATTGAAATGCTCTTTCTAATGAATATAAGATACTGAAAGTCGCATCAGACATGTACACATGGTTAACCAAGAAATAACGCACTGATGACGTTGGCGACGCACGGGACACGCGGCATGACACGCAGACGTATGTAGCTTGACATGCCAGTGCACATGGGCATGTCGTACATCGTCTTGATGCCCATTAGCATGGGCTTTCACATGCACTGTAGATGTTAGGGATCTTCGAAAGGAGAGAGATATTATAAGGGGTTATTGGCGGGGTCGACATGAGTCGGCGGCGGAAGTCAAGCCGGATAGAAAAGCGGCACTATATGCAGACGGTTGCAGCTGTGCACAGCATTGCAGACGTGCATGTTATGCATCGCCAGAAACCCCATGAAAAGACCTTTCAAATGAATCATAGATATTAGAAATCCAATGAGGGATAACGAAATTAGAAGGAAAGTCTACTTCCGCTACCGGCGCCGTTGCGACGGAACGGACAATCGGCATTACCTACGGACATGCCTAGCATCTTTGCTCAACGTCGCACATGCACATGCCATACACCACCAGAAGCGAATTGAAATGCTCTTTCTAATGAATATAAGATACTGAAAGTCGCATCAGACATGTACACATGGTTAACCAAGAAATAACGCACTGATGACGTTGGCGACGCACGGGACACGCGGCATGACACGCAGACGTATGTAGCTTGACATGCCAGTGCACATGGGCATGTCGTACATCGTCTTGATGCCCATTAGCATGGGCTTTCACATG
Source organism: Haliotis asinina (assembly GCF_037392515.1). NCBI lineage: Eukaryota > Metazoa > Mollusca > Gastropoda > Lepetellida > Haliotidae > Haliotis > Haliotis asinina. Next base: position 292,208 of record NW_027133900.1, read on the forward strand.
CACTGTAGATGTTAGGGATCTTCGAAAGGAGAGAGATATTATAAGGGGTTATTGGCGGGGTCGACATGAGTCGGCGGCGGAAGTCAAGCCGGATAGAAAAGCGGCACTATATGCAGACGGTTGCAGCTGTGCACAGCATTGCAGACGTGCATGTTATGCATCGCCAGAAACCCCATGAAAAGACCTTTCAAATGAATCATAGATATTAGAAATCCAATGAGGGATAACGAAATTAGAACGAAAGTCTACTTCCGCTACCGGCGCCGTTGCGACGGAACGGACAATCGGCATTACCTACGGACATGCCTAGCATCTTTGCTCAACGTCGCACATGCACATGCCATACACCACCAGAAGCGAATTGAAATGCTCTTTCTAATGAATATAAGATACTGAAAGTCGCATCAGACATGTACACATGGTTAACCAAGAAATAACGCACTGATGTTGTTGGCGACGCACGGGACACGCGGCATGACACGCAGACGTATGTAGCTTGACATGCCAGTGCACATGGGCATGTCGTACATCGTCTTGAAGCCCATTTGCATGGGCTTTCACATGCACTGTAGATGTTAGGGATCTTCGAAAGGAGAGAGATATTATAAGGGGTTATTGGCGGGGTCGACATGAGTCGGCGGCGGAAGTCAAGCCGGATAGAAAAGCGGCACTATATGCAGACGGTTGCAGCTGTGCACAACATTGCAGACGTGCATGTTATGCATCGCCAGAAACCCCATGAAAAGACCTTTCAAATGAATCATAGGTATTAGAAATCCAATGAGGGATAACGAAATTAGAACGAAAGTCTACTTCCGCTACCGGCGCCGTTGCGACGGAACGGACAAGCGGCATTACCTACGGACATGCCTAGCATCTTTGCTCAACGTCGCACATGCACATGCCATACACCACCAGAAGCGAATTGAAATGCTCTTTCTAATGAATATAAGATACTGAAAGTCGCATCAGACATGTACACATGGTTAACCAAGAAATAACGCACTGATGGCGTTGGCGACGCACGGGACACGCGGCATGACACGCAGACGTATGTAGCTTGACATGCCAGTGCACATGGGCATGTCGTACATCGTCTTGAAGCCCATTAGCATGGGCTTTCACATGCACTGTAGATGTTAGGGATCTTCGAAAGGAGAGAGATATTATAAGGGGTTATTGGCGGGGTCGACATGAGTGCACATGGGCATGTCGTACATTGTCTTGTAGCCCATTTGTATGGGCTTTCACATGCACTGTAGATGTTAGGGATCTTCGAAAGGAGAGAGATATTATAAGGGGTTATTGGCGGGGTCGAGATGAGTCGGCGGCGGAAGTCAAGCCGGATAGAAAAGCGGCACTATATGCAGACTGTTGCAGCTGTGCGCAACATTGCAGACGTGCATGTTATGCATCGCCAGAAACCCCATGAAAAGACCTTTCAAATGAATCATAGATATTAGAAATCCAATGAGGGATAACGAAATTAGAACGAAAGTCTACTTCCGCTACCGGCGCCGTTGCGACGGAACGGACAATCGGCATTACCTACGGACATGCCTAGCATCTTTGCTCAACGTCGCACATGCACATGCCATACACCACCAGAAGCGAATTGAAATGCTCTTTCTAATGAATATAAGATACTGAAAGTCGCATCAGACATGTACACATGGTTAACCAAGAAATAACGCACTGATGTTGTTGGCGACGCACGGGACACGCGGCATGACACGCAGACGTATGTAGCTTGACATGCCAGTGCACATGGGCATGTCGTACATCGTCTTGAAGCCCATTTGCATGGGCTTTCACATGCACTGTAGATGTTAGGGATCTTCGAAAGGAGAGAGATATTATAAGGGGTTATTGGCGGGGTCGACATGAGTCGGCGGCGGAAGTCAAGCCGGATAGAAAAGCGGCACTATATGCAGACTGTTGCAGCTGTGCACAACATTGCAGACGTGCATGTTATGCATCGCCAGAAACCCCATGAAAAGACCTTTCAAATGAATCATAGATATTAGAAATCCAATGAGGGATAACGAAATTAGAACGAAAGTCTACTTCCGCTACCGGCGCCGTTGCGACGGAACGGACAATCGGCATTACCTACGGACATGCCTAGCATCTTTGCTCAACGTCGCACATGCACATGCCATACACCACCAGAAGCGAATTGAAATGCTCTTTCTAATGAATATAAGATACTGAAAGTCGCATCAGACATGTACACATGGTTAACCAAGAAATAACGCACTAATGGCGTTGGCGACGCACGGGACACGCGGCATGACACGCAGACGTATGTAGCTTGACATGCCAGTGCACATGGGCATGTCGTACATCGTCTTGAAGCCCATTTGCATGGGCTTTCACATGCACTGTAGATGTTAGGGATCTTCGAAAGGAGAGAGATATTATAAGGGGTTATTGGCGGGGTCGACATGAGTCGGCGGCGGAAGTCAAGCCGGATAGAAAAGCGGCACTATATGCAGACGGTTGCAGCTGTGCACAGCATTGCAGACGTGCATGTTATGCATCGCCAGAAACCCCATGCAAAGACCTTTCAAATGAATCATAGACATTAGAAATCCAATGAGGGATAACGAAATTAGAACGAAAGTCTACTTCCGCTACCGGCGCCGTTGCGACGGAACGGACAATCGGCATTACCTACGGACATGCCTAGCATCTTTGCTCAACGTCGCACATGCACATGCCATACACCACCAGAAGCGAATTGAAATGCTCTTTCTAATGAATATAAGATACTGAAAGTCGCATCAGACATGTACACATGGTTAACCAAGAAATAACGCACTGATGGCGTTGGCGACGCACGGGACACGCGGCATGACACGCAGACGTATGTAGCTTGACATGCCAGTGCACATGGGCATGTCGTACATCGTCTTGAAGCCCATTTGCATGGGCTTTCACATGCACTGTAGATGTTAGGGATCTTCGAAAGGAGAGAGATATTATAAGGGGTTATTGGCGGGGTCGACATGAGTCGGCGGCGGAAGTCAAGCCGGATAGAAAAGCGGCACTATATGCAGACGGTTGCAGCTGTGCACAGCATTGCAGACGTGCATGTTATGCATCGCCAGAAACCCCATGAAAAGACCTTTCAAATGAATCATAGATATTAGAAATCCAATGAGGGATAACGAAATTAGAACGAAAGTCTACTTCCGCTACCGGCGCCGTTGCGACGGAACGGACAATCGGCATTACCTACGGACATGCCTAGCATCTTTGCTCAACGTCGCACATGCACATGCCATACACCACCAGAAGCGAATTGAAATGCTCTTTCTAATGAATATAAGATACTGAAAGTCGCATCAGACATGTACACATGGTTAACCAAGAAATAACGCACTGATGACGTTGGCGACGCACGGGACACGCGGCATGACACGCAGACGTATGTAGCTTGACATGCCAGTGCACATGGGCATGTCGTACATCGTCTTGATGCCCATTAGCATGGGCTTTCACATGCACTGTAGATGTTAGGGATCTTCGAAAGGAGAGAGATATTATAAGGGGTTATTGGCGGGGTCGACATGAGTCGGCGGCGGAAGTCAAGCCGGATAGAAAAGCGGCACTATATGCAGACGGTTGCAGCTGTGCACAGCATTGCAGACGTGCATGTTATGCATCGCCAGAAACCCCATGAAAAGACCTTTCAAATGAATCATAGATATTAGAAATCCAATGAGGGATAACGAAATTAGAACGAAAGTCTACTTCCGCTACCGGCGCCGTTGCGACGGAACGGACAATCGGCATTACCTACGGACATGCCTAGCATCTTTGCTCAACGTCGCACATGCACATGCCATACACCACCAGAAGCGAATTGAAATGCTCTTTCTAATGAATATAAGATACTGAAAGTCGCATCAGACATGTACACATGGTTAACCAAGAAATAACGCACTGATGGCGTTGGCGACGCACGGGACACGCGGCATGACACGCAGACGTATGTAGCTTGACATGCCAGTGCACATGGGCATGTCGTACATCGTCTTGAAGCCCATTTGCATGGGCTTTCACATGCACTGTAGATGTTAGGGATCTTCGAAAGGAGAGAGATATTATAAGGGGTTATTGGCGGGGTCGACATGAGTCGGCGGCGGAAGTCAAGCCGGATAGAAAAGCGGCACTATATGCAGACGGTTGCAGCTGTGCACAGCATTGCAGACGTGCATGTTATGCATCGCCAGAAACCCCATGAAAAGACCTTTCAAATGAATCATAGGTATTAGAAATCCAATGAGGGATAACGAAATTAGAACGAAAGTCTACTTCCGCTACCGGCGCCGTTGCGACGGAACGGACAAGCGGCATTACCTACGGACATGCCTAGCATCTTTGCTCAACGTCGCACATGCACATGCCATACACCACCAGAAGCGAATTGAAATGCTCTTTCTAATGAATATAAGATACTGAAAGTCGCATCAGACATGTACACATGGTTAACCAAGAAATAACGCACTGATGGCGTTGGCGACGCACGGGACACGCGGCATGACACGCAGACGTATGTAGCTTGACATGCCAGTGCACATGGGCATGTCGTACATCGTCTTGAAGCCCATTTGCATGGGCTTTCACATGCACTGTAGATGTTAGGGATCTTCGAAAGGAGAGAGATATTATAAGGGGTTATTGGCGGGGTCGACATGAGTCGGCGGCGGAAGTCAAGCCGGATAGAAAAGCGGCACTATATGCAGACGGTTGCAGCTGTGCACAGCATTGCAGACGTGCATGTTATGCATCGCCAGAAACCCCATGCAAAGACCTTTCAAATGAATCATAGACATTAGAAATCCAATGAGGGATAACGAAATTAGAACGAAAGTCTACTTCCGCTACCGGCGCCGTTGCGACGGAACGGACAATCGGCATTACCTACGGACATGCCTAGCATCTTTGCTCAACGTCGCACATGCACATGCCATACACCACCAGAAGCGAATTGAAATGCTCTTTCTAATGAATATAAGATACTGAAAGTCGCATCAGACATGTACACATGGTTAACCAAGAAATAACGCACTGATGACGTTGGCGACGCACGGGACACGCGGCATGACACGCAGACGTATGTAGCTTGACATGCCAGTGCACATGGGCATGTCGTACATCGTCTTGATGCCCATTAGCATGGGCTTTCACATGCACTGTAGATGTTAGGGATCTTCGAAAGGAGAGAGATATTATAAGGGGTTATTGGCGGGGTCGACATGAGTCGGCGGCGGAAGTCAAGCCGGATAGAAAAGCGGCACTATATGCAGACGGTTGCAGCTGTGCACAACATTGCAGACGTGCATGTTATGCATCGCCAGAAACCCCATGAAAAGACCTTTCAAATGAATCATAGACATTAGAAATCCAATGAGGGATAACGAAATTAGAACGAAAGTCTACTTCCGCTACCGGCGCCGTTGCGACGGAACGGACAATCGGCATTACCTACGGACATGCCTAGCATCTTTGCTCAACGTCGCACATGCACATGCCATACACCACCAGAAGCGAATTGAAATGCTCTTTCTAATGAATATAAGATACTGAAAGTCGCATCAGACATGTACACATGGTTAACCAAGAAATAACGCACTGATGTTGTTGGCGACGCACGGGACACGCGGCATGACACGCAGACGTATGTAGCTTGACATGCCAGTGCACATGGGCATGTCGTACATCGTCTTGAAGCCCATTTGCATGGGCTTTCACATGCACTGTAGATGTTAGGGATCTTCGAAAGGAGAGAGATATTATAAGGGGTTATTGGCGGGGTCGACATGAGTCGGCGGCGGAAGTCAAGCCGGATAGAAAAGCGGCACTATATGCAGACTGTTGCAGCTGTGCACAACATTGCAGACGTGCATGTTATGCATCGCCAGAAACCCCATGAAAAGACCTTTCAAATGAATCATAGATATTAGAAATCCAATGAGGGATAACGAAATTAGAACGAAAGTCTACTTCCGCTACCGGCGCCGTTGCGACGGAACGGACAATCGGCATTACCTACGGACATGCCTAGCATCTTTGCTCAACGTCGCACATGCACATGCCATACACCACCAGAAGCGAATTGAAATGCTCTTTCTAATGAATATAAGATACTGAAAGTCGCATCAGACATGTACACATGGTTAACCAAGAAATAACGCACTGATGGCGTTGGCGACGCACGGGACACGCGGCATGACACGCAGACGTATGTAGCTTGACATGCCAGTGCACATGGGCATGTCGTACATCGTCTTGAAGCCCATTTGCATGGGCTTTCACATGCACTGTAGATGTTAGGGATCTTCGAAAGGAGAGAGATATTATAAGGGGTTATTGGCGGGGTCGACATGAGTCGGCGGCGGAAGTCAAGCCGGATAGAAAAGCGGCACTATATGCAGACGGTTGCAGCTGTGCACAGCATTGCAGACGTGCATGTTATGCATCGCCAGAAACCCCATGCAAAGACCTTTCAAATGAATCATAGACATTAGAAATCCAATGAGGGATAACGAAATTAGAACGAAAGTCTACTTCCGCTACCGGCGCCGTTGCGACGGAACGGACAATCGGCATTACCTACGGACATGCCTAGCATCTTTGCTCAACGTCGCACATGCACATGCCATACACCACCAGAAGCGAATTGAAATGCTCTTTCTAATGAATATAAGATACTGAAAGTCGCATCAGACATGTACACATGGTTAACCAAGAAATAACGCACTGATGGCGTTGGCGACGCACGGGACACGCGGCATGACACGCAGACGTATGTAGCTTGACATGCCAGTGCACATGGGCATGTCGTACATCGTCTTGAAGCCCATTAGCATGGGCTTTCACATGCACTGTAGATGTTAGGGATCTTCGAAAGGAGAGAGATATTATAAGGGGTTATTGGCGGGGTCGACATGAGTCGGCGGCGGAAGTCAAGCCGGATAGAAAAGCGGCACTATATGCAGACGGTTGCAGCTGTGCACAGCATTGCAGACGTGCATGTTATGCATCGCCAGAAACCCCATGAAAAGACCTTTCAAATGAATCATAGATATTAGAAATCCAATGAGGGATAACGAAATTAGAACGAAAGTCTACTTCCGCTACCGGCGCCGTTGCGACGGAACGGACAATCGGCATTACCTACGGACATGCCTAGCATCTTTGCTCAACGTCGCACATGCACATGCCATACACCACCAGAAGCGAATTGAAATGCTCTTTCTAATGAATATAAGATACTGAAAGTCGCATCAGACATGTACACATGGTTAACCAAGAAATAACGCACTGATGACGTTGGCGACGCACGGGACACGCGGCATGACACGCAGACGTATGTAGCTTGACATGCCAGTGCACATGGGCATGTCGTACATCGTCTTGATGCCCATTAGCATGGGCTTTCACATGCACTGTAGATGTTAGGGATCTTCGAAAGGAGAGAGATATTATAAGGGGTTATTGGCGGGGTCGACATGAGTCGGCGGCGGAAGTCAAGCCGGATAGAAAAGCGGCACTATATGCAGACGGTTGCAGCTGTGCACAGCATTGCAGACGTGCATGTTATGCATCGCCAGAAACCCCATGAAAAGACCTTTCAAATGAATCATAGATATTAGAAATCCAATGAGGGATAACGAAATTAGAACGAAAGTCTACTTCCGCTACCGGCGCCGTTGCGACGGAACGGACAATCGGCATTACCTACGGACATGCCTAGCATCTTTGCTCAACGTCGCACATGCACATGCCATACACCACCAGAAGCGAATTGAAATGCTCTTTCTAATGAATATAAGATACTGAAAGTCGCATCAGACATGTACACATGGTTAACCAAGAAATAACGCACTGATGGCGTTGGCGACGCACGGGACACGCGGCATGACACGCAGACGTATGTAGCTTGACATGCCAGTGCACATGGGCATGTCGTACATCGTCTTGAAGCCCATTAGCATGGGCTTTCACATGCACTGTAGATGTTAGGGATCTTCGAAAGGAGAGAGATATTATAAGGGGTTATTGGCGGGGTCGACATGAGTGCACATGGGCATGTCGTACATCGTCTTGAAGCCCATTAGCATGGGCTTTCACATGCACTGTAGATGTTAGGGATCTTCGAAAGGAGAGAGATATTATAAGGGGTTATTGGCGGGGTCGACATGAGTCGGCGGCGGAAGTCAAGCCGGATAGAAAAGCGGCACTATATGCAGACTGTTGCAGCTGTGCACAACATTGCAGACGTGCATGTTATGCATCGCCAGAAACCCCATGAAAAGACCTTTCAAATGAATCATAGATATTAGAAATCCAATGAGGGATAACGAAATTAGAACGAAAGTCTACTTCCGCTACCGGCGCCGTTGCGACGGAACGGACAATCGGCATTACCTACGGACATGCCTAGCATCTTTGCTCAACGTCGCACATGCACATGCCATACACCACCAGAAGCGAATTGAAATGCTCTTTCTAATGAATATAAGATACTGAAAGTCGCATCAGACATGTACACATGGTTAACCAAGAAATAACGCACTGATGTTGTTGGCGACGCACGGGACACGCGGCATGACACGCAGACGTATGTAGCTTGACATGCCAGTGCACATGGGCATGTCGTACATCGTCTTGAAGCCCATTTGCATGGGCTTTCACATGCACTGTAGATGTTAGGGATCTTCGAAAGGAGAGAGATATTATAAGGGGTTATTGGCGGGGTCGACATGAGTCGGCGGCGGAAGTCAAGCCGGATAGAAAAGCGGCACTATATGCAGACGGTTGCAGCTGTGCACAGCATTGCAGACGTGCATGTTATGCATCGCCAGAAACCCCATGCAAAGACCTTTCAAATGAATCATAGACATTAGAAATCCAATGAGGGATAACGAAATTAGAACGAAAGTCTACTTCCGCTACCGGCGCCGTTGCGACGGAACGGACAATCGGCATTACCTACGGACATGCCTAGCATCTTTGCTCAACGTCGCACATGCACATGCCATACACCACCAGAAGCGAATTGAAATGCTCTTTCTAATGAATATAAGATACTGAAAGTCGCATCAGACATGTACACATGGTTAACCAAGAAATAACGCACTGATGTTGTTGGCGACGCACGGGACACGCGGCATGACACGCAGACGTATGTAGCTTGACATGCCAGTGCACATGGGCATGTCGTACATCGTCTTGAAGCCCATTTGCATGGGCTTTCACATGCACTGTAGATGTTAGGGATCTTCGAAAGGAGAGAGATATTATAAGGGGTTATTGGCGGGGTCGACATGAGTCGGCGGCGGAAGTCAAGCCGGATAGAAAAGCGGCACTATATGCAGACGGTTGCAGCTGTGCACAGCATTGCAGACGTGCATGTTATGCATCGCCAGAAACCCCATGAAAAGACCTTTCAAATGAATCATAGATATTAGAAATCCAATGAGGGATAACGAAATTAGAACGAAAGTCTACTTCCGCTACCGGCGCCGTTGCGACGGAACGGACAATCGGCATTACCTACGGACATGCCTAGCATCTTTGCTCAACGTCGCACATGCACATGCCATACACCACCAGAAGCGAATTGAAATGCTCTTTCTAATGAATATAAGATACTGAAAGTCGCATCAGACATGTACACATGGTTAACCAAGAAATAACGCACTGATGGCGTTGGCGACGCACGGGACACGCGGCATGACACGCAGACGTATGTAGCTTGACATGCCAGTGCACATGGGCATGTCGTACATCGTCTTGAAGCCCATTAGCATGGGCTTTCACATGCACTGTAGATGTTAGGGATCTTCGAAAGGAGAGAGATATTATAAGGGGTTATTGGCGGGGTCGACATGAGTCGGCGGCGGAAGTCAAGCCGGATAGAAAAGCGGCACTATATGCAGACTGTTGCAGCTGTGCACAACATTGCAGACGTGCATGTTATGCATCGCCAGAAACCCCATGAAAAGACCTTTCAAATGAATCATAGATATTAGAAATCCAATGAGGGATAACGAAATTAGAACGAAAGTCTACTTCCGCTACCGGCGCCGTTGCGACGGAACGGACAATCGGCATTACCTACGGACATGCCTAGCATCTTTGCTCAACGTCGCACATGCACATGCCATACACCACCAGAAGCGAATTGAAATGCTCTTTCTAATGAATATAAGATACTGAAAGTCGCATCAGACATGTACACATGGTTAACCAAGAAATAACGCACTGATGTTGTTGGCGACGCACGGGACACGCGGCATGACACGCAGACGTATGTAGCTTGACATGCCAGTGCACATGGGCATGTCGTACATCGTCTTGAAGCCCATTTGCATGGGCTTTCACATGCACTGTAGATGTTAGGGATCTTCGAAAGGAGAGAGATATTATAAGGGGTTATTGGCGGGGTCGACATGAGTCGGCGGCGGAAGTCAAGCCGGATAGAAAAGCGGCACTATATGCAGACGGTTGCAGCTGTGCACAGCATTGCAGACGTGCATGTTATGCATCGCCAGAAACCCCATGAAAAGACCTTTCAAATGAATCATAGATATTAGAAATCCAATGAGGGATAACGAAATTAGAACGAAAGTCTACTTCCGCTACCGGCGCCGTTGCGACGGAACGGACAATCGGCATTACCTACGGACATGCCTAGCATCTTTGCTCAACGTCGCACATGCACATGCCATACACCACCAGAAGCGAATTGAAATGCTCTTTCTAATGAATATAAGATACTGAAAGTCGCATCAGACATGTACACATGGTTAACCAAGAAATAACGCACTGATGGCGTTGGCGACGCACGGGACACGCGGCATGACACGCAGACGTATGTAGCTTGACATGCCAGTGCACATGGGCATGTCGTACATCGTCTTGAAGCCCATTTGCATGGGCTTTCACATGCACTGTAGATGTTAGGGATCTTCGAAAGGAGAGAGATATTATAAGGGGTTATTGGCGGGGTCGACATGAGTCGGCGGCGGAAGTCAAGCCGGATAGAAAAGCGGCACTATATGCAGACGGTTGCAGCTGTGCACAGCATTGCAGACGTGCATGTTATGCATCGCCAGAAACCCCATGAAAAGACCTTTCAAATGAATCATAGGTATTAGAAATCCAATGAGGGATAACGAAATTAGAACGAAAGTCTACTTCCGCTACCGGCGCCGTTGCGACGGAACGGACAAGCGGCATTACCTACGGACATGCCTAGCATCTTTGCTCAACGTCGCACATGCACATGCCATACACCACCAGAAGCGAATTGAAATGCTCTTTCTAATGAATATAAGATACTGAAAGTCGCATCAGACATGTACACATGGTTAACCAAGAAATAACGCACTGATGGCGTTGGCGACGCACGGGACACGCGGCATGACACGCAGACGTATGTAGCTTGACATGCCAGTGCACATGGGCATGTCGTACATCGTCTTGAAGCCCATTTGCATGGGCTTTCACATGCACTGTAGATGTTAGGGATCTTCGAAAGGAGAGAGATATTATAAGGGGTTATTGGCGGGGTCGACATGAGTCGGCGGCGGAAGTCAAGCCGGATAGAAAAGCGGCACTATATGCAGACGGTTGCAGCTGTGCACAGCATTGCAGACGTGCATGTTATGCATCGCCAGAAACCCCATGCAAAGACCTTTCAAATGAATCATAGACATTAGAAATCCAATGAGGGATAACGAAATTAGAACGAAAGTCTACTTCCGCTACCGGCGCCGTTGCGACGGAACGGACAATCGGCATTACCTACGGACATGCCTAGCATCTTTGCTCAACGTCGCACATGCACATGCCATACACCACCAGAAGCGAATTGAAATGCTCTTTCTAATGAATATAAGATACTGAAAGTCGCATCAGACATGTACACATGGTTAACCAAGAAATAACGCACTGATGACGTTGGCGACGCACGGGACACGCGGCATGACACGCAGACGTATGTAGCTTGACATGCCAGTGCACATGGGCATGTCGTACATCGTCTTGATGCCCATTAGCATGGGCTTTCACATGCACTGTAGATGTTAGGGATCTTCGAAAGGAGAGAGATATTATAAGGGGTTATTGGCGGGGTCGACATGAGTCGGCGGCGGAAGTCAAGCCGGATAGAAAAGCGGCACTATATGCAGACGGTTGCAGCTGTGCACAGCATTGCAGACGTGCATGTTATGCATCGCCAGAAACCCCATGCAAAGACCTTTCAAATGAATCATAGACATTAGAAATCCAATGAGGGATAACGAAATTAGAACGAAAGTCTACTTCCGCTACCGGCGCCGTTGCGACGGAACGGACAATCGGCATTACCTACGGACATGCCTAGCATCTTTGCTCAACGTCGCACATGCACATGCCATACACCACCAGAAGCGAATTGAAATGCTCTTTCTAATGAATATAAGATACTGAAAGTCGCATCAGACATGTACACATGGTTAACCAAGAAATAACGCACTGATGGCGTTGGCGACGCACGGGACACGCGGCATGACACGCAGACGTATGTAGCTTGACATGCCAGTGCACATGGGCATGTCGTACATCGTCTTGAAGCCCATTTGCATGGGCTTTCACATGCACTGTAGATGTTAGGGATCTTCGAAAGGAGAGAGATATTATAAGGGGTTATTGGCGGGGTCGACATGAGTCGGCGGCGGAAGTCAAGCCGGATAGAAAAGCGGCACTATATGCAGACGGTTGCAGCTGTGCACAGCATTGCAGACGTGCATGTTATGCATCGCCAGAAACCCCATGAAAAGACCTTTCAAATGAATCATAGATATTAGAAATCCAATGAGGGATAACGAAATTAGAACGAAAGTCTACTTCCGCTACCGGCGCCGTTGCGACGGAACGGACAATCGGCATTACCTACGGACATGCCTAGCATCTTTGCTCAACGTCGCACATGCACATGCCATACACCACCAGAAGCGAATTGAAATGCTCTTTCTAATGAATATAAGATACTGAAAGTCGCATCAGACATGTACACATGGTTAACCAAGAAATAACGCACTGATGACGTTGGCGACGCACGGGACACGCGGCATGACACGCAGACGTATGTAGCTTGACATGCCAGTGCACATGGGCATGTCGTACATCGTCTTGATGCCCATTAGCATGGGCTTTCACATGCACTGTAGATGTTAGGGATCTTCGAAAGGAGAGAGATATTATAAGGGGTTATTGGCGGGGTCGACATGAGTCGGCGGCGGAAGTCAAGCCGGATAGAAAAGCGGCACTATATGCAGACGGTTGCAGCTGTGCACAGCATTGCAGACGTGCATGTTATGCATCGCCAGAAACCCCATGAAAAGACCTTTCAAATGAATCATAGATATTAGAAATCCAATGAGGGATAACGAAATTAGAACGAAAGTCTACTTCCGCTACCGGCGCCGTTGCGACGGAACGGACAATCGGCATTACCTACGGACATGCCTAGCATCTTTGCTCAACGTCGCACATGCACATGCCATACACCACCAGAAGCGAATTGAAATGCTCTTTCTAATGAATATAAGATACTGAAAGTCGCATCAGACATGTACACATGGTTAACCAAGAAATAACGCACTGATGGCGTTGGCGACGCACGGGACACGCGGCATGACACGCAGACGTATGTAGCTTGACATGCCAGTGCACATGGGCATGTCGTACATCGTCTTGAAGCCCATTTGCATGGGCTTTCACATGCACTGTAGATGTTAGGGATCTTCGAAAGGAGAGAGATATTATAAGGGGTTATTGGCGGGGTCGACATGAGTCGGCGGCGGAAGTCAAGCCGGATAGAAAAGCGGCACTATATGCAGACGGTTGCAGCTGTGCACAGCATTGCAGACGTGCATGTTATGCATCGCCAGAAACCCCATGAAAAGACCTTTCAAATGAATCATAGGTATTAGAAATCCAATGAGGGATAACGAAATTAGAACGAAAGTCTACTTCCGCTACCGGCGCCGTTGCGACGGAACGGACAAGCGGCATTACCTACGGACATGCCTAGCATCTTTGCTCAACGTCGCACATGCACATGCCATACACCACCAGAAGCGAATTGAAATGCTCTTTCTAATGAATATAAGATACTGAAAGTCGCATCAGACATGTACACATGGTTAACCAAGAAATAACGCACTGATGGCGTTGGCGACGCACGGGACACGCGGCATGACACGCAGACGTATGTAGCTTGACATGCCAGTGCACATGGGCATGTCGTACATCGTCTTGAAGCCCATTTGCATGGGCTTTCACATGCACTGTAGATGTTAGGGATCTTCGAAAGGAGAGAGATATTATAAGGGGTTATTGGCGGGGTCGACATGAGTCGGCGGCGGAAGTCAAGCCGGATAGAAAAGCGGCACTATATGCAGACGGTTGCAGCTGTGCACAGCATTGCAGACGTGCATGTTATGCATCGCCAGAAACCCCATGCAAAGACCTTTCAAATGAATCATAGACATTAGAAATCCAATGAGGGATAACGAAATTAGAACGAAAGTCTACTTCCGCTACCGGCGCCGTTGCGACGGAACGGACAATCGGCATTACCTACGGACATGCCTAGCATCTTTGCTCAACGTCGCACATGCACATGCCATACACCACCAGAAGCGAATTGAAATGCTCTTTCTAATGAATATAAGATACTGAAAGTCGCATCAGACATGTACACATGGTTAACCAAGAAATAACGCACTGATGTTGTTGGCGACGCACGGGACACGCGGCATGACACGCAGACGTATGTAGCTTGACATGCCAGTGCACATGGGCATGTCGTACATCGTCTTGAAGCCCATTTGCATGGGCTTTCACATGCACTGTAGATGTTAGGGATCTTCGAAAGGAGAGAGATATTATAAGGGGTTATTGGCGGGGTCGACATGAGTCGGCGGCGGAAGTCAAGCCGGATAGAAAAGCGGCACTATATGCAGACTGTTGCAGCTGTGCACAACATTGCAGACGTGCATGTTATGCATCGCCAGAAACCCCATGAAAAGACCTTTCAAATGAATCATAGATATTAGAAATCCAATGAGGGATAACGAAATTAGAACGAAAGTCTACTTCCGCTACCGGCGCCGTTGCGACGGAACGGACAATCGGCATTACCTACGGACATGCCTAGCATCTTTGCTCAACGTCGCACATGCACATGCCATACACCACCAGAAGCGAATTGAAATGCTCTTTCTAATGAATATAAGATACTGAAAGTCGCATCAGACATGTACACATGGTTAACCAAGAAATAACGCACTGATGGCGTTGGCGACGCACGGGACACGCGGCATGACACGCAGACGTATGTAGCTTGACATGCCAGTGCACATGGGCATGTCGTACATCGTCTTGAAGCCCATTTGCATGGGCTTTCACATGCACTGTAGATGTTAGGGATCTTCGAAAGGAGAGAGATATTATAAGGGGTTATTGGCGGGGTCGACATGAGTCGGCGGCGGAAGTCAAGCCGGATAGAAAAGCGGCACTATATGCAGACGGTTGCAGCTGTGCACAGCATTGCAGACGTGCATGTTATGCATCGCCAGAAACCCCATGCAAAGACCTTTCAAATGAATCATAGACATTAGAAATCCAATGAGGGATAACGAAATTAGAACGAAAGTCTACTTCCGCTACCGGCGCCGTTGCGACGGAACGGACAATCGGCATTACCTACGGACATGCCTAGCATCTTTGCTCAACGTCGCACATGCACATGCCATACACCACCAGAAGCGAATTGAAATGCTCTTTCTAATGAATATAAGATACTGAAAGTCGCATCAGACATGTACACATGGTTAACCAAGAAATAACGCACTGATGTTGTTGGCGACGCACGGGACACGCGGCATGACACGCAGACGTATGTAGCTTGACATGCCAGTGCACATGGGCATGTCGTACATCGTCTTGAAGCCCATTTGCATGGGCTTTCACATGCACTGTAGATGTTAGGGATCTTCGAAAGGAGAGAGATATTATAAGGGGTTATTGGCGGGGTCGACATGAGTCGGCGGCGGAAGTCAAGCCGGATAGAAAAGCGGCACTATATGCAGACGGTTGCAGCTGTGCACAGCATTGCAGACGTGCATGTTATGCATCGCCAGAAACCCCATGAAAAGACCTTTCAAATGAATCATAGGTATTAGAAATCCAACGAGGGATAACGAAATTAGAACGAAAGTCTACTTCCGCTACCGGCGCCGTTGCGACGGAACGGACAAGCGGCATTACCTACGGACATGCCTAGCATCTTTGCTCAACGTCGCACATGCACATGCCATACACCACCAGAAGCGAATTGAAATGCTCTTTCTAATGAATATAAGATACTGAAAGTCGCATAAGACATGTACACATGGTTAACCAAGAAATAACGCACTGATGGCGTTGGCGACGCACGGGACACGCGGCATGACACGCAGACGTATGTAGCTTGACATGCCAGTGCACATGGGCATGTCGTACATCGTCTTGAAGCCCATTAGCATGGGCTTTCACATGCACTGTAGATGTTAGGGATCTTCGAAAGGAGAGAGATATTATAAGGGGTTATTGGCGGGGTCGACATGAGTGCACATGGGCATGTCGTACATTGTCTTGAAGCCCATTAGCATGGGCTTTCACATGCACTGTAGATGTTAGGGATCTTCGAAAGGAGAGAGATATTATAAGGGGTTATTGGCGGGGTCGAGATGAGTCAGCGGCGGAAGTCAAGCCGGATAGAAAAGCGGCACTATATGCAGACTGTTGCAGCTGTGCACAGCATTGCAGACGTGCATGTTATGCATCGCCAGAAACCCCATGAAAAGACCTTTCAAATGAATCATAGATATTAGAAATCCAATGAGGGATAACGAAATTAGAACGAAAGTCTACTTCCGCTACCGGCGCCGTTGCGACGGAACGGACAAGCGGCATTACCTACGGACATGCCTAGCATCTTTGCTCAACGTCGCACATGCACATGCCATACACCACCAGAAGCGAATTGAAATGCTCTTTCTAATGAATATAAGATACTGAAAGTCGCATCAGACATGTACACATGGTTAACCAAGAAATAACGCACTGATGACGTTGGCGACGCACGGGACACGCGGCATGACACGCAGACGTATGTAGCTTGACATGCCAGTGCACATGGGCATGTCGTACATCGTCTTGATGCCCATTAGCATGGGCTTTCACATGCACTGTAGATGTTAGGGATCTTCGAAAGGAGAGAGATATTATAAGGGGTTATTGGCGGGGTCGACATGAGTCGGCGGCGGAAGTCAAGCCGGATAGAAAAGCGGCACTATATGCAGACGGTTGCAGCTGTGCACAGCATTGCAGACGTGCATGTTATGCATCGCCAGAAACCCCATGAAAAGACCTTTCAAATGAATCATAGATATTAGAAATCCAATGAGGGATAACGAAATTAGAACGAAAGTCTACTTCCGCTACCGGCGCCGTTGCGACGGAACGGACAAGCGGCATTACCTACGGACATGCCTAGCATCTTTGCTCAACGTCGCACATGCACATGCCATACACCACCAGAAGCGAATTGAAATGCTCTTTCTAATGAATATAAGATACTGAAAGTCGCATCAGACATGTACACATGGTTAACCAAGAAATAACGCACTGATGGCGTTGGCGAAGCACGGGACACGCGGCATGACACGCAGACGTATGTAGCTTGACATGCCAGTGCACATGGGCATGTCGTACATCGTCTTGAAGCCCATTTGCATGGGCTTTCACATGCACTGTAGATGTTAGGGATCTTCGAAAGGAGAGAGATATTATAAGGGGTTATTGGCGGGGTCGACATGAGTCGGCGGCGGAAGTCAAGCCGGATAGAAAAGCGGCACTATATGCAGACGGTTGCAGCTGTGCACAGCATTGCAGACGTGCATGTTATGCATCGCCAGAAACCCCATGCAAAGACCTTTCAAATGAATCATAGACATTAGAAATCCAATGAGGGATAACGAAATTAGAACGAAAGTCTACTTCCGCTACCGGCACCGTTGCGACGGAACGGACAATCGGCATTACCTACGGACATGCCTAGCATCTTTGCTCAACGTCGCACATGCACATGCCATACACCACCAGAAGCGAATTGAAATGCTCTTTCTAATGAATATAAGATACTGAAAGTCGCATCAGACATGTACACATGGTTAACCAAGAAATAACGCACTGATGACGTTGGCGACGCACGGGACACGCGGCATGACACGCAGACGTATGTAGCTTGACATGCCAGTGCACATGGGCATGTCGTACATCGTCTTGATGCCCATTAGCATGGGCTTTCACATGCACTGTAGATGTTAGGGATCTTCGAAAGGAGAGAGATATTATAAGGGGTTATTGGCGGGGTCGACATGAGTCGGCGGCGGAAGTCAAGCCGGATAGAAAAGCGGCACTATATGCAGACGGTTGCAGCTGTGCACAGCATTGCAGACGTGCATGTTATGCATCGCCAGAAACCCCATGAAAAGACCTTTCAAATGAATCATAGATATTAGAAATCCAATGAGGGATAACGAAATTAGAAGGAAAGTCTACTTCCGCTACCGGCGCCGTTGCGACGGAACGGACAATCTGCATTACCTACGGACATGCCTAGCATCTTTGCTCAACGTCGCACATGCACATGCCATACACCACCAGAAGCGAATTGAAATGCTCTTTCTAATGAATATAAGATACTGAAAGTCGCATCAGACATGTACACATGGTTAACCAAGAAATAACGCACTGATGACGTTGGCGACGCACGGGACACGCGGCATGACACGCAGACGTATGTAGCTTGACATGCCAGTGCACATGGGCATGTCGTACATCGTCTTGATGCCCATTAGCATGGGCTTTCACATGCACTGTAGATGTTAGGGATCTTCGAAAGGAGAGAGATATTATAAGGGGTTATTGGCGGGGTCGACATGAGTCGGCGGCGGAAGTCAAGCCGGATAGAAAAGCGGCACTATATGCAGACGGTTGCAGCTGTGCACAGCATTGCAGACGTGCATGTTATGCATCGCCAGAAACCCCATGAAAAGACCTTTCAAATGAATCATAGATATTAGAAATCCAATGAGGGATAACGAAATTAGAACGAAAGTCTACTTCCGCTACCGGCGCCGTTGCGACGGAACGGACAATCGGCATTACCTACGGACATGCCTAGCATCTTTGCTCAACGTCGCACATGCACATGCCATACACCACCAGAAGCGAATTGAAATGCTCTTTCTAATGAATATAAGATACTGAAAGTCGCATCAGACATGTACACATGGTTAACCAAGAAATAACGCACTGATGTTGTTGGCGACGCACGGGACACGCGGCATGACACGCAGACGTATGTAGCTTGACATGCCAGTGCACATGGGCATGTCGTACATCGTCTTGAAGCCCATTTGCATGGGCTTTCACATGCACTGTAGATGTTAGGGATCTTCGAAAGGAGAGAGATATTATAAGGGGTTATTGGCGGGGTCGACATGAGTCGGCGGCGGAAGTCAAGCCGGATAGAAAAGCGGCACTATATGCAGACGGTTGCAGCTGTGCACAGCATTGCAGACGTGCATGTTATGCATCGCCAGAAACCCCATGAAAAGACCTTTCAAATGAATCATAGATATTAGAAATCCAATGAGGGATAACGAAATTAGAACGAAAGTCTACTTCCGCTACCGGCGCCGTTGCGACGGAACGGACAATCGGCATTACCTACGGACATGCCTAGCATCTTTGCTCAACGTCGCACATGCACATGCCATACACCACCAGAAGCGAATTGAAATGCTCTTTCTAATGAATATAAGATACTGAAAGTCGCATCAGACATGTACACATGGTTAACCAAGAAATAACGCACTGATGGCGTTGGCGACGCACGGGACACGCGGCATGACACGCAGACGTATGTAGCTTGACATGCCAGTGCACATGGGCATGTCGTACATCGTCTTGAAGCCCATTAGCATGGGCTTTCACATGCACTGTAGATGTTAGGGATCTTCGAAAGGAGAGAGATATTATAAGGGGTTATTGGCGGGGTCGACATGAGTGCACATGGGCATGTCGTACATCGTCTTGAAGCCCATTAGCATGGGCTTTCACATGCACTGTAGATGTTAGGGATCTTCGAAAGGAGAGAGATATTATAAGGGGTTATTGGCGGGGTCGACATGAGTCGGCGGCGGAAGTCAAGCCGGATAGAAAAGCGGCACTATATGCAGACTGTTGCAGCTGTGCACAACATTGCAGACGTGCATGTTATGCATCGCCAGAAACCCCATGAAAAGACCTTTCAAATGAATCATAGATATTAGAAATCCAATGAGGGATAACGAAATTAGAACGAAAGTCTACTTCCGCTACCGGCGCCGTTGCGACGGAACGGACAATCGGCATTACCTACGGACATGCCTAGCATCTTTGCTCAACGTCGCACATGCACATGCCATACACCACCAGAAGCGAATTGAAATGCTCTTTCTAATGAATATAAGATACTGAAAGTCGCATCAGACATGTACACATGGTTAACCAAGAAATAACGCACTGATGTTGTTGGCGACGCACGGGACACGCGGCATGACACGCAGACGTATGTAGCTTGACATGCCAGTGCACATGGGCATGTCGTACATCGTCTTGATGCCCATTAGCATGGGCTTTCACATGCACTGTAGATGTTAGGGATCTTCGAAAGGAGAGAGATATTATAAGGGGTTATTGGCGGGGTCGACATGAGTCGGCGGCGGAAGTCAAGCCGGATAGAAAAGCGGCACTATATGCAGACGGTTGCAGCTGTGCACAGCATTGCAGACGTGCATGTTATGCATCGCCAGAAACCCCATGAAAAGACCTTTCAAATGAATCATAGATATTAGAAATCCAATGAGGGATAACGAAATTAGAACGAAAGTCTACTTCCGCTACCGGCGCCGTTGCGACGGAACGGACAATCGGCATTACCTACGGACATGCCTAGCATCTTTGCTCAACGTCGCACATGCACATGCCATACACCACCAGAAGCGAATTGAAATGCTCTTTCTAATGAATATAAGATACTGAAAGTCGCATCAGACATGTACACATGGTTAACCAAGAAATAACGCACTGATGACGTTGGCGACGCACGGGACACGCGGCATGACACGCAGACGTATGTAGCTTGACATGCCAGTGCACATGGGCATGTCGTACATCGTCTTGATGCCCATTAGCATGGGCTTTCACATGCACTGTAGATGTTAGGGATCTTCGAAAGGAGAGAGATATTATAAGGGGTTATTGGCGGGGTCGACATGAGTCGGCGGCGGAAGTCAAGCCGGATAGAAAAGCGGCACTATATGCAGACGGTTGCAGCTGTGCACAGCATTGCAGACGTGCATGTTATGCATCGCCAGAAACCCCATGAAAAGACCTTTCAAATGAATCATAGATATTAGAAATCCAATGAGGGATAACGAAATTAGAACGAAAGTCTACTTCCGCTACCGGCGCCGTTGCGACGGAACGGACAATCGGCATTACCTACGGACATGCCTAGCATCTTTGCTCAACGTCGCACATGCACATGCCATACACCACCAGAAGCGAATTGAAATGCTCTTTCTAATGAATATAAGATACTGAAAGTCGCATCAGACATGTACACATGGTTAACCAAGAAATAACGCACTGATGGCGTTGGCGACGCACGGGACACGCGGCATGACACGCAGACGTATGTAGCTTGACATGCCAGTGCACATGGGCATGTCGTACATCGTCTTGAAGCCCATTAGCATGGGCTTTCACATGCACTGTAGATGTTAGGGATCTTCGAAAGGAGAGAGATATTATAAGGGGTTATTGGCGGGGTCGACATGAGTGCACATGGGCATGTCGTACATCGTCTTGAAGCCCATTAGCATGGGCTTTCACATGCACTGTAGATGTTAGGGATCTTCGAAAGGAGAGAGATATTATAAGGGGTTATTGGCGGGGTCGACATGAGTCGGCGGCGGAAGTCAAGCCGGATAGAAAAGCGGCACTATATGCAGACTGTTGCAGCTGTGCACAACATTGCAGACGTGCATGTTATGCATCGCCAGAAACCCCATGAAAAGACCTTTCAAATGAATCATAGATATTAGAAATCCAATGAGGGATAACGAAATTAGAACGAAAGTCTACTTCCGCTACCGGCGCCGTTGCGACGGAACGGACAATCGGCATTACCTACGGACATGCCTAGCATCTTTGCTCAACGTCGCACATGCACATGCCATACACCACCAGAAGCGAATTGAAATGCTCTTTCTAATGAATATAAGATACTGAAAGTCGCATCAGACATGTACACATGGTTAACCAAGAAATAACGCACTGATGTTGTTGGCGACGCACGGGACACGCGGCATGACACGCAGACGTATGTAGCTTGACATGCCAGTGCACATGGGCATGTCGTACATCGTCTTGAAGCCCATTTGCATGGGCTTTCACATGCACTGTAGATGTTAGGGATCTTCGAAAGGAGAGAGATATTATAAGGGGTTATTGGCGGGGTCGACATGAGTCGGCGGCGGAAGTCAAGCCGGATAGAAAAGCGGCACTATATGCAGACGGTTGCAGCTGTGCACAGCATTGCAGACGTGCATGTTATGCATCGCCAGAAACCCCATGAAAAGACCTTTCAAATGAATCATAGGTATTAGAAATCCAACGAGGGATAACGAAATTAGAACGAAAGTCTACTTCCGCTACCGGCGCCGTTGCGACGGAACGGACAAGCGGCATTACCTACGGACATGCCTAGCATCTTTGCTCAACGTCGCACATGCACATGCCATACACCACCAGAAGCGAATTCAAATGCTCTTTCTAATGAATATAAGATACTGAAAGTCGCATAAGACATGTACACATGGTTAACCAAGAAATAACGCACTGATGGCGTTGGCGACGCACGGGACACGCGGCATGACACGCAGACGTATGTAGCTTGACATGCCAGTGCACATGGGCATGTCGTACATCGTCTTGAAGCCCATTAGCATGGGCTTTCACATGCACTGTAGATGTTAGGGATCTTCGAAAGGAGAGAGATATTATAAGGGGTTATTGGCGGGGTCGACATGAGTGCACATGGGCATGTCGTACATTGTCTTGAAGCCCATTAGCATGGGCTTTCACATGCACTGTAGATGTTAGGGATCTTCGAAAGGAGAGAGATATTATAAGGGGTTATTGGCGGGGTCGAGATGAGTCGGCGGCGGAAGTCAAGCCGGATAGAAAAGCGGCACTATATGCAGACGGTTGCAGCTGTGCACAGCATTGCAGACGTGCATGTTATGCATCGCCAGAAACCCCATGAAAAGACCTTTCAAATGAATCATAGGTATTAGAAATCCAATGAGGGATAACGAAATTAGAACGAAAGTCTACTTCCGCTACCGGCGCCGTTGCGACGGAACGGACAAGCGGCATTACCTACGGACATGCCTAGCATCTTTGCTCAACGTCGCACATGCACATGCCATACACCACCAGAAGCGAATTGAAATGCTCTTTCTAATGAATATAAGATACTGAAAGTCGCATCAGACATGTACACATGGTTAACCAAGAAATAACGCACTGATGGCGTTGGCGACGCACGGGACACGCGGCATGACACGCAGACGTATGTAGCTTGACATGCCAGTGCACATGGGCATGTCGTACATCGTCTTGAAGCCCATTTGCATGGGCTTTCACATGCACTGTAGATGTTAGGGATCCTCGAAAGGAGAGAGATATTATAAGGGGTTATTGGCGGGGTCGACATGAGTCGGCGGCGGAAGTCAAGCCGGATAGAAAAGCGGCACTATATGCAGACGGTTGCAGCTGTGCACAGCATTGCAGACGTGCATGTTATGCATCGCCAGAAACCCCATGCAAAGACCTTTCAAATGAATCATAGACATTAGAAATCCAATGAGGGATAACGAAATTAGAACGAAAGTCTACTTCCGCTACCGGCGCCGTTGCGACGGAACGGACAATCGGCATTACCTACGGACATGCCTAGCATCTTTGCTCAACGTCGCACATGCACATGCCATACACCACCAGAAGCGAATTGAAATGCTCTTTCTAATGAATATAAGATACTGAAAGTCGCATCAGACATGTACACATGGTTAACCAAGAAATAACGCACTGATGTTGTTGGCGACGCACGGGACACGCGGCATGACACGCAGACGTATGTAGCTTGACATGCCAGTGCACATGGGCATGTCGTACATCGTCTTGAAGCCCATTTGCATGGGCTTTCACATGCACTGTAGATGTTAGGGATCTTCGAAAGGAGAGAGATATTATAAGGGGTTATTGGCGGGGTCGACATGAGTCGGCGGCGGAAGTCAAGCCGGATAGAAAAGCGGCACTATATGCAGACGGTTGCAGCTGTGCACAGCATTGCAGACGTGCATGTTATGCATCGCCAGAAACCCCATGAAAAGACCTTTCAAATGAATCATAGATATTAGAAATCCAATGAGGGATAACGAAATTAGAACGAAAGTCTACTTCCGCTACCGGCGCCGTTGCGACGGAACGGACAATCGGCATTACCTACGGACATGCCTAGCATCTTTGCTCAACGTCGCACATGCACATGCCATACACCACCAGAAGCGAATTGAAATGCTCTTTCTAATGAATATAAGATACTGAAAGTCGCATCAGACATGTACACATGGTTAACCAAGAAATAACGCACTGATGGCGTTGGCGACGCACGGGACACGCGGCATGACACGCAGACGTATGTAGCTTGACATGCCAGTGCACATGGGCATGTCGTACATCGTCTTGAAGCCCATTAGCATGGGCTTTCACATGCACTGTAGATGTTAGGGATCTTCGAAAGGAGAGAGATATTATAAGGGGTTATTGGCGGGGTCGACATGAGTCGGCGGCGGAAGTCAAGCCGGATAGAAAAGCGGCACTATATGCAGACTGTTGCAGCTGTGCACAACATTGCAGACGTGCATGTTATGCATCGCCAGAAACCCCATGAAAAGACCTTTCAAATGAATCATAGATATTAGAAATCCAATGAGGGATAACGAAATTAGAACGAAAGTCTACTTCCGCTACCGGCGCCGTTGCGACGGAACGGACAATCGGCATTACCTACGGACATGCCTAGCATCTTTGCTCAACGTCGCACATGCACATGCCATACACCACCAGAAGCGAATTGAAATGCTCTTTCTAATGAATATAAGATACTGAAAGTCGCATCAGACATGTACACATGGTTAACCAAGAAATAACGCACTGATGTTGTTGGCGACGCACGGGACACGCGGCATGACACGCAGACGTATGTAGCTTGACATGCCAGTGCACATGGGCATGTCGTACATCGTCTTGAAGCCCATTAGCATGGGCTTTCACATGCACTGTAGATGTTAGGGATCTTCGAAAGGAGAGAGATATTATAAGGGGTTATTGGCGGGGTCGACATGAGTGCACATGGGCATGTCGTACATTGTCTTGAAGCCCATTTGCATGGGCTTTCACATGCACTGTAGATGTTAGGGATCTTCGAAAGGAGAGAGATATTATAAGGGGTTATTGGCGGGGTCGAGATGAGTCGGCGGCGGAAGTCAAGCCGGATAGAAAAGCGGCACTATATGCAGACTGTTGCAGCTGTGCACAACATTGCAGACGTGCATGTTATGCATCGCCAGAAACCCCATGAAAAGACCTTTCAAATGAATCATAGATATTAGAAATCCAATGAGGGATAACGAAATTAGAACGAAAGTCTACTTCCGCTACCGGCGCCGTTGCGACGGAACGGACAATCGGCATTACCTACGGACATGCCTAGCATCTTTGCTCAACGTCGCACATGCACATGCCATACACCACCAGAAGCGAATTGAAATGCTCTTTCTAATGAATATAAGATACTGAAAGTCGCATCAGACATGTACACATGGTTAACCAAGAAATAACGCACTGATGTTGTTGGCGACGCACGGGACACGCGGCATGACACGCAGACGTATGTAGCTTGACATGCCAGTGCACATGGGCATGTCGTACATCGTCTTGAAGCCCATTTGCATGGGCTTTCACATGCACTGTAGATGTTAGGGATCTTCGAAAGGAGAGAGATATTATAAGGGGTTATTGGCGGGGTCGACATGAGTCGGCGGCGGAAGTCAAGCCGGATAGAAAAGCGGCACTATATGCAGACGGTTGCAGCTGTGCACAGCATTGCAGACGTGCATGTTATGCATCGCCAGAAACCCCATGAAAAGACCTTTCAAATGAATCATAGGTATTAGAAATCCAATGAGGGATAACGAAATTAGAACGAAAGTCTACTTCCGCTACCGGCGCCGTTGCGACGGAACGGACAAGCGGCATTACCTACGGACATGCCTAGCATCTTTGCTCAACGTCGCACATGCACATGCCATACACCACCAGAAGCGAATTGAAATGCTCTTTCTAATGAATATAAGATACTGAAAGTCGCATCAGACATGTACACATGGTTAACCAAGAAATAACGCACTGATGGCGTTGGCGACGCACGGGACACGCGGCATGACACGCAGACGTATGTAGCTTGACATGCCAGTGCACATGGGCATGTCGTACATCGTCTTGAAGCCCATTTGCATGGGCTTTCACATGCACTGTAGATGTTAGGGATCTTCGAAAGGAGAGAGATATTATAAGGGGTTATTGGCGGGGTCGACATGAGTCGGCGGCGGAAGTCAAGCCGGATAGAAAAGCGGCACTATATGCAGACGGTTGCAGCTGTGCACAGCATTGCAGACGTGCATGTTATGCATCGCCAGAAACCCCATGCAAAGACCTTTCAAATGAATCATAGACATTAGAAATCCAATGAGGGATAACGAAATTAGAACGAAAGTCTACTTCCGCTACCGGCGCCGTTGCGACGGAACGGACAATCGGCATTACCTACGGACATGCCTAGCATCTTTGCTCAACGTCGCACATGCACATGCCATACACCACCAGAAGCGAATTGAAATGCTCTTTCTAATGAATATAAGATACTGAAAGTCGCATCAGACATGTACACATGGTTAACCAAGAAATAACGCACTGATGTTGTTGGCGACGCACGGGACACGCGGCATGACACGCAGACGTATGTAGCTTGACATGCCAGTGCACATGGGCATGTCGTACATCGTCTTGAAGCCCATTTGCATGGGCTTTCACATGCACTGTAGATGTTAGGGATCTTCGAAAGGAGAGAGATATTATAAGGGGTTATTGGCGGGGTCGACATGAGTCGGCGGCGGAAGTCAAGCCGGATAGAAAAGCGGCACTATATGCAGACGGTTGCAGCTGTGCACAGCATTGCAGACGTGCATGTTATGCATCGCCAGAAACCCCATGAAAAGACCTTTCAAATGAATCATAGGTATTAGAAATCCAATGAGGGATAACGAAATTAGAACGAAAGTCTACTTCCGCTACCGGGGCCGTTGCGACGGAACGGACAATCGGCATTACCTACGGACATGCCTAGCATCTTTGCTCAACGTCGCACATGCACATGCCATACACCACCAGAAGCGAATTGAAATGCTCTTTCTAATGAATATAAGATACTGAAAGTCGCATCAGACATGTACACATGGTTAACCAAGAAATAACGCACTGATGGCGTTGGCGACGCACGGGACACGCGGCATGACACGCAGACGTATGTAGCTTGACATGCCAGTGCACATGGGCATGTCGTACATCGTCTTGAAGCCCATTTGCATGGGCTTTCACATGCACTGTAGATGTTAGGGATCTTCGAAAGGAGAGAGATATTATAAGGGGTTATTGGCGGGGTCGACATGAGTCGGCGGCGGAAGTCAAGCCGGATAGAACAGCGGAACTATATGCAGACGGTTGCAGCTGTGCACAGCATTGCAGACGTGCATGTTATGCATCGCCAGAAACCCCATGCAAAGACCTTTCAAATGAATCATAGGTATTAGAAATCCAATGAGGGATAACGAAATTAGAACGAAAGTCTACTTCCGCTACCGGCGCCGTTGCGACGGAACGGACAAGCGGCATTACCTACGGACATGCCTAGCATCTTTGCTCAACGTCGCACATGCACATGCCATACACCACCAGAAGCGAATTGAAATGCTCTTTCTAATGAATATAAGATACTGAAAGTCGCATCAGACATGTACACATGGTTAACCAAGAAATAACGCACTGATGGCGTTGGCGACGCACGGGACACGCGGCATGACACGCAGACGTATGTAGCTTGACATGCCAGTGCACATGGGCATGTCGTACATCGTCTTGAAGCCCATTTGCATGGGCTTTCACATGCACTGTAGATGTTAGGGATCTTCGAAAGGAGAGAGATATTATAAGGGGTTATTGGCGGGGTCGACATGAGTCGGCGGCGGAAGTCAAGCCGGATAGAAAAGCGGCACTATATGCAGACGGTTGCAGCTGTGCACAGCATTGCAGACGTGCATGTTATGCATCGCCAGAAACCCCATGCAAAGACCTTTCAAATGAATCATAGACATTAGAAATCCAATGAGGGATAACGAAATTAGAACGAAAGTCTACTTCCGCTACCGGCGCCGTTGCGACGGAACGGACAATCGGCATTACCTACGGACATGCCTAGCATCTTTGCTCAACGTCGCACATGCACATGCCATACACCACCAGAAGCGAATTGAAATGCTCTTTCTAATGAATATAAGATACTGAAAGTCGCATCAGACATGTACACATGGTTAACCAAGAAATAACGCACTGATGTTGTTGGCGACGCACGGGACACGCGGCATGACACGCAGACGTATGTAGCTTGACATGCCAGTGCACATGGGCATGTCGTACATCGTCTTGAAGCCCATTTGCATGGGCTTTCACATGCACTGTAGATGTTAGGGATCTTCGAAAGGAGAGAGATATTATAAGGGGTTATTGGCGGGGTCGACATGAGTCGGCGGCGGAAGTCAAGCCGGATAGAAAAGCGGCACTATATGCAGACGGTTGCAGCTGTGCACAGCATTGCAGACGTGCATGTTATGCATCGCCAGAAACCCCATGAAAAGACCTTTCAAATGAATCATAGGTATTAGAAATCCAATGAGGGATAACGAAATTAGAACGAAAGTCTACTTCCGCTACCGGCGCCGTTGCGACGGAACGGACAAGCGGCATTACCTACGGACATGCCTAGCATCTTTGCTCAACGTCGCACATGCACATGCCATACACCACCAGAAGCGAATTGAAATGCTCTTTCTAATGAATATAAGATACTGAAAGTCGCATCAGACATGTACACATGGTTAACCAAGAAATAACGCACTGATGGCGTTGGCGACGCACGGGACACGCGGCATGACACGCAGACGTATGTAGCTTGACATGCCAGTGCACATGGGCATGTCGTACATCGTCTTGAAGCCCATTTGCATGGGCTTTCACATGCACTGTAGATGTTAGGGATCTTCGAAAGGAGAGAGATATTATAAGGGGTTATTGGCGGGGTCGACATGAGTCGGCGGCGGAAGTCAAGCCGGATAGAAAAGCGGCACTATATGCAGACGGTTGCAGCTGTGCACAGCATTGCAGACGTGCATGTTATGCATCGCCAGAAACCCCATGCAAAGACCTTTCAAATGAATCATAGACATTAGAAATCCAATGAGGGATAACGAAATTAGAACGAAAGTCTACTTCCGCTACCGGCGCCGTTGCGACGGAACGGACAATCGGCATTACCTACGGACATGCCTAGCATCTTTGCTCAACGTCGCACATGCACATGCCATACACCACCAGAAGCGAATTGAAATGCTCTTTCTAATGAATATAAGATACTGAAAGTCGCATCAGACATGTACACATGGTTAACCAAGAAATAACGCACTGATGTTGTTGGCGACGCACGGGACACGCGGCATGACACGCAGACGTATGTAGCTTGACATGCCAGTGCACATGGGCATGTCGTACATCGTCTTGAAGCCCATTTGCATGGGCTTTCACATGCACTGTAGATGTTAGGGATCTTCGAAAGGAGAGAGATATTATAAGGGGTTATTGGCGGGGTCGACATGAGTCGGCGGCGGAAGTCAAGCCGGATAGAAAAGCGGCACTATATGCAGACTGTTGCAGCTGTGCACAACATTGCAGACGTGCATGTTATGCATCGCCAGAAACCCCATGAAAAGACCTTTCAAATGAATCATAGATATTAGAAATCCAATGAGGGATAACGAAATTAGAACGAAAGTCTACTTCCGCTACCGGCGCCGTTGCGACGGAACGGACAATCGGCATTACCTACGGACATGCCTAGCATCTTTGCTCAACGTCGCACATGCACATGCCATACACCACCAGAAGCGAATTGAAATGCTCTTTCTAATGAATATAAGATACTGAAAGTCGCATCAGACATGTACACATGGTTAACCAAGAAATAACGCACTAATGGCGTTGGCGACGCACGGGACACGCGGCATGACACGCAGACGTATGTAGCTTGACATGCCAGTGCACATGGGCATGTCGTACATCGTCTTGAAGCCCATTTGCATGGGCTTTCACATGCACTGTAGATGTTAGGGATCTTCGAAAGGAGAGAGATATTATAAGGGGTTATTGGCGGGGTCGACATGAGTCGGCGGCGGAAGTCAAGCCGGATAGAAAAGCGGCACTATATGCAGACGGTTGCAGCTGTGCACAGCATTGCAGACGTGCATGTTATGCATCGCCAGAAACCCCATGCAAAGACCTTTCAAATGAATCATAGACATTAGAAATCCAATGAGGGATAACGAAATTAGAACGAAAGTCTACTTCCGCTACCGGCGCCGTTGCGACGGAACGGACAATCGGCATTACCTACGGACATGCCTAGCATCTTTGCTCAACGTCGCACATGCACATGCCATACACCACCAGAAGCGAATTGAAATGCTCTTTCTAATGAATATAAGATACTGAAAGTCGCATCAGACATGTACACATGGTTAACCAAGAAATAACGCACTGATGGCGTTGGCGACGCACGGGACACGCGGCATGACACGCAGACGTATGTAGCTTGACATGCCAGTGCACATGGGCATGTCGTACATCGTCTTGAAGCCCATTTGCATGGGCTTTCACATGCACTGTAGATGTTAGGGATCTTCGAAAGGAGAGAGATATTATAAGGGGTTATTGGCGGGGTCGACATGAGTCGGCGGCGGAAGTCAAGCCGGATAGAAAAGCGGCACTATATGCAGACGGTTGCAGCTGTGCACAGCATTGCAGACGTGCATGTTATGCATCGCCAGAAACCCCATGAAAAGACCTTTCAAATGAATCATAGATATTAGAAATCCAATGAGGGATAACGAAATTAGAACGAAAGTCTACTTCCGCTACCGGCGCCGTTGCGACGGAACGGACAATCGGCATTACCTACGGACATGCCTAGCATCTTTGCTCAACGTCGCACATGCACATGCCATACACCACCAGAAGCGAATTGAAATGCTCTTTCTAATGAATATAAGATACTGAAAGTCGCATCAGACATGTACACATGGTTAACCAAGAAATAACGCACTGATGACGTTGGCGACGCACGGGACACGCGGCATGACACGCAGACGTATGTAGCTTGACATGCCAGTGCACATGGGCATGTCGTACATCGTCTTGATGCCCATTAGCATGGGCTTTCACATGCACTGTAGATGTTAGGGATCTTCGAAAGGAGAGAGATATTATAAGGGGTTATTGGCGGGGTCGACATGAGTCGGCGGCGGAAGTCAAGCCGGATAGAAAAGCGGCACTATATGCAGACGGTTGCAGCTGTGCACAGCATTGCAGACGTGCATGTTATGCATCGCCAGAAACCCCATGAAAAGACCTTTCAAATGAATCATAGATATTAGAAATCCAATGAGGGATAACGAAATTAGAACGAAAGTCTACTTCCGCTACCGGCGCCGTTGCGACGGAACGGACAATCGGCATTACCTACGGACATGCCTAGCATCTTTGCTCAACGTCGCACATGCACATGCCATACACCACCAGAAGCGAATTGAAATGCTCTTTCTAATGAATATAAGATACTGAAAGTCGCATCAGACATGTACACATGGTTAACCAAGAAATAACGCACTGATGGCGTTGGCGACGCACGGGACACGCGGCATGACACGCAGACGTATGTAGCTTGACATGCCAGTGCACATGGGCATGTCGTACATCGTCTTGAAGCCCATTTGCATGGGCTTTCACATGCACTGTAGATGTTAGGGATCTTCGAAAGGAGAGAGATATTATAAGGGGTTATTGGCGGGGTCGACATGAGTCGGCGGCGGAAGTCAAGCCGGATAGAAAAGCGGCACTATATGCAGACTGTTGCAGCTGTGCACAACATTGCAGACGTGCATGTTATGCATCGCCAGAAACCCCATGAAAAGACCTTTCAAATGAATCATAGATATTAGAAATCCAATGAGGGATAACGAAATTAGAACGAAAGTCTACTTCCGCTACCGGCGCCGTTGCGACGGAACGGACAATCGGCATTACCTACGGACATGCCTAGCATCTTTGCTCAACGTCGCACATGCACATGCCATACACCACCAGAAGCGAATTGAAATGCTCTTTCTAATGAATATAAGATACTGAAAGTCGCATCAGACATGTACACATGGTTAACCAAGAAATAACGCACTGATGGCGTTGGCGACGCACGGGACACGCGGCATGACACGCAGACGTATGTAGCTTGACATGCCAGTGCACATGGGCATGTCGTACATCGTCTTGAAGCCCATTTGCATGGGCTTTCACATGCACTGTAGATGTTAGGGATCTTCGAAAGGAGAGAGATATTATAAGGGGTTATTGGCGGGGTCGACATGAGTCGGCGGCGGAAGTCAAGCCGGATAGAAAAGCGGCACTATATGCAGACGGTTGCAGCTGTGCACAGCATTGCAGACGTGCATGTTATGCATCGCCAGAAACCCCATGCAAAGACCTTTCAAATGAATCATAGACATTAGAAATCCAATGAGGGATAACGAAATTAGAACGAAAGTCTACTTCCGCTACCGGCGCCGTTGCGACGGAACGGACAATCGGCATTACCTACGGACATGCCTAGCATCTTTGCTCAACGTCGCACATGCACATGCCATACACCACCAGAAGCGAATTGAAATGCTCTTTCTAATGAATATAAGATACTGAAAGTCGCATCAGACATGTACACATGGTTAACCAAGAAATAACGCACTGATGGCGTTGGCGACGCACGGGACACGCGGCATGACACGCAGACGTATGTAGCTTGACATGCCAGTGCACATGGGCATGTCGTACATCGTCTTGAAGCCCATTAGCATGGGCTTTCACATGCACTGTAGATGTTAGGGATCTTCGAAAGGAGAGAGATATTATAAGGGGTTATTGGCGGGGTCGACATGAGTCGGCGGCGGAAGTCAAGCCGGATAGAAAAGCGGCACTATATGCAGACGGTTGCAGCTGTGCACAGCATTGCAGACGTGCATGTTATGCATCGCCAGAAACCCCATGAAAAGACCTTTCAAATGAATCATAGATATTAGAAATCCAATGAGGGATAACGAAATTAGAACGAAAGTCTACTTCCGCTACCGGCGCCGTTGCGACGGAACGGACAATCGGCATTACCTACGGACATGCCTAGCATCTTTGCTCAACGTCGCACATGCACATGCCATACACCACCAGAAGCGAATTGAAATGCTCTTTCTAATGAATATAAGATACTGAAAGTCGCATCAGACATGTACACATGGTTAACCAAGAAATAACGCACTGATGGCGTTGGCGACGCACGGGACACGCGGCATGACACGCAGACGTATGTAGCTTGACATGCCAGTGCACATGGGCATGTCGTACATCGTCTTGAAGCCCATTAGCATGGGCTTTCACATGCACTGTAGATGTTAGGGATCTTCGAAAGGAGAGAGATATTATAAGGGGTTATTGGCGGGGTCGACATGAGTCGGCGGCGGAAGTCAAGCCGGATAGAAAAGCGGCACTATATGCAGACGGTTGCAGCTGTGCACAGCATTGCAGACGTGCATGTTATGCATCGCCAGAAACCCCATGAAAAGACCTTTCAAATGAATCATAGATATTAGAAATCCAATGAGGGATAACGAAATTAGAACGAAAGTCTACTTCCGCTACCGGCGCCGTTGCGACGGAACGGACAATCGGCATTACCTACGGACATGCCTAGCATCTTTGCTCAACGTCGCACATGCACATGCCATACACCACCAGAAGCGAATTGAAATGCTCTTTCTAATGAATATAAGATACTGAAAGTCGCATCAGACATGTACACATGGTTAACCAAGAAATAACGCACTGATGACGTTGGCGACGCACGGGACACGCGGCATGACACGCAGACGTATGTAGCTTGACATGCCAGTGCACATGGGCATGTCGTACATCGTCTTGATGCCCATTAGCATGGGCTTTCACATGCACTGTAGATGTTAGGGATCTTCGAAAGGAGAGAGATATTATAAGGGGTTATTGGCGGGGTCGACATGAGTCGGCGGCGGAAGTCAAGCCGGATAGAAAAGCGGAACTATATGCAGACGGTTGCAGCTGTGCACAGCATTGCAGACGTGCATGTTATGCATCGCCAGAAACCCCATGAAAAGACCTTTCAAATGAATCATAGATATTAGAAATCCAATGAGGGATAACGAAATTAGAACGAAAGTCTACTTCCGCTACCGGCGCCGTTGCGACGGAACGGACAATCGGCATTACCTACGGACATGCCTAGCATCTTTGCTCAACGTCGCACATGCACATGCCATACACCACCAGAAGCGAATTGAAATGCTCTTTCTAATGAATATAAGATACTGAAAGTCGCATCAGACATGTACACATGGTTAACCAAGAAATAACGCACTGATGGCGTTGGCGACGCACGGGACACGCGGCATGACACGCAGACGTATGTAGCTTGACATGCCAGTGCACATGGGCATGTCGTACATCGTCTTGAAGCCCATTAGCATGGGCTTTCACATGCACTGTAGATGTTAGGGATCTTCGAAAGGAGAGAGATATTATAAGGGGTTATTGGCGGGGTCGACATGAGTGCACATGGGCATGTCGTACATCGTCTTGAAGCCCATTAGCATGGGCTTTCACATGCACTGTAGATGTTAGGGATCTTCGAAAGGAGAGAGATATTATAAGGGGTTATTGGCGGGGTCGACATGAGTCGGCGGCGGAAGTCAAGCCGGATAGAAAAGCGGCACTATATGCAGACTGTTGCAGCTGTGCACAACATTGCAGACGTGCATGTTATGCATCGCCAGAAACCCCATGAAAAGACCTTTCAAATGAATCATAGATATTAGAAATCCAATGAGGGATAACGAAATTAGAACGAAAGTCTACTTCCGCTACCGGCGCCGTTGCGACGGAACGGACAATCGGCATTACCTACGGACATGCCTAGCATCTTTGCTCAACGTCGCACATGCACATGCCATACACCACCAGAAGCGAATTGAAATGCTCTTTCTAATGAATATAAGATACTGAAAGTCGCATCAGACATGTACACATGGTTAACCAAGAAATAACGCACTGATGTTGTTGGCGACGCACGGGACACGCGGCATGACACGCAGACGTATGTAGCTTGACATGCCAGTGCACATGGGCATGTCGTACATCGTCTTGAAGCCCATTTGCATGGGCTTTCACATGCACTGTAGATGTTAGGGATCTTCGAAAGGAGAGAGATATTATAAGGGGTTATTGGCGGGGTCGACATGAGTCGGCGGCGGAAGTCAAGCCGGATAGAAAAGCGGCACTATATGCAGACGGTTGCAGCTGTGCACAGCATTGCAGACGTGCATGTTATGCATCGCCAGAAACCCCATGAAAAGACCTTTCAAATGAATCATAGGTATTAGAAATCCAATGAGGGATAACGAAATTAGAACGAAAGTCTACTTCCGCTACCGGCGCCGTTGCGACGGAACGGACAAGCGGCATTACCTACGGACATGCCTAGCATCTTTGCTCAACGTCGCACATGCACATGCCATACACCACCAGAAGCGAATTGAAATGCTCTTTCTAATGAATATAAGATACTGAAAGTCGCATCAGACATGTACACATGGTTAACCAAGAAATAACGCACTGATGGCGTTGGCGACGCACGGGACACGCGGCATGACACGCAGACGTATGTAGCTTGACATGCCAGTGCACATGGGCATGTCGTACATCGTCTTGAAGCCCATTTGCATGGGCTTTCACATGCACTGTAGATGTTAGGGATCTTCGAAAGGAGAGAGATATTATAAGGGGTTATTGGCGGGGTCGACATGAGTCGGCGGCGGAAGTCAAGCCGGATAGAAAAGCGGCACTATATGCAGACGGTTGCAGCTGTGCACAGCATTGCAGACGTGCATGTTATGCATCGCCAGAAACCCCATGCAAAGACCTTTCAAATGAATCATAGACATTAGAAATCCAATGAGGGATAACGAAATTAGAACGAAAGTCTACTTCCGCTACCGGCGCCGTTGCGACGGAACGGACAATCGGCATTACCTACGGACATGCCTAGCATCTTTGCTCAACGTCGCACATGCACATGCCATACACCACCAGAAGCGAATTGAAATGCTCTTTCTAATGAATATAAGATACTGAAAGTCGCATCAGACATGTACACATGGTTAACCAAGAAATAACGCACTGATGTTGTTGGCGACGCACGGGACACGCGGCATGACACGCAGACGTATGTAGCTTGACATGCCAGTGCACATGGGCATGTCGTACATCGTCTTGAAGCCCATTTGCATGGGCTTTCACATGCACTGTAGATGTTAGGGATCTTCGAAAGGAGAGAGATATTATAAGGGGTTATTGGCGGGGTCGACATGAGTCGGCGGCGGAAGTCAAGCCGGATAGAAAAGCGGCACTATATGCAGACGGTTGCAGCTGTCCACAGCATTGCAGACGTGCATGTTATGCATCGCCAGAAACCCCATGAAAAGACCTTTCAAATGAATCATAGGTATTAGAAATCCAATGAGGGATAACGAAATTAGAACGAAAGTCTACTTCCGCTACCGGCGCCGTTGCGACGGAACGGACAATCGGCATTACCTACGGACATGCCTAGCATCTTTGCTCAACGTCGCACATGCACATGCCATACACCACCAGAAGCGAATTGAAATGCTCTTTCTAATGAATATAAGATACTGAAAGTCGCATCAGACATGTACACATGGTTAACCAAGAAATAACGCACTGATGGCGTTGGCGACGCACGGGACACGCGGCATGACACGCAGACGTATGTAGCTTGACATGCCAGTGCACATGGGCATGTCGTACATCGTCTTGAAGCCCATTTGCATGGGCTTTCACATGCACTGTAGATGTTAGGGATCTTCGAAAGGAGAGAGATATTATAAGGGGTTATTGGCGGGGTCGACATGAGTCGGCGGCGGAAGTCAAGCCGGATAGAACAGCGGAACTATATGCAGACGGTTGCAGCTGTGCACAGCATTGCAGACGTGCATGTTATGCATCGCCAGAAACCCCATGCAAAGACCTTTCAAATGAATCATAGGTATTAGAAATCCAATGAGGGATAACGAAATTAGAACGAAAGTCTACTTCCGCTACCGGCGCCGTTGCGACGGAACGGACAAGCGGCATTACCTACGGACATGCCTAGCATCTTTGCTCAACGTCGCACATGCACATGCCATACACCACCAGAAGCGAATTGAAATGCTCTTTCTAATGAATATAAGATACTGAAAGTCGCATCAGACATGTACACATGGTTAACCAAGAAATAACGCACTGATGGCGTTGGCGACGCACGGGACACGCGGCATGACACGCAGACGTATGTAGCTTGACATGCCAGTGCACATGGGCATGTCGTACATCGTCTTGAAGCCCATTTGCATGGGCTTTCACATGCACTGTAGATGTTAGGGATCTTCGAAAGGAGAGAGATATTATAAGGGGTTATTGGCGGGGTCGACATGAGTCGGCGGCGGAAGTCAAGCCGGATAGAAAAGCGGCACTATATGCAGACGGTTGCAGCTGTGCACAGCATTGCAGACGTGCATGTTATGCATCGCCAGAAACCCCATGCAAAGACCTTTCAAATGAATCATAGACATTAGAAATCCAATGAGGGATAACGAAATTAGAACGAAAGTCTACTTCCGCTACCGGCGCCGTTGCGACGGAACGGACAATCGGCATTACCTACGGACATGCCTAGCATCTTTGCTCAACGTCGCACATGCACATGCCATACACCACCAGAAGCGAATTGAAATGCTCTTTCTAATGAATATAAGATACTGAAAGTCGCATCAGACATGTACACATGGTTAACCAAGAAATAACGCACTGATGTTGTTGGCGACGCACGGGACACGCGGCATGACACGCAGACGTATGTAGCTTGACATGCCAGTGCACATGGGCATGTCGTACATCGTCTTGAAGCCCATTTGCATGGGCTTTCACATGCACTGTAGATGTTAGGGATCTTCGAAAGGAGAGAGATATTATAAGGGGTTATTGGCGGGGTCGACATGAGTCGGCGGCGGAAGTCAAGCCGGATAGAAAAGCGGCACTATATGCAGACGGTTGCAGCTGTGCACAGCATTGCAGACGTGCATGTTATGCATCGCCAGAAACCCCATGAAAAGACCTTTCAAATGAATCATAGGTATTAGAAATCCAATGAGGGATAACGAAATTAGAACGAAAGTCTACTTCCGCTACCGGCGCCGTTGCGACGGAACGGACAAGCGGCATTACCTACGGACATGCCTAGCATCTTTGCTCAACGTCGCACATGCACATGCCATACACCACCAGAAGCGAATTGAAATGCTCTTTCTAATGAATATAAGATACTGAAAGTCGCATCAGACATGTACACATGGTTAACCAAGAAATAACGCACTGATGGCGTTGGCGACGCACGGGACACGCGGCATGACACGCAGACGTATGTAGCTTGACATGCCAGTGCACATGGGCATGTCGTACATCGTCTTGAAGCCCATTTGCATGGGCTTTCACATGCACTGTAGATGTTAGGGATCTTCGAAAGGAGAGAGATATTATAAGGGGTTATTGGCGGGGTCGACATGAGTCGGCGGCGGAAGTCAAGCCGGATAGAAAAGCGGCACTATATGCAGACGGTTGCAGCTGTGCACAGCATTGCAGACGTGCATGTTATGCATCGCCAGAAACCCCATGCAAAGACCTTTCAAATGAATCATAGACATTAGAAATCCAATGAGGGATAACGAAATTAGAACGAAAGTCTACTTCCGCTACCGGCGCCGTTGCGACGGAACGGACAATCGGCATTACCTACGGACATGCCTAGCATCTTTGCTCAACGTCGCACATGCACATGCCATACACCACCAGAAGCGAATTGAAATGCTCTTTCTAATGAATATAAGATACTGAAAGTCGCATCAGACATGTACACATGGTTAACCAAGAAATAACGCACTGATGACGTTGGCGACGCACGGGACACGCGGCATGACACGCAGACGTATGTAGCTTGACATGCCAGTGCACATG
The DNA here is from genome assembly GCF_037392515.1 of Haliotis asinina. Taxonomy (NCBI): domain Eukaryota; kingdom Metazoa; phylum Mollusca; class Gastropoda; order Lepetellida; family Haliotidae; genus Haliotis; species Haliotis asinina. The sequence goes on from NW_027133900.1 coordinate 332,084, forward strand.
GGCATGTCGTACATCGTCTTGATGCCCATTAGCATGGGCTTTCACATGCACTGTAGATGTTAGGGATCTTCGAAAGGAGAGAGATATTATAAGGGGTTATTGGCGGGGTCGACATGAGTCGGCGGCGGAAGTCAAGCCGGATAGAAAAGCGGCACTATATGCAGACGGTTGCAGCTGTGCACAGCATTGCAGACGTGCATGTTATGCATCGCCAGAAACCCCATGCAAAGACCTTTCAAATGAATCATAGACATTAGAAATCCAATGAGGGATAACGAAATTAGAACGAAAGTCTACTTCCGCTACCGGCGCCGTTGCGACGGAACGGACAATCGGCATTACCTACGGACATGCCTAGCATCTTTGCTCAACGTCGCACATGCACATGCCATACACCACCAGAAGCGAATTGAAATGCTCTTTCTAATGAATATAAGATACTGAAAGTCGCATCAGACATGTACACATGGTTAACCAAGAAATAACGCACTGATGTTGTTGGCGACGCACGGGACACGCGGCATGACACGCAGACGTATGTAGCTTGACATGCCAGTGCACATGGGCATGTCGTACATCGTCTTGAAGCCCATTTGCATGGGCTTTCACATGCACTGTAGATGTTAGGGATCTTCGAAAGGAGAGAGATATTATAAGGGGTTATTGGCGGGGTCGACATGAGTCGGCGGCGGAAGTCAAGCCGGATAGAAAAGCGGCACTATATGCAGACTGTTGCAGCTGTGCACAACATTGCAGACGTGCATGTTATGCATCGCCAGAAACCCCATGAAAAGACCTTTCAAATGAATCATAGATATTAGAAATCCAATGAGGGATAACGAAATTAGAACGAAAGTCTACTTCCGCTACCGGCGCCGTTGCGACGGAACGGACAATCGGCATTACCTACGGACATGCCTAGCATCTTTGCTCAACGTCGCACATGCACATGCCATACACCACCAGAAGCGAATTGAAATGCTCTTTCTAATGAATATAAGATACTGAAAGTCGCATCAGACATGTACACATGGTTAACCAAGAAATAACGCACTGATGGCGTTGGCGACGCACGGGACACGCGGCATGACACGCAGACGTATGTAGCTTGACATGCCAGTGCACATGGGCATGTCGTACATCGTCTTGAAGCCCATTTGCATGGGCTTTCACATGCACTGTAGATGTTAGGGATCTTCGAAAGGAGAGAGATATTATAAGGGGTTATTGGCGGGGTCGACATGAGTCGGCGGCGGAAGTCAAGCCGGATAGAAAAGCGGCACTATATGCAGACGGTTGCAGCTGTGCACAGCATTGCAGACGTGCATGTTATGCATCGCCAGAAACCCCATGAAAAGACCTTTCAAATGAATCATAGATATTAGAAATCCAATGAGGGATAACGAAATTAGAACGAAAGTCTACTTCCGCTACCGGCGCCGTTGCGACGGAACGGACAATCGGCATTACCTACGGACATGCCTAGCATCTTTGCTCAACGTCGCACATGCACATGCCATACACCACCAGAAGCGAATTGAAATGCTCTTTCTAATGAATATAAGATACTGAAAGTCGCATCAGACATGTACACATGGTTAACCAAGAAATAACGCACTGATGACGTTGGCGACGCACGGGACACGCGGCATGACACGCAGACGTATGTAGCTTGACATGCCAGTGCACATGGGCATGTCGTACATCGTCTTGATGCCCATTAGCATGGGCTTTCACATGCACTGTAGATGTTAGGGATCTTCGAAAGGAGAGAGATATTATAAGGGGTTATTGGCGGGGTCGACATGAGTCGGCGGCGGAAGTCAAGCCGGATAGAAAAGCGGCACTATATGCAGACGGTTGCAGCTGTGCACAGCATTGCAGACGTGCATGTTATGCATCGCCAGAAACCCCATGAAAAGACCTTTCAAATGAATCATAGGTATTAGAAATCCAATGAGGGATAACGAAATTAGAACGAAAGTCTACTTCCGCTACCGGCGCCGTTGCGACGGAACGGACAAGCGGCATTACCTACGGACATGCCTAGCATCTTTGCTCAACGTCGCACATGCACATGCCATACACCACCAGAAGCGAATTGAAATGCTCTTTCTAATGAATATAAGATACTGAAAGTCGCATCAGACATGTACACATGGTTAACCAAGAAATAACGCACTGATGGCGTTGGCGACGCACGGGACACGCGGCATGACACGCAGACGTATGTAGCTTGACATGCCAGTGCACATGGGCATGTCGTACATCGTCTTGAAGCCCATTTGCATGGGCTTTCACATGCACTGTAGATGTTAGGGATCTTCGAAAGGAGAGAGATATTATAAGGGGTTATTGGCGGGGTCGACATGAGTCGGCGGCGGAAGTCAAGCCGGATAGAAAAGCGGCACTATATGCAGACGGTTGCAGCTGTGCACAGCATTGCAGACGTGCATGTTATGCATCGCCAGAAACCCCATGCAAAGACCTTTCAAATGAATCATAGACATTAGAAATCCAATGAGGGATAACGAAATTAGAACGAAAGTCTACTTCCGCTACCGGCGCCGTTGCGACGGAACGGACAATCGGCATTACCTACGGACATGCCTAGCATCTTTGCTCAACGTCGCACATGCACATGCCATACACCACCAGAAGCGAATTGAAATGCTCTTTCTAATGAATATAAGATACTGAAAGTCGCATCAGACATGTACACATGGTTAACCAAGAAATAACGCACTGATGACGTTGGCGACGCACGGGACACGCGGCATGACACGCAGACGTATGTAGCTTGACATGCCAGTGCACATGGGCATGTCGTACATCGTCTTGATGCCCATTAGCATGGGCTTTCACATGCACTGTAGATGTTAGGGATCTTCGAAAGGAGAGAGATATTATAAGGGGTTATTGGCGGGGTCGACATGAGTCGGCGGCGGAAGTCAAGCCGGATAGAAAAGCGGCACTATATGCAGACGGTTGCAGCTGTGCACAGCATTGCAGACGTGCATGTTATGCATCGCCAGAAACCCCATGCAAAGACCTTTCAAATGAATCATAGACATTAGAAATCCAATGAGGGATAACGAAATTAGAACGAAAGTCTACTTCCGCTACCGGCGCCGTTGCGACGGAACGGACAATCGGCATTACCTACGGACATGCCTAGCATCTTTGCTCAACGTCGCACATGCACATGCCATACACCACCAGAAGCGAATTGAAATGCTCTTTCTAATGAATATAAGATACTGAAAGTCGCATCAGACATGTACACATGGTTAACCAAGAAATAACGCACTGATGTTGTTGGCGACGCACGGGACACGCGGCATGACACGCAGACGTATGTAGCTTGACATGCCAGTGCACATGGGCATGTCGTACATCGTCTTGAAGCCCATTTGCATGGGCTTTCACATGCACTGTAGATGTTAGGGATCTTCGAAAGGAGAGAGATATTATAAGGGGTTATTGGCGGGGTCGACATGAGTCGGCGGCGGAAGTCAAGCCGGATAGAAAAGCGGCACTATATGCAGACTGTTGCAGCTGTGCACAACATTGCAGACGTGCATGTTATGCATCGCCAGAAACCCCATGAAAAGACCTTTCAAATGAATCATAGATATTAGAAATCCAATGAGGGATAACGAAATTAGAACGAAAGTCTACTTCCGCTACCGGCGCCGTTGCGACGGAACGGACAATCGGCATTACCTACGGACATGCCTAGCATCTTTGCTCAACGTCGCACATGCACATGCCATACACCACCAGAAGCGAATTGAAATGCTCTTTCTAATGAATATAAGATACTGAAAGTCGCATCAGACATGTACACATGGTTAACCAAGAAATAACGCACTGATGGCGTTGGCGACGCACGGGACACGCGGCATGACACGCAGACGTATGTAGCTTGACATGCCAGTGCACATGGGCATGTCGTACATCGTCTTGAAGCCCATTTGCATGGGCTTTCACATGCACTGTAGATGTTAGGGATCTTCGAAAGGAGAGAGATATTATAAGGGGTTATTGGCGGGGTCGACATGAGTCGGCGGCGGAAGTCAAGCCGGATAGAAAAGCGGCACTATATGCAGACGGTTGCAGCTGTGCACAGCATTGCAGACGTGCATGTTATGCATCGCCAGAAACCCCATGCAAAGACCTTTCAAATGAATCATAGACATTAGAAATCCAATGAGGGATAACGAAATTAGAACGAAAGTCTACTTCCGCTACCGGCGCCGTTGCGACGGAACGGACAATCGGCATTACCTACGGACATGCCTAGCATCTTTGCTCAACGTCGCACATGCACATGCCATACACCACCAGAAGCGAATTGAAATGCTCTTTCTAATGAATATAAGATACTGAAAGTCGCATCAGACATGTACACATGGTTAACCAAGAAATAACGCACTGATGGCGTTGGCGACGCACGGGACACGCGGCATGACACGCAGACGTATGTAGCTTGACATGCCAGTGCACATGGGCATGTCGTACATCGTCTTGAAGCCCATTAGCATGGGCTTTCACATGCACTGTAGATGTTAGGGATCTTCGAAAGGAGAGAGATATTATAAGGGGTTATTGGCGGGGTCGACATGAGTCGGCGGCGGAAGTCAAGCCGGATAGAAAAGCGGCACTATATGCAGACGGTTGCAGCTGTGCACAGCATTGCAGACGTGCATGTTATGCATCGCCAGAAACCCCATGAAAAGACCTTTCAAATGAATCATAGGTATTAGAAATCCAACGAGGGATAACGAAATTAGAACGAAAGTCTACTTCCGCTACCGGCGCCGTTGCGACGGAACGGACAAGCGGCATTACCTACGGACATGCCTAGCATCTTTGCTCAACGTCGCACATGCACATGCCATACACCACCAGAAGCGAATTGAAATGCTCTTTCTAATGAATATAAGATACTGAAAGTCGCATCAGACATGTACACATGGTTAACCAAGAAATAACGCACTGATGACGTTGGCGACGCACGGGACACGCGGCATGACACGCAGACGTATGTAGCTTGACATGCCAGTGCACATGGGCATGTCGTACATCGTCTTGATGCCCATTAGCATGGGCTTTCACATGCACTGTAGATGTTAGGGATCTTCGAAAGGAGAGAGATATTATAAGGGGTTATTGGCGGGGTCGACATGAGTCGGCGGCGGAAGTCAAGCCGGATAGAAAAGCGGCACTATATGCAGACGGTTGCAGCTGTGCACAGCATTGCAGACGTGCATGTTATGCATCGCCAGAAACCCCATGAAAAGACCTTTCAAATGAATCATAGGTATTAGAAATCCAATGAGGGATAACGAAATTAGAACGAAAGTCTACTTCCGCTACCGGCGCCGTTGCGACGGAACGGACAAGCGGCATTACCTACGGACATGCCTAGCATCTTTGCTCAACGTCGCACATGCACATGCCATACACCACCAGAAGCGAATTGAAATGCTCTTTCTAATGAATATAAGATACTGAAAGTCGCATCAGACATGTACACATGGTTAACCAAGAAATAACGCACTGATGGCGTTGGCGACGCACGGGACACGCGGCATGACACGCAGACGTATGTAGCTTGACATGCCAGTGCACATGGGCATGTCGTACATCGTCTTGAAGCCCATTTGCATGGGCTTTCACATGCACTGTAGATGTTAGGGATCTTCGAAAGGAGAGAGATATTATAAGGGGTTATTGGCGGGGTCGACATGAGTCGGCGGCGGAAGTCAAGCCGGATAGAAAAGCGGCACTATATGCAGACGGTTGCAGCTGTGCACAGCATTGCAGACGTGCATGTTATGCATCGCCAGAAACCCCATGCAAAGACCTTTCAAATGAATCATAGACATTAGAAATCCAATGAGGGATAACGAAATTAGAACGAAAGTCTACTTCCGCTACCGGCGCCGTTGCGACGGAACGGACAATCGGCATTACCTACGGACATGCCTAGCATCTTTGCTCAACGTCGCACATGCACATGCCATACACCACCAGAAGCGAATTGAAATGCTCTTTCTAATGAATATAAGATACTGAAAGTCGCATCAGACATGTACACATGGTTAACCAAGAAATAACGCACTGATGACGTTGGCGACGCACGGGACACGCGGCATGACACGCAGACGTATGTAGCTTGACATGCCAGTGCACATGGGCATGTCGTACATCGTCTTGATGCCCATTAGCATGGGCTTTCACATGCACTGTAGATGTTAGGGATCTTCGAAAGGAGAGAGATATTATAAGGGGTTATTGGCGGGGTCGACATGAGTCGGCGGCGGAAGTCAAGCCGGATAGAAAAGCGGCACTATATGCAGACGGTTGCAGCTGTGCACAGCATTGCAGACGTGCATGTTATGCATCGCCAGAAACCCCATGCAAAGACCTTTCAAATGAATCATAGACATTAGAAATCCAATGAGGGATAACGAAATTAGAACGAAAGTCTACTTCCGCTACCGGCGCCGTTGCGACGGAACGGACAATCGGCATTACCTACGGAC